>NW_008825051.1:1848288-1871133 GCF_000699105.1 Pygoscelis adeliae | reverse complement strand
CCACATGGCTGAGGAGAGGGTCAGGGCATCTTCCTCCTCCTCCTCGCTGTTCACTTTGAACCGGCCAAACGGGCTGGAAAACAAGACAGAGAGCTCTTCTCATATCCCTTATCCTGGTTCCCAGGCCTCTCTGCTGTGCCCTAAGTGTCCTGATGCAGCCCTACATCACTCATCCCTACAGACTGTGCCTACGCCCCACACAGCTTTTCACCCCTTATGTCCCACTGCCTTGCATGTCCCCTCTGCTGATCTGCAACCCTGTCCAGCTCACACTGGTACTGGTACCATCACGCTTCTCCCCAGGCCAGAAAGATCATCTGATCCTGGCCACCTCCAGCCTCTCCCACTGCAACATGGAGGGCTCACTGCAGATTAACCACAAAAGCCTCTGGGCACAGGGGGGGCACAGGCTCCCTGCCCTTCAGAGGAGCTGCCTTGGGGTCAAGGAAGGGGACTAACTCAGAGCCCAGGAGCTGACAGTCCCCTTGGTCAGGCATCAGCACGGCACCTGGTCTGACCCTCATGTTCCCACATATCCAGCTGCCCAGTAGCCCACATATCCATATCTCTCAGCTTAGCAGCGGTCAGAGAGGCCAAGAGCCTCAGCCCAGGGTTGGCGGGGCAGAAAAAGCGGGTTTAGCTCCTGCAAGAGCCTCATGACAGCCTGCAGGGCCGTGCCTGAGCAAGACACTGCGGGGACCCAGGGGACGGTTCCCAGGAGCACCTCCCTGTCCCCTCCAGCCCTTGGGTGACCCAAAGCGCACTCACCTGAATCGGTCTAAGAGGTACAACATCACTGCCACCACATGCACAGACAGCCCCACCAGCAGCCAAAGCGTGCTTTGGAAAGGCTGCATGAACGAGTCCAGGGTGCTGCGGGGTATTTCCTAGCACACAGGAGAGAGGTGAACAGCGCTGGCACCCCTCATGCCTGCACCTTGCCCTCCTGGCTGGACTCACAAGGGCCCCTGCCCTGCTCCGAGCTCCTCCTGCTCTGCTAATGGGAAGGGTCAGGGTGGCTGAGACAAGACCCAGCAAAGTCTGGCAACCTAGAGGCTGGCAGCCCACAGCAAAGGCTGGGATTTGCAGCAGCTGCCCTGGGGTGGGTAGGGGCCAGCAGCTGGGGGAGCTGGGCGTGGTGCAGGCATGACATGTGTCTGCAAGCTGGGGAGCAACGGGCACCTCCCCTGGTCCCAGCCCATACCTTCTTCACAAGGATGGTGAGGCCCTGGTACTTGAAGGGCTTGGAGAACTCAATGTACTGTGCCCGCTCGTTGTTGATGGTGAGGGGAGCCACAATCATGTCCGCTTGGCCGCTCAGCAGCTCCCCCATCATCCCGTTCCACTCCTTCTTGTTGCTGTTGTTAACCTGCCAGAGAGCCAGCGCGGGATCAGACCACTGCCCTGACACCTGTCCCCCACCAGCCAGGACCCTCCCACACGGGGCAGGTGTCCTGCACTGCCCTCCCACCCCCGCTCCGGAGAAGGGCCTGAGGGTGTTTCAACACACGATACGGGCAAAGAGATATCACAGGCTGCCCAAACTCACCCGCTCTTGGGTACCAAATTTACCATCAGCCACCAGGTGAACCTCGTAGGTGAAATTCATCACCCCTGCCAGCCGGATGAGCAGGTCGATGCAGAAGCCATAGCAGCACAGTGCCACAGTGGGGCGGCCTGTGGGTGGGAGAAAATGGGGGGGACGAGTGGAGGCAGCCCTTTGCCAGGGACCCCATGCAGGATCCATGGCTGTCCCCAGCAAAAGCAGCCACCTGCATGGCTCTGCTTTCATATGAGGTGTAATCACATTGTTCAGGCAGGTCCATCTGCCTTGACCACCTTCCATCGCCTATGGGTGCTGGCAAGCTGGGCGCAAAAGAGTCTCTTTCATTTGCTATGTCCCAGTTGAGGTGGGCTGAGAATTGGTGCTGCCAACCCACTGTAGGTGACGGAGGGGGCTTGGTGCATGCGGGCTGTGCTGGAGGCGTGCTGATATGAACCCATAAGGTTGAACACAGCCTGGGACACAACTCAGGGCTGGGGAGTTGTGCACAGGAAAGCGTGATGGGCCAAGGGGATGCACTTCAGGTGGATTTGGGCAAGCCTGGCATTGCTAAGCAGCTCACACCCCTACCAGGTGCGCACTCCTAATCCTGAAACAAGCTTTCCATAATAAAATGGTTTGAAGCTGGTGTTGTTAGTGCCAGTGCAGCAGGTGCTAAATGTGCCGTGGGGTTCTTGCTTCTGCTTGAGATCAAGGTAAAGAGAACTGGAGCACGTCAGGGGACAGAAACATGGGATGCAATCCCCCAAAACAGCCCTGGAGCCCACCCTGAAGAGGGACAGCAGGAAAGTCATCTGTTGGCGTCAAAAACCTGAATCCCAGTACCCAGTTACAGCACAGCACTATTGTGGGGCTGAACTGATGAGGGGGCATTTGGGGGATGAATGTGCTGTCACCTTTCTGTTCCTCATCCTCTGGGCCTCTTGTGCGACTGAGCACCCTCCCTGGGGACCCCTTCTTGGGACAGGAGTCTTCATCAGCTGGATGGGCTGGGGAAGCCGCTGCGCTCACCACCAGACCGAGTTACCTGGGATGGTCTCGTTGGGTCCAGTGCAAAAGACCTTTTTCACAGGATCTCCATTGATGGTGAATTCCTCCCTGCACGTCCCATCTGATTGCGTGGGCTTCACATACACAAAGGGCTCTTGGTGGATCGTCACGATCTGCGAGGCAAAGCACAAACACCTGCTTGTCTTCATTCCCCTCCAGAACTATCTCCCCCTGGGTGGGGAGCTGGGTTGCCCTCACCATGCACGCATGGCCAAAATGCCGTGGTGCCCTCCTCAGCTGCCATCTCAGCACAGGAGACCACTCAGTCCAGCAGCGGGACCTGGCTTTGACACGGGGAACATTTGCTTTCCCTGCACCCAAGATGAGGAACAGCCACACCAGCATCCTCCTTCATGTGGCACTTTCACCTTGGCCTCAAAGCCTTTCACACCCCTCTCCCTAACAGCAGGCTGTCGAGAGCCGCTGCATAGCCAGGATTAGTGCCCTGAATGGTGCTCTAGACACTGTCACAGTGCCCCAGGCTAACGCAGGTATTTCAGTCTTGCCCTGGACCTTTTCAGTAAAGCAGCATCCCAATGCATCTGCACCACCTCTGCAGGAAAGGGCTCACTGCAGGTGGGAACGTGTGATTTCCCTTGCCTGGACAGTAAGGCAAAGGAACTGGTAAGACTAGCCTGCCCAGGATCCAGTCACTAAAGGGGCTGCTGGGATACACTTAAGGGAAGGGCATGAGAAGCAAAGTAACAGTGGAGGGAACTTCTCCCACTGTCACCTCCAGCTTCTGTCCATGAGCCCTTCAGGGATTTCCTGAGCTCAACATTGCAGCCACCAGCCCACCCACCCTCCACTAGCCTGTTAAATCTCCTTTTGAACCTGTTTCCTTCTGGCCTCCCTACTGTCTAGCAGCAACGGGCTCCAGAACTGAATATACCTTGGCCAAAGGAGCCCATCCTTCTATTTCCTGCAAACCTGTGGCAGGTCCCCTCTGGCTCCCAAGCCATGAGGAATGGTGAACACCTTATCCCTCCATTCCTTCTCCACTGTTGTTTCTCATATCCCCTTTACAACTGTCTCTTTCCAAACCAAAGGATGCCTGCCACCCTATCTAGTTTGTCTCCAGCTGGAAGTTGTGCTCTAGCTCTGAACGCCCTCCAGTACCTTCTCTAAGTTGTTCTGCTATATCCTCTCCGAGATGGCAGGTGCCCTGGGTTTGCAAATGCTGCTGACAGCTGCAGAGGCAGCAGCGGAAGTGGGAGGCAGATAAAGTCACAGCCCTGCATGCAGAGAGCTGAGGAGACCTGCCACCCCCTAATGACATTTCCTGTTACCTTCAACTTGGTCGACATCTGATAGCCTTGAGGTTTCTCGGTTTCTCCCCCTGGCCAGATAATCTTCCGGTCGTTGGTCAAGACCTGCCATCAGTCCCAGAGGAAGGAGATAGACGTGAGGCCATAGGTAGACACCCCAGTGCACACATCCCTCCTACCCAACCTGTCCAGGCCTGTACGTACGTGGCTGCCATTGTAAATCCCAACTTGGACCAGTTTCCGATTCTGCAGGTTCATGATGCTGTAGTTGGCAAACTTCCTGTCCCCGTCCTCGTTGAATTCCACCCGTCCAGTGACACCCTCCGAGTACTTGGAGGACATCAGCACCCTATGGAGAGAAACACAGAGGGGCCAACCTAGAAAACCTGCTGTGGACATTGGGACACCTAAGAAGGCATCAGAAAGGCAAATGCTTTCTCTCAGATGCCCACTACCCTATAGAAGTCCAGTCAAGGCTACCTATGGTCTGTTCATAGCCCTGTGGTCATCCTCTTCTGGTGGATGGAGTCAGTTTCCTGAATGTTGCACTACCATATCTGTTGTCATTGCCCCTTGTTTTCCACCAGATCAGTCCCATTCTTTTAAGGAATGATCCGTCCCACAGCACCCAAGGACACCTTCCTCTGGGGGTCCCTTGGAAGCAGTGTCCATGCCACTGCTCCCCGTGCTTCTGTCTGGCACCAGCCCATCACAGCCTGGGTAGTGCCCCAGGTATGTACATACACCACCAAGGGGAGAACCAACCCCCCAAATCCTGGAAAGACGATAGTGAAGACACAGAAGAATTGCCTGAGCCACTTGCAGTGCACCATAGAGAACAACTTCGAATAGCTCTCACCAAAGATTGTGTCAATGCAGATGATGCCAGAAATTTTTCTAAAATAATCTCCAGGCTTTGCAGGTCCCATGCTCAACAGAACCCAGATCTACAGACAGGGCATCCCACAGACACCACGGCCATGTCTGCAGAGAGCAACCCCTGGCACAAGATCCCACTGCCAAAAGCAACACCCTGGTGCCAGGTTGCATGCTGCAGAGAGCAGCCCTCCTGCACGGGGAGCCATGCTGCAGAGGGAATTGCTGCTTCACCAAGATCCAGCCTGCAGAAGAGACCCTTGTGGCTCCAGCATCTGCAGTGACGCAGGACAAAACCCCACGCAGCACAAAGATTGGGTTCGGGGAAGCACATGCAGCATCTGCTGATCACACTGCCCACGGCAGCGAAATCCAACATGCGCATGCTCTGATCTGCTGAGACACCACCGACCAAAAACGAAGCACCAGTATTTGCTACGGCAGAGAGCAAACCTGCCCCATGCACTTGCCCCCAAGTCCTGCTTGCAGCACGCTGACCCATGCTGCAGCCCTGAAACATTCAGCAAGAAACGTATCCGCAGCACTGAGCTCCGATTTGACAGAAATATCCCCCTACCCTGATTTGGCAGAACCCCCTCTTTCTCCCCTCTTCCACCCACAGAATTAAGATCCAGACCAGAGGAGGTCATCCCTCCATGGGCCCCCCAGACCTCTTCCTCCTAGAGTTGTTCCCTGCCCACACTGATCCCATCTACCGAAGCATTGCCCAGGAGACCATGGGTTGGCATGGACCGAATTGGTGCCAGGCACCAGGATGATGCCTAAACAGCCTGGACAAACTGGGGGCCAGTGCCTGAGCCCGTGTCCTGGCTAGTTTTCTAGAAGGCATGTAGCCCTCACATCTGAATCATGCAGGAGAGTCCAAGCAGTCCTGTGCCACATGCCTCAAAGCTTTAGTGACAGATACTTTGAACAAATCTACCACACTGTCCTTTTCCACATGCTCCCACCTTTTCCAGCTCTCCCTCAGCAGGTCCTCTGCTCCCTCCAGCAGGACCCTTCCCCAAATACCTCTTGAAAAGGGGTCCCGTCTTCCAGATGTTGGTGTTGCCCACACAGCCCCGCGGTGGGTCTGTGATATTCTCTTTCTCAAACAAGTCGTGCACGGCCTGGGCCACCACCGCGACAGCGTCGCTGATGTGGGCTGACTCATTCTTCCCGTTGATGAGCTGCAAACCGATCACTCCTGCCGCGAGCAGAGGGGAGAAGGCATGTCAGCAGGGCACACCGTTTACTCTGGCGTTACTCTCACGCGCAGGGCTCGGGGGCCAGCAAGCAAATGGTTATGGGGCTGAGGACCCCTCGGATGCAGCTGGGGAGTTGTCCGAGTTTCAGGCAGGGGCAGGCAGGGCAAGCATCTGCAGCAGCGCTGGACTGGGACCGTCCTGCCTGCTGGATGGGGACTGGGGACAGCTACGTGGGCTGCTGACACCCCATGCTCCATCCCCATCCTCTTGCCCAAGCCTTTCCCCCAGGTGACGGTGAGCTTGATTTGGGGCATGGCAGCGTGGCCGAGGCTGCTGCCTCCCCATGCGGGCAAAGAGAGTGGAGATCAACGCATGGGACCCTCCACTCGCTCAGGACCACCATGGCATCGTGTTCCCCCAGCCCAAGGGGTCCCTGGGAGGGCAGGTGCCGCCCGTCCCAGCTCCGAGCAGGCTCCTCTGAGCCCGGCTGACAGTGGGACGGGTGCCTCCGGCGGGTGCCTACCATCAGGGGCGTAACGCAGGGCATTGCCCGATATCTCCCGTTCCCCCACCAGCCACACGTAGCCGGAGCCTGTCATATTGAGCATGGCTGCTGATCTGTACACCGTGGCCGCATCATCCTCACTGCAACGAGAAGAAGGGAACGGCAATGTGGCTCCAGGTACCAGATGGCCCCTTTTCTCCTGTATTGGACCCCAAGGGGCTGGCAGAGCCAGGGAAAACACAACCCCAGGCAGCCCTCCTCTGATAACTGGTTCTCCTTTTCCAAGGTCTTTTCCAACCTTAATGATTCTATGATTCTATGATTCCTGGGCAATGGCTAATTCCTTGATGCAAAGGGAACCTTTCTCTCAGCTTCATCTAATCCCACAGCACCCAGCACTGCTGAGCATCTGCAAATCTGGCCCACTCCTTATTGCTCACCGTCTATAGGCATGGGGGCAATAGGACTCCCCTCCTTCACAGGTGGATCAGGATACATCATCAGTAACTATTGCTGCTTCTGCAGCTAACACTTTGCAGGACAGGCAGACAGCTCAACCATGCTCATGAATGCAAGCTTCCTGGCCAGCAGCACGCGCAACACAGCATCCACCACCTGCCTGGGACATGGGGCTTCATGTGGGTTTTTCTCCCACGCTCCTTGAAAGGACAACATGCCCCAAATCTGCACCGACTCCAGTGCTGGGCAGGGTTGCAAAGGGGAGAGTGAAGAAATCAGGACAGGGCGGGGAAGGGACAGCTCTGCCTTACCTGGCAGAAAGGATGATGACGCGAGCCTCCAGCTCCTTAGCCTCCAGCAGCAGCGACGTCACATTTTTGGTTCCGGGGTCAAACTGAAGCACTTTCTCAGCCTGTGATTAGTGTGAGCAAAGCTGGTTAGTGCAGGAGCCCCAGGACTGCTTGTGAGAGCCATGCTATCTAGAAAAGGGTCAAGAGAATTCATTAAACTGCACAAAAGTCTGCTAAATAAGGTTGGTTATAGCTACTTTTTTCTTTTTTCTTTTCTTTTCTTTCTTTTCTTTCTTTCCTTCCTTCCTTTCTCTTTTAAGGTTTTGGCTTTTTGGGTTTTTTTTTTTTGCACTGTGCATGCAAACTGAAGTCAATCAAGACCCAAAAAGAGGCGTGCATTGTACAGGAAAGAGAAAAAGGCTTTGAAATGCAATTGAAAACTCAAACGAGTGTTGTTTTTCAAAAACATGGGAAATGAAAAAAAACGTATTGCACAGGGTTAACCTTTGGGAGTAAAAGTGAGCAACTTACACCAAAGAACCGTTTCCTTTGGGGAGGAAAGGGGGTTGGTTCAACTTTTCAAAAAAAAAAAAAAACTTGCAAGTTAATTACTGGTTCACATGCATGTTTCAAAAAGAAATCCTTCCGGGGTCAGCTGGCTAGGTTTCCATTCTCAAGTCCAAACCAAACTATCTCAACATAAAAACGTGCTACCAAGAAACATAGTCATGGATCTTTTTTTTTTCTTTCTTTTCTTTTCTTTTTTTCTCTTTCTCTTTTTTTTTTCTTTTTTATTTTTCTGGTGGCTGTGGCTATTTTTCATTTGCTAGTTAGGTTGGTGGGCGGCGTGCATTTCCATGCATATATACCTTGGGTCCTCGCTTGTTGTCATAGGAAAGTTGGTCGAGGTTTTCATAGTTCCTTTTTTTACTCTGATGAATAATGTGCACAGAGAAAATATGTAGACACAGAAGAATATTATAAACAGTTGAAAATGACGTGTAGTAAAGCAATCCAACATCCACCTCCTCCTCCACTGTTTGCTAAAGGGTCTCTATAACGCTGGAGCTCGCAAAAACCACTATCAGGAGAGAGTGCCTCAGCTCTCACGGGAGCGTCAGGGTGCAAAGCCGTATCGGTTAGAGCAAGCCTGAGTGTCACAGCTGTTGCGATGCAGTTGCATTTCCCTTGTGGGAGTGGGGAATTCTTCAGCAAGAAATTTTTATCTTAAACTCAGAAACAATCTACGCATCTCTAAGGGCCTAAGTGGTGGGATTTCCATGGAATTACTGTGGAAGTAAAGGACAAAATGTTGTGTACGGAAAGTGCTGGATAAACGCAAACTGTTACAGTTAATAGTATTAGCATTACTACCATCACTATTATCATTACAATCCTGTTCACCCTAAGAGAGTTCACAGCAAATGAGCTGTCTCAGCTGAACTTCTCACCTCCTGCAAGGAGGGAGCAGCTTTTTGGTGCTCTGTTGCTGTCCAAAAGAGAAAGAAAAAGCTTGCTACGTCCCATGTTGGCTCAAAGCGTGGCAATATGAAGCAATGGTGATCATGGGATGACATTGCAGCTTTTACCTGGTGCTTGGGGAGGGCCGAGGGCACCTCGTGGCTCCGCAGCACACCGGTGGCCCTGGGAGGTGCAGCTGCCGGCGACCACGGTGCCCATAACCTGGCCCTATGCGTGGCTAGTGGGGTTCACTGCTGGGTGGTCTCCATGCTGCTGGCCGGAGCATCACACCTGGACCAGGGACAGGTGGCTCAGCATGCACTGACCCTGCGGATAATGGACCGGAGCAGAGAGCCTGCTCCCCACCTTGTCTCCTGCCTGAGCCACTTCTGCTGCTCAGCCCCAAAGGAGCCAGGGGCATGAAACCTACTTCTGGAGGGTTCCTCTCCTCCAGGCAGCGTGCTGAGGGCTCACAGCCTCTGCTCTCAGAAGCCTTGACCCTGCAGCAGCTCGCCCAGAGCCCCGTGGAACATCCTGGGAGCAGCCCCTGTGGTCATGCCAATAACATCAACCTGATAGTGCCTGCGGGATAGTGCTTGGCAGGTTTTGGTGGAACATAGTCTGACCTCTTCCTCTCGGCCCCGTGCCACCCCAGCTGGGCATCCCTGATCTGTGTGTATGGGGTATGGGACACGGCTCTATTCCGATCTCCATTTTGCAGCATATTATGGCAATGGCAACTGATCCCTGCCAGGAAACCCGACCCTTTGCACCCCAGTAATGCAAGGCTGCATGTTCCCAGTTTGTTCCTTAGGCAGCCAGGTCTTATCTCTGCATCTTGCTTTCCAAATTGAATAGCTTGTCTCTTCCTGAGCACTCAGACCAGTCTTTGGCAGGACATTTTGCCAGGTCTCCTTTCTGTGCAGCTGTGTGATCTTTCCCTTCTTCTCCTTGGATACAGCCTGGCAGGTTTTTCATTGCTTAAAGAAGTTGGGTCTTTGTAAGGAAAAGTATCTGAAGAGGCACAATCTGCTCAGAGCCCAGGTCTGCCTTCACTTCTGATGACGTCCATGGCAGGGATTTCTGCAATGGCTTCTTAGAGTCTGCTCAGATCACAGTGAGACCTGGAGTACCAACTGCCTCCAAGGAGAGCAGAGCCACAGCAGCAGGACAGCATGAGTATTCTCCAGTGAAGAGACATTGGTCACTTTTCCTCAGGCGCCATCAATTTAGCTGGAAATCCAGTCATCCATCTTGCAGCCTCCAGCCACGAATCGCCTCCTGTGCCCGGGATGTGCTGGTGCCTCAACCCAAGCTAGTCAGCAAAGTGAAGCAGAGTCTTGGGTGCAGCAAAGCTGGACCTGATGGCACCTGATCACCTCTGTCTCCCCCTGTCCCCATCTCTATTGCCAGAACTAGACCAGTAATGTTTCCTCTCTTTCCACTTTTTCCGTGTGGTCCTGCAGCACTCCCCTGCTCCTCAGCCCACATGGAGACCCACAAATTCAAAATTCACTTTCCACCATGTTCTCCAGCATTCACTCAAAAAATTACCACTTTCATGAACGTCACTGTCCCAGTGGAAGGGAGTCAGCACACCAGGGACCTGCCACCTCTGACTTGTACAAACTCCAATTTTCACAGAGTCTGGCATTTCCCCCTGAACCTGAGCAGCGTTGATGCAACAGTGGGCCTGCCCAGATGAATGAGCAGTGTTGTACTGGGATGAAGCAGTAGCTCCAGGCTGAGAGTTACTGCAGGCAGACCTAAGACAAGGCTAGCATGTGGGGTGCACCAGGGCTGGCCAGCCTGGCCTGAGTGCTGGGCTCTGAATACCTGCTTGAAGTGCA
Source organism: Pygoscelis adeliae (assembly GCF_000699105.1). Taxonomy (NCBI): domain Eukaryota; kingdom Metazoa; phylum Chordata; class Aves; order Sphenisciformes; family Spheniscidae; genus Pygoscelis; species Pygoscelis adeliae. The sequence continues at coordinate 1,860,602 of NW_008825051.1, read as the reverse complement.
AATCCACACAGTAGTGCCTGAGTGACACCCAGCACTGGCACAGACTCCAGGGGACAAGCCATGCTCAGATCCAAGAGCTCAGGTGGGCCGGTTAGCCTCTGACCCAGCCCCAGGTTCTTGGGGACTGTGATCCAAGCCTTGAAGAGGTCAAGAGCAGATCTTCTGCCTGCTCTCTCCCCATGGCTCAGGCTGGCCTTGAGGAGGTTGGGGAGGGATCCAGGGTACCACTCCACAGCATGAAGAGAGTCAGCACACCGGTGATCAGAAGAGCAATTAGCAGAAGAGATTGAGGAAGAGGGGAAAGCCCTGATGGGGGTTATCTACCTTCCAGACCAGTCAGACCAGCCAGTTTGACCAGAGCAAGCACCTCAAGGAAAAAGAAACAAGATGCTGTGGCACATCCCAAAGGGAAGACAAGGTGACCTACCATCACAGAGCACATGCCCCAGTCTGGAGGATGGCCAGGGCATTTGCAGTAGCCCAGTGGCTGCCAGGAGGCACCAAGACATGTCACAGATGCAGTGCAAATGTGGGGCAGATCTGAGGACAGACCCTTTCTCCCCCATCTTTCAAGACCCAGATCTCAAAGGCTTTCCTGTAGGATGGGCAGGCTGAAGAAGAAAGACACCCTGTGCCTGGGAGTATTGCACAGAGCGAGTAGGGAGTGGAGGCATGAGAGGGAGCAGCTAAAGGGGATGCATGGAATCTGCAGGAAAACAGAAGGTGGAGATCAAAAGATGCAAGGAAGGGGACGACAGACTGGCAGTGGGAAAAACCTGTCCACAGCTCTCCCTGGGTGAGGGACATTGTGCTGGGAAGAGGTTTTGGAGAGAAATACTGTCCCGCTGTGGGAAGCTGCCTTTGGAGGCAGGAGGATCCCACCATGGCTGGTGGCACACCAGTGTCTCACGATGGCCCAGGATGCAGCAAGGATGAAACTTCTTGGAAACCACCACCAAAAACAAAAGCCTGTTGGTCAATGTGGCTTGTGCCAGCCTGCACCCCTGCACCAGTTGTTCCTGCAGTGGCTTGACAAGAGGTGATGAAGAGCAGCGGCAGGCTGCTCTCACTGGTCTCTCAGCTCAGCCGCCAAGTCCAAGCACAAGCACAAGAAGTGTCTATGGCCACATCTTCTCAACAGCCAACTGCCAAATGTCCAGCAGCTGCTGGTGGGGCTGGAGAAGAGCAGGTTGTGGTCCCTGCCCGTGACCCAGGAGGCAGCAGCCAGGAACGGGTGCCTGCCCTGATGCTGCTGGAGACTTGGAGGTGGGCTTGGACTCTGCCCACCCGAAGGGGACCTCACCCTGCCCTGGGTAAGAGGATGTGCTGGGACTTCACCCCATAGGGCAGGAGGTGGTTCCTTGCCTTCCAGACAGGCGCCTGCCTTTGAACCACTGCAGCCAAACGGCTCCCTGTGTTCTCCTTCCCTGCTTGGCTTGACGCTTGCTCCAGTCCTCCCCGCCCCGGCTCCCCCGCGTGGCCCTGAGTGCAGGTGCAGTACACCTCCTCGATAAAGCTGCTCCTGCCAGCTGCAACCGCCCTCTCGTAACAGCATGGGGTGTCAGGAAAGCAGCGTTTGGCATGTGCTTCAATGGAGATGGGAACGGGGGCGTCAGCCTGCAGCCGCAGAGCTGACACCTTTATAGAGAGGGTGCATTACACCTCCGTGCATCAATGCGCCGGCTGCCCTTGCCCCTCCTACGCCACTAAGGTGAGCTCCAGTTAGCCAATTCGCAAGCTGCTTTTCGGGGTTGGTTTGGCACTGCTGGGTCTGCCTGGCCCCGGGGTGGCTGTAATGGGGCAGGTGCTTCCCTAAGCTGAGCGACTGGTCCTCTCCTTAGGTGGGAATCTTGGGCGAGGCATTTGCAGAGCTCCAGGTTATCCTTCCCTTCATTTTGTAGTCGATTTACATGTAGGAGATTTTGACCATGGCAAAGCAAGTGAAATGAATAAAGTACAAAGTTCTGTCAGGTACTAGTCAGACACTGTTGATGCTTTAAGCATGTTAGCCATGTTACAATGGAAAGAAAAGGTGTTTTACATACAGAAATCTACATACATACAACAGCCCGAGACTTCTAGTTTTGTTGTTGTTGCTTAAACAAAGCTACAAGACAATGTTCAGGAACTGACCTTGGACTCTTTCTCCTCCAAGAGCGTCTCCAGCTTCTTTTGTGCAGCACGACCTTCGTGGTCGTCACTGACTATCAGAATGACGTGATTCCAGTTGAAGACTCTCATCATCTCAAACCAGACATTGGCCTGGTGAGAGTATGGTGGGACCGTGCGCAAAAAGGACAGGTGGATGCTCTGCAAGGAAGAACAAGAGCTAAACATAGACTGGTTGAGTCATTGGCCAGGGCGCGTCTCAGGGACCGGGCAGGTTTGCAGGGACAGGGCTGGGATCACAAGGCCAAAGAGGCAAGAGCAGCAATTTTTGGTAGACCTCTGGGTTGCACACCTTGAGCTAGCCTTTGGGACCTGTACTCCTTTCTTCTGGCTGAGAAGCAAGCTCTGGCTACAATTTCGTACCTCTCTGTGGTTAATCCAGCGCATGGGAGAGAGGGTTTTTTGCTTTGTGGTCTGTAAACACGTGGTGAAGAAAAGCCTGTCCAGCAACAAACTGTCAGCAACATTCAGTGCAAATATAGCCTTTCCTCTTGACTTTTTGAAAACCTTACTGAGCAAAGGACATCAAAAAGAAAACGAATTCCCTTCAGAGAGCGACAAGGAGCAGCTGCAGGTATATGCAGGGATATATTAGTTATTTGTCATGAGAGAAGTTCAGAAAAGCAGTTTTATAATACGCTGTTTGGCTGTTTCTCGGTCAACTTGTTCTGCAGCAGCACACAGGAGGCAGTCCTGGGCTCATGCCCCGGCTAACCTATCTGATTTGGTTAAAGACATCATTATGGTTGGATGATTGGAATTGCAATAGCAATTCCAGCCTAATTAAGTACAGCACTCTTTGGGGAGCAATTGGACCACAAGCTGTAGCTGACAGAGAGGTTTCAAAAAATGCAGCTTTTCCAAAAGGCCCTAGAGTCAAATACTAGAAAATGAAAGTGCTTACGCTCCGCATGGACACTACTTGACAAACCAGCTACGTGCTGGAGGGAGGCAGAAGTCTGAACAGGACAGAACAAAAAGGAAAGCACCATAATATTTATTTTTTGAGGCTGAGATGGTCCTCTAGACCAAACAGGGCTTGTCCAGACCTGCTCATCCAGGGACCTGACCCAGCACGAGTCAGGAATATCCTGAATGGGCCAAAGTAATTCGCTCTGGAAAAGAAAGGGTGTCACGTCCACCATGGACCTGCGCAGGAGGGATGGGCAGATCAGATAATGCCTTTTCCTCACACTCAACATGGTGATAAAGTCAAACCGAACCATGCAATGTATAGAAAACACTGCAAAACCCCTGTCGTGGTCAGGTCTCTCTGCAGTGGGACGGTGTGTCCGTTCTGCTGCCCTGGCCCAAAACACAGAAAAGAGGGAGGCAGCAGCAAAAATACCAAAGCACTGGAAACATTTCCTAATTACTGAAGACCAAGAAGAAATGTGGATGTTCAATCGAAGGAGGAAATGAACGAGGAGAGCTGTAACAAGCCTCCCAGAGCTGCAATTTTGTATGACTGATACAAACATTCCAAATTACACGAAGAGCAGGAGCAATGTGGCTCACCCCCCAAGCCCAGTACTAATCAACGGGATTGGGAAGAAGCCCCACAGGGACAAGCAATGGAAGGACAACTATGGTTTCCACACCAACACGGTGCTCAAGCTCTCTTTGGAGTCAGCAGAGATGCCCAGGTATTTCCAGGTCCAGCTCCACAGCTTGGGCCAGGGGCGCACAAGATGGGTCTGAGCATTTTTAATTTTTAATCCCTCAGCATTTTTAATTGCTTTAAGGAAATACATGGAAATGGAAAATGGAAATGGGAAAAAAAATCAGAAGAGAAATGAAAAAAGAACAGAATAGCTAATAGTGAAAAAAAAATTCAGAAAAATACAGGCTAAAACAAATCAAAAATCTAACTTAAAATTATTTCAATCCCTTTTTGAAATTAAAACATGTTTGAAATTTCAATATATTGTATCAAATTATTTTCTAGTTTCCCAACTAGCTTGCAAAAATGCTGTTTAAACTGATCGTGGCTTTCTTAAGTGTTGTAAATACATATCACTAGGTTCAGATGAACAAATTTTACTGCAAAGTTGTTGAAGAGCAACTTGTTTTAACAGTTCGGGCAAATTTGCTTTCTGAGGTGGTGTCAAAAGGGTCATGGACTTGGTATGATGGTATCTCAGCTCTCAGACTGCAGAACTGTAGTTTTTAAATAGGATAATGAAGAATAACTAGTCACAAATGCTGAGTCTAGATTTCAGGATGAGCACTCACATTCTGTGCTCAGCTTTTGAAGCACCTGGGACTCCTGAACTTCTCTGCAGGGCCCAAAGATTGGCAGAAAAATGAAAGTAGAGTGCCCCCAATCACAAGTCCAACTTGGGATGTGCAGAGGCAGATGGGAATCAGGTTTTGTGTGATTTGATAACCCATATCACAGCATATGCAGTGACAGGTCTCTGGCAAATCCCTCTGAACCCAGCACAGTTTTCCTGGCCATGGGCACGGGCACATGGGGCTGTACTGCCAAGTATGTGGATGCAATGATTTTTGCATCATAGTAAGCCCTTTTTTAGGAAAATAACTGTTGTAAAGATCTGATTTTTTAACACAGCCTCTGTGAGACAACCGTCACTCATTCCTTTACTGAAAGAGTGGTTAAACATTGGAACAGGCTGCCCAGGGAAGTGGTTGAGTCACCATCCCTGGAGGTATTTAAAAGACGGGTAGATGAGGCGCTTAGGGACATGGTTTAGTGGGCATGGTGGTGCTGGGTCGACGGTTGGACTCGATGATCTTAGAGGTCTTTTCCAACCTTCATGATTTTATGATTCTATGATTTCAGTTGCGCGGCTCATCACTCTGTCCCTGAAGTACTGCCTCAAGTGCTTTAACTCTGAGCTGTCATGGGTCATAACCCACTCCCCTCAGATCAGGCACACAGCAAAAATGGTCCTAATTACAAATCAACAGTTTGCCTTGCAAGATGTTTTGCAGGATTCACATCGTTTGCTCTCCTCTGAGTGTGCCTGCTGCCCGCTGGGAGGGCTGGGATGTGAGCGTGGGAATCGCTCAGCAGACCCAAGCCGAGAAGCAGCTTTCTGCAATGTCCTCCTGTCTCCCACCAAGACCTGGCTGCTCAGCCCTGTGCTTCCTCACTTAATGCTATTTCTGCAAAAAGTAAGTAAATACAGGTTGGGACTGAATCCAGGCTTCCACGTGGATTCAGCTCAGCAGAAACCCACGGGGCTGGAGCCCAAATGCACGGGGAGTGAGTGTGGTTATGAGGCTGGGGACATGCGCTGGGTGCAGTCTCTTAGGAACCGCAAATTATTAATGGTATGGACTTTGTTGCCATGAATATGTATGAAGAGGAGTTGAATTTGAGTAGATCCTCTGTGTGTGTGTATGTACGTGTGCAAGCAAGGACTGTGTATACATAAATGTGAGCATATACATGCAGAAAAGTATGTGTGTGCATGTACCCGCAGAGGGAACGTGCTTGGGTGCTTGAATAGCTGTGCACAGAGTCTGCACGTGGCCATGCCATGCCTGGGGGAGGGTGCACGTGTGGGTGCCTATCGATGGAGTTTGTGTGCATAGGGGACGTGCACATGTATACCGAGTGTGCAAGCATGGCTGTGGGGCCACCAGGCAGTGCAAGTGTGTCCGTATAAGGCCCACGTACAGGTCCATGAGTGAAAGGATTGCTATCTTTACCTCTGTCTGCCTAAGGGCTCATCACAGCTCACGGTCCATGGCTGGTAGAGTAATTTTTCCTACAGGCTTGAGAAAATTATGTGCTTTTGTTTCATTACCTATGGAAATAATGTAGTCAGTCCCCCTTTAAGCAATGTGCCCCAAAACTGAGCTGTCTGGGCAGCTTCAAAGAGATCAACAGAGATGCCAATATATAAGTTCCTGATAATGTAGCAAAAATCATCAGCTGGGTACAGAAAAGAAGCCTTGGCCAGTGTCTCCGTGGAAGGAGCCTGGGCTGCTCTGCCCCCTGCTCTGTTCAGACTGCCCACCAGCCAGCACACCTTGCCTCTGAGCCCCGCCAGAAAGCAGCCTGCCCACTGCCCTGCGTGATGGCTGCAGATGTGGGAGGGAGCTGAGATAACTCCGCGATAGCTTAGGCGTGTGCTGGGAGGGATTTTAGTGGGGGCAGACGTGTGGGGAGTTCAGGCACAAATGCATGGTCTGCATCTCCCCTGCAGTGCCTGGAGGAAAGGACTTGTTAACCTCTGGGGAATGGCCCAGCAACCGCAGCGGCAGCCTTGTGGAGTGGTGGGGCTCTGTCCTCCTCCCAGCTTGAACCCCGAGAGCCTGTGAAGAGCTCTCCTCCACTGGGATGAGTGGGCTCCATCACTGCCATCAGCACAGGCTTCAGCGCGCGGAGTCCCTTATCTGCTCTGACGCACTGCAGGCCACCCCTGCTGATGGCTGTGCTGCTGGGCAGTGGCTGTGAAACCCATTCCCGGGGCAAACGTCTCTGCATTACAGTAACCAGCCTCTCCAGTCACTTCTTGCAGGTGCCGGTGAAGGAGTCCTGACCCTGACGTCGGCTGAGGGAAATCACTTTTCTCCCCACTTTCAGTGCAGCTTCCCACGCTAAGACGGTTTCTGCTGAGCATCGGTTGCCAGTGAGACCGGTAATAAAGAAAAATACCCCTCTCAGTGAGCAGTAACCCCCGGGAGGGCATGGAGTGGTTATACTGAGATAAGGAACCAGAGGGAAAAGCCATCCCCGGGCCCAGGCTGGAGAGAGAGAGAGAGAGAGAGAGCTCTTTTCAACTACCAGGACCAGGTGCTGGACATTGGGATGGCTCTCCAAGTGCAGAATGACTACACTCCATTTTCCGTCTATTTCAGCAGCAGAGCAGGTCTCAGTTAAGAGCCGCCCTTGATCCTCCGCTGCACTGCCTCTCCAACGGGGGGATGGTGTGGGGCTCAGCACCTCGGGGCACCCAGCATGTCCGTTCATCCCCATCACATAGGTGTGGTCCCACGTGGTGGTGATGAACGGCACCAGACCCTCCCGGCTCTTGAGCTGTGCATTTCCCCATGATCTTTGCTCTCACGCTCTCAGTTCATTTCATATTTCTCTTATTGTCAAGATGTCAATGTCATCTCATTTTCTCGGCTGAGATGTAAAGGAGATATAAATACCCACAATGACACATGGGGAACAGAAATACTAAAGCAATAGTCCAGCCTGTCCATTCAGGGGGCCCGGCATGAGAAGGTCGGAGTGTGATTTTTGCAATGCTCAGTCCATGAGGAGTCCATGAAGGGCTCTCCATAGTGAAGGACACCACAGTGATGGGTACCACTCTGCCGCCTTTACTGTGAGACCCTCCTCTCTCCTCCTGCAGTTCCCTGCTCAACTCACTCAGAGGTGACCGGGATTTCAGAGACCCCCTCACCGTGCAGGCAGGATTGTGCTGAATGACGTGAGGGTCTTGGTGAAGAAACGGGTAATGATTTCATAAGATCTACGCACAAGAAGGCCAAACAAAGGCTGCCAAGCCAGAGTGCTCAGCTTGATAGCTGCAATACCATTTCTAGAACAAATAGTTCTTAGAATACCGGGAGCAATAAAGCTTGCTTCCCTCAGGTATCTTTGTTGAAAGACTGGCTACAGCTTGTGGACCACTATGCTCGACTGGAGATGCTCTGAGAACATCAAAAGGTACTGGGCAAACCTGTCTGTGCTGAGGCCCATGCCTTTCCTCTCCCCGGCAGCTTAGCCTTGGGAGGACCATAATTAACTCTGAGACTTCGACCCCCTGTGAAATTTAGCTAAAATTGGTTGATGCCTTCAAAACCAATCAGGGACATACGCACAATGTGATCTAACAAGCTTGTTTCCATAGAAACTAAGCTGAAAGATATAATTTCCTGAATTAAAAAAAAAACAAACCCAAGGCAAGCTGATCAGTGGAAACCAAAAAGGGAACCAGCTGAATGTCCCTGTGTTGCACCAGCCAGCCTGTCCTGCCTGGGGTGTGCAGAGCCTTGCACCATCCCGTCCCATGCCTTCGCACCCCTTTGCTCTGCTGTCCTCCACTCCACTCCCACCTTTGCTGTCCCCTCCAGCTCCTGCCAGTCCACTATTCAACATCCTTGCTCCTCTACCCACCCAGTCCCTGCCTTTGCCCCATCTCCTGCCTGCAACTCTGCAGAGACCTCCAAGTCCTCAAGCCCCTGGCTGTCTCAGCGGGAAGAGTCTGAGCAAGAGGCCAGCCAGGCAGGAGTGCTCGGAGGGGTGAGACATGCCCGGTGCAGGCAGTGCGGCCTCCCTGCTGAGTCCCTGCCAGGCAAGTGCACCCCATAGCCCTTGACCTGCCCAACACCCCCAAATATTCAGTGGGGAGCGCCTCCCTGCCACTGCAGTGGGTTGCCATTGCCGCAGTGGGTCACTCCTCCAGCTCTGAAGTCAGCCGGGTGGTTTTTATGAGCCACTTTTGCAGAAAACTTGTTTTAAATAGGAAAAAAATGGCTGAAGCAGAGTCTGCCGGGGAAACTCCCACCCCCTCAGGGTGAGCACGCAAATTCAGCACAAGGTCGTGCTGTGGAAAAGGCAGCCAATTTGCTTCGGTAAGCACAGCTCTGCTGAGATGAAGCTGGACCGACAGCATACACGGTCCCCTCTCCCTGCCATCATGTGCACTGTGACAAGGTCCCTCTCGGTGACATTGCTGATCAGACCTATCTCCTCCCCATGGCAGCATGAACCAAATTCCCCCCGCACATTTCCTACCTGCTGCCTGCCCCCTCCCTCGGTCTGCCAGCTCTGTTACCATCCCTCTCCTTATAACAGTGCCTGACGGGACCCCGCCAGGCCGTGCAGGTCCCCAGCCCCTGGCAGCCACCATTGCTGTCACTGGTCTTGGCTTGCTGGTTGTCCTACCATGGTTTTACTTGGTAGGAGAGGCCAAGAGCTGCTGTTGGTCCAGCCGAGCAGTCCTGCAGGCTGCACCTCCGGGAGCCTCTGCTCCTCCCTCCTAAAATTTGACTTCATTTAACATGTAGGCGGAGTGACTATTTTTGCACTGAACATTTGCATTTGTGAATATTCACATTTTCCAAGCAAAGACCGATTCGTGCTTCAAAACAGGCCTGATCTCACCCACTAAGCTCGTGCACCTGGATGAAAACCTCCACCAAGGCTGCAATGGCGTGTGGTCTGCCTGGCTCTGCTCAGCTCCTCCTTTTGCTTTTACTAAGCACAAACTGTGTTTGCAAGATGGGTTGGGAGCTGAGCACCATTGGAAGAGCTGGCCATGGCAGCACCTCATGGCCCAGGCCAGGGCATTGCCCCCAGCCCCCCCACACACAGCAAGACCTCATCCAGCCTGAAAGTCTCCGTGTTTCCACAGGGAGAGCAGACAGCAGTTTGAGACACTGGAATTTGAACCTCTTCTTGAATGCTGGCCGGACTGAATGTCATTCAAAGCCTCGGGATAACTTGTTAGTCAATTCTATTATCTCCCCTACCAATATCACAGAAACCCAGAGAAGTGAATGCAACCAAACAACCTTCAAGCCCCAGAGAGCTCTTGCCCAATGTACAGGCTCCATTAGGATCCTCCTGCTCCTCCGCGGGTCCCCCTGCACCCGGGGAGCACCCAGGACCCCCCCGGCTGTCACTAGTGATGCATTTGCCTTGGCTGAAGAGCAGCGAGCCCAGCAGCCTGGCAGAGAAACGCTGCAGAAATCATCCAGCACTATGTAGGTCAACACTGGCAGCTGCGAAAAAATAATGTACCGGGGAATGCGGGAGAGGGAGAGAGGAAGCTGCAGGTTTAACTGGAGAGGACGGAAGGACAGACAGACACATAGATAGGCAGGGTAGCGCAGACATCATTAACCCTCCTGACGGGCACTCTTGATTTACACCACATGTATGAGGTACTAGACTAGAAACATGCATCAGTTACCTTATCAGAATATATAGACATGCGTGTTGTCAGACCAATGACAGGGATCCTGTAGAAGCCAGCTGTGTATGATACAGGTGTTGGTGTTAGGTGATCGTTGGGAGCAGGAGGGTGACTAACTAATATTGCATAGACCTGTAGGACAGGATACATGACACAAACATTATTTCACAGGAGCACAGCGGCCATCGAGTGTGATTATTTTCCTTTTCTTTTCTGCAGCATTAAACAGCCCCACGTTAACACGATAACGGCATTCAAATAATTGGGAACAGCGAAGCAAGGGCTGCGCTGGGGAGCGAGGGGTGCTGTGGCGCGGCTCGGGCTGCAGCCCGCGCGGACGTGATGGGTCTGCTCAGGGTTATATCTTAATGGAAACGCTGTGCCTAGCCGCCCCACTCGCTAAACTAATAACTTTCATGGATTACAGATTAAAGGGAAACATCTCCCTTACAGTCACACTGTGTAATGCGATTTCTTTAACCACACATTTAATACTCGGTTGTAATTCCCCTCTGAGGACTATTACAAACAAAGTGGTCAGCTGGGACTCCGAGCAGGAGAAGGAGCACAGAGCCGTGGAGTGAATCAGCCATCTGGCCCTGAGCACGCAGAGAAATGAGAAAGCCGAGGGGCGGCGGGGGGCAGGAGCTGGGACCTGCCCACAGCACGCCGGGGCGGTGGGGCACAAGGGATCTGGCTTATACCAAAATGGGGAAGGAGGATCTCAGCAAGATCCTGCTGTTATTACAGGGCTGGGATTTTGGTCTCCAGCAGGATCTATTTTGTGTCAAATGGAGAGGAAGGAGCTGGGTAATCCCCGGGGGATCCTTTGTTACACTAATGCCCTTTCACAGCACAAGGAATGTCCCCAGCTGGTGACAGGTCTCCAGCTAGGGTGAATCAGTGCAAGGACTCTGATGTCTGGGAGGAAATAAGACTTCTTCTTCCTCCAAGCATCTGCCCGAGCCCCGGGACATGCTCTGCGCCCAGGCTGGAGGGACGGCTTGCTAGGACGGGAGGGGAGGATGAAGCACGCCTGGGGAAGTGGACCTGGAGACTGGGTGGAGTGGGAAGAACGGAAGATCCTGCCTCGGTTGGGTGGGAGCAAGCTGAGGGTTCAGAGCGAGCTGGGGCAGGGGTTGGAGACCCTACTATGGAAGAAGGAAGGAGCTACTGGGGAAGGGGTTGGGGAGGTTACCTGGGGAGGCAGGAGGAGGGGAGTGCCCTGAGCAGAGGTGCCCGGTGCCATGCTGACAAGAGGGGTGGGTGAGGACCTGCACCCAGCAGGACTGGGGCATGGGTCTTGGGCAGGACCAGGCACTGGGGGGAGAGGCTGGTGGCTGTGTGGGGGCAAGGGCAGCGCTGTGCCGCACAGCAGCTGACCGACGGGAGCCATTTTGCATGCGCGGGCTCCCAGCCCCTCCTCTGCCTCGCAGCCCCCTGCTTGGGCACAGCGCCAGTGGCCAGCGAGCGAGGACAGAGGGTGGCTATGCCCCACGCTGGGGCCGTGGGGCTGGGAGAACCTCTGCATGTTGCGACAGCGTGGCCACCCCCAGCACCCTGACCCACAGCCCCCTCCGCACCCCGGCTTAGCTGCCCCCCGTGTCCCACCGCTCACGCAGGGACGTGCCAGCACCTGCAACCCTGCATCGGGCCGGGGCTCCGTGGGGTTTGCCATGGGGACAAGGCTTAGAGGTGACATGGACACAGGCATCCATCAGCTGGGTTGCTTAAATGAGACCTCGGCTCAGCGAGGGACCCGACTGAGCCTTCTCCCCGCTCCCTGCCAGGCAGTGGGTATCTTTTACAGCCTGCGCTGCCCTTCCTGCCCGGCTCTGCCAGCATCCCCAGGGATGTCTCCAGCCATCCTCCATCTCAGCATTGGGAAGCTGAGCTGCAAACGTGTCAGCTCTGCTCCACTGTGCATCTCTTGCCCCTCCAGCTCCCTCCCCTCTCCCTGGCTTTGTGTGTGCCTGGGTGTGCATATATGTGCATGTGGGTGCGTGTCGGTGTGTGTGAGTCTCCATGGTGCGGGCATTCATACAATTTGTGTGCATGTTTGTACCTATGCCTGGGTCCATGTACACCTTTGGCATGTGCACGGGTGTGTTTGAGGTGAAGGTGGGTTTGTACCTGCCTGTCTGCCCACCTGATGGCCCCGAGTGGGGGGAATGGGGCTGGTTAGCTGGGCTCAGCAACCAGAGCACTCACAGGGGAGATGGAGGGGCTGGGCCA
>NW_008825051.1:1847351-1847890 GCF_000699105.1 Pygoscelis adeliae | reverse complement strand
TGCAGGGGTGTGTGTGTGTACATGAAGCATTGCGCGTGTGTGCGGGTGTGTTTGTAGTGCACACAGTGGGGTGTGTTTGTATGGCAGTGTGTGTGTGTGTGCACCTGGAGCAGTGTTGCTCATATACGCACATGGATGCGTGTATGCATGTGGCTCAGCGTGTGCGCACCAGTGTGTTTGCACACGGGTACAAGTGTAGACATGCAGTGTTCCGTGTGCGCGCCCGTGTTTGCACAGTGATGCATGTGTGCACACGGCGTGTGTGTGCACATGCAACGCGGCCCGTGGGCATTCCCACAGCGGTATGTGAGCGCGCAGTGCCTGTGCATGCGTGGCGCTCCCCATGCCCACATCTGCCCGCAGTGCCTGGATGCCCGTGCGTGCACGCAGCGTGTGCACATGTCGCTCTGCGTGTGCCCGTGTGTGCCCGTGGCGGCGCGTGCCTGTGCATGGTGTACGTGTGCACGCGTGTTGCTGTCTGCACGCGTGGGTGTTGGGTATGCCTGCGCACCCGCTCTGCGTTCGTGTGCGCCCCGGGG
>NW_008825051.1:1841279-1846367 GCF_000699105.1 Pygoscelis adeliae | reverse complement strand
GCTGGGAGGGGTCGCTGGCGCAGGGGGTGCAGAGCTCGGCTGGGGCTGAGCCGCCGGCTGCAGTGGAGAGCGTCTTCTGCGGGTCCGGCTCCGTCCTTTTCACCTGTGCTGCCCATTCGCTGTCTGGGTATCCCCCTCGCTTTGGGAGGCATAAGCACACCAGATATTGGGTAAACCAGGGTCTTCCCCAGGCATAATCACACCAGACTGGGGGTAAACCAGGGTCTTCAGGATTTGTTCTCCAGAACAAATATTCCCAGTTATGCAGCATTTCACCTGTGCTGCCCATTCGCTGTCTGGGTATCCCCCTCGCTTTGGGAGGCATAAGCACACCAGATATTGGGTAAACCAGGGTCTTCCCCAGGCATAATCACACCAGACTGGGGGTAAACCAGGGTCTTCAGGATTTGTTCTCCAGAACAAATATTCCCAGTTATGCAGCATCTCTGAACACCACGCTTCCCCTCCCCTGGCTGGGGAGAGTTGCCTGTGATGTGAAAACCATCAGGGTCTGTGTTCACTCTAGTGCTGGAGAACCCTCCCTTGACCAACACACCTCTTGGGCAGAGATGTTAAGCAGACGCTCAGCCTGGTTCCTTGGCTTCACTCTGACCCTCCAGACAGAGCCACCACTCTTCCAGACGTTAGCTCACAGGGCAAACGGCCGTTTTTCTCCATTAAATTCACCACATTACTCCGGGATATGACCTTGAGATTTGTCTGCTGAGGAGGTTTCTTGGGGTTCTCTTTCTCTATCTGCCCCTGGGCTACCATTAGCCTCCCCAAAGGACATGGAGGCACAGCAGCTAGTGGCCAACATCTGGAGGACAGTCCAGCTCCATGGCTGAAAGGGATTGAGTTTCACTCCTGGACCATGTATCTCCCATTCCAGGGCCAGAGGGGTGAGGTGGCCAGAACAGCACATTGCTCCCCAGAGCTGCGACTTCGGACTTTTTGGAAAAAACAAAGGGGTTGCAGATAGCGACAGGGTGTTGCTTTGTAACTGCATGGGACAGATGCCATCAGCCAGCCCACTGTATGCCAGCCAAGAAGAGAGCAGGCTGAGCACTGCAGAAGAAAAATCACCAAGAGATATTTTTACATCAGCCATTTCTAGGGTATTGCCACATCCCACCTCTGTGCTTGCTTGCAACGTGAGTTGAAGCAGAATTTTTTTTCCCCAATGCAAATTTTCTCACTGGCATCTCTGAAGTGCAAGTTGCCATGGAAACCATTTTGTCTGTGTCCCACGTTGCCCACATGCACTCGGAAGAAGCTGCAGAAGCAAAATGGCTGTTGTGTAATTCCGCAGGGTCTCAGCATACGAGGAGCTGCTGTGCTACACAGCACCCTTCCAGCTATGAGTCCCTCTCAGAGAAGCTGTGGACAATTGCTTGGGAAAGCAATGAAACCGGTTATGACACATCATGACACATCATGGCGGTTATGATGTGGTCCGTGAGAGAAGGAAAATGGCCCCACCTCGTCTTAACTCTTGCAGTGCTTTGCGTGGAGCTCCACACCCATCCTGCTGTGCCCTAAGCACAGACTTCCAGGCACGCTTTAGCCTTTTCAGTGTCACTGTGTCATTCCCACTCCTCCACAGAGGGAGATGAAGGCCTTGAGGTGCTCATGTGGTGTGGCTCTGTCCACCCCGAGGGGCCCAAGCGCTGTCTTGGAGGGACAAAGGGTGCAAGTTAAAGAGAGTTGCATCCATACGCTTGGACTGCACACATTTGACTTCATCCCGTCCTCTGCCTACCAGGTACATTTGCAGTAGGTTGTTTGGGAAGAAACTGTTTTGGAGTGGGCTATACAGACCTGGACCCTGGTGGCAGTAGAATAATAAAGGCAAGACCTGGCCACAGCAGGGGACTTAGCAGAGAAAACAAAGGAAAAAGGCAGGCTTTGAAATATTATTTGGCTTGCTCACATTGGAGTGCGAAAGGTCTTTCCTCCTTCTTATCTGCAGTTCCTCATAGGGAGAAAAAGCAGTACCGTTACTGAGCCCCTCCTGTGTCACCCATGAATCCCGGATGATCATACTCAGGAGTCAGGGTCTTCCCTCTGTGCTTCCATTCATTTTTTGTCTCCAGAGACTCTTGTTCCCAGCCATGTTGCAGAGATCTGAGAAACGCCTGCTTCCCTCTCAGGTCATGCCTCCCGCTGGGCCGTGTTGTCCTGGCATCAGGAACAGCCCAGATCACAATCTCCAGCATCCAGGCTCAGCCAGCACAGACGTTGTCACCACACGACTTCCACTCTTGCTGTGTCCTCAGGCTCTTTGATCATCTGAAGGCAATGGGTGCATGCCGGTTTTTCCCAGGGTGGAAGCTGTGTAAACGGCAAGTACAACCGCATCCACCAAGCTGATCCTTGTGAGGACTCTGTAGAGAGCAAAGGTCTGTGCTTTTCCTGTCACTGCCTCCTGGCATTTCACGGCAACCTTCTTAGCCATGGTTTGGCACAGGAACTTAACACAGTTGCCTGTTAGCAATTAACATGTGCGTAGTGTGATCCCGCTCTTTATGTCTGGCACCTTCTGGATGCAGGGGAGTTGGACAAGAGCATGGGACTGATGTTTGCGTGGTGTCCCGTTGCCTGTAAATGGTGTAATTCCTCCAGTGGCCAGAGTAAGTCAGCATAAAACCTAGAGACTTCAGGGGAGCAGCACTGAACCCAGCTAGAAATTTCGTCTGCCTTGGGGTAAGGCATCAGTCCCAGTGGTGGAAAAGATAATATGGAATTTCATAAAAGAGGAAATCAAGCACTAGGAACATGTGATTTGTGCCAGTCATCATGGAGCTGCCAAACAAATGAAATTTCTCTTCTGAGAAAGTTAAAATTTAATTGATAGCAGTAACCACACAGCTATAACACAGGCTATGGAAATGCATTTTATGTACAGCTGCAAGAGGTAAGAGTGGTTAATCTAAGGTATAAAACTAAGTAAAGTACATACTGAATGGCCATGGCAGACCTCTAAGAGCAGTAGTTAGTGAAGAAGTGCGACGGGATGGAGGCATTCCTACAGGTATGAAAAGATTTGAGATGTGGTTGATACTTCAGTATTTCTGCCATTGCCCTGGAAGCAATTGCTGATGACAAAATCTGTGAGATAGCAAATAATGATGCCAAATAATTTGGATTGTTTGATAAACAGAGTACTGAAACATATTTTAAGACAGTCAGTGCAGAGCCATGTAAGTAGAAGCAAGTATTATTGGTCCTGCCCTTAGGACAGGACTGCAGATGCAGTGGAAACATTGGAAAGGTAGTCTCTAATATTGAGCAGGGGGTCAGAGATCATGGATTTCAAAACAAAAAGGAGGCAGTGTTGTCCCTCTATGCGCCCCTGAGGGGTCAGAGCAGTAGCTGGCAATGGCTTGAGCCTCTGTAGGAAGCAGTGGGGAATCCCGGATGGGAAAGCTGCCCACAGATCTGGGGATCGCATTCTTTACAAAGAGGCTGAAAAAATGGAGAAAAAGGACCCTGAGAATATTTGGAGAAAAACTCCTCATGAGCTGCTACAGAAGAGGTGAGAGTGGATGAAGTCGGAGCGTGCTGCCTGTGGTATCAGGAGTTGCCTACCAGGAGCAATGACAGACGACTGCCTCTGCGCCGATGCTTTCCCCAGGGGCTCTGAGCACTGGAGAAGCCATTTCCAGAGTCACGCCCTCAATCCAAGCCAGCTCCAGCGCAGCTGGGGTAGGCAGGGTGGTGAATTTAGAAGGCGGCTTCCCTGATGCCCTGCAACCCTCCCCTCCTCGCACGGTCTCCATGCCATGGCCAGAGCCTCCCGCCCAGCTTCATCACATCTCCTGTTCCTATTGCTCAGGCATCCGGACACCTCCTGGGGGAGTCCCACACTCTGGGTATGCTGCAGGCAGAGGAAACCTGCTCTCGGTGGGTGGCTCTCTGCCGCGTGACCAACATAAGGATGGCCTGGGACAGGGACGTAAAATGGCACTAAACCCCAGTGTGAGGTTGAGGCGGGCAGCAGATGGTGGTGGACAGCAGGCAGGGATGATGGGCAAGGAAGGGGGTGCAGGGACCCCCTGCAGCTCCTCACCACCTGCCTGGAGGCTGGTGCAGTGCATTCCCCACCGTCAGTCCACTGGGGGATGCGATCTGTGTGAGCAGCTGGGACGCAGCAGGAGGACGTCCTTGTCACAGAGTCTGCAATCCAGTCAGACTGACAGGCAATGGCTGGCCTCTGCAGAGAGTAAGGTGCCCAAAGGCGTTATTTCTATGGTGGGGGAGCTGGGGGGAGCAATGGGGTGGAGACCAAGGTGAAAGTGTCTGAGCAGCCGTTTGGCCTGAGCTGTTGCTGTTGTACGTTCTGGCCCTGTCTCCACCTCTTTTCCAGATGACACCCGGGATGGACTGCAGTCCCTAAGCAGGTCTCGTGCTCTCCCTAAATGCTTTCTCAGCCAAGAGAGACTCAGCACAGCCTACTTTGCAATTCAGATGTGGCTGGTGGAGTCACCAGGCAGCACAGCGCTGGTGCAGCGCAAAGCTGGCCTGCTATGGGCATCTGTGTTGTCTTTGCTCAGCTCTCCCCACAGGGCACAAGATCTAGGGCTCCGAGGGCCTTTGCCACCCTCCCAAGCACAGTGTGTGTCACCTCTGGAGTCCCTGTCATCACAGAAAGAAGCTGCAGCAGCATCCTATGCCAAGTGACGAGAATTGAGGCATCTCTCCCCCTTCGCTGTCAGGTTACTCATCACTGCATCACCCGTGCACAGGAGCATTCCCACCATCCACCAGCACTTTGCCTTTGTCCGAGGCAGCTGGGCATTCGCAAGGCTGGGGGGAGTTATAACAAGATGCAGGCAGTTAGGCTGGCTTTTGGATACCAAGAGGTTCCTGAGTGGGCAGGGAGATATTCAGGTGACTGGTAAAAGGATGGGACATAGAACATCAGTGGCCAGAGGCAAAGATGGTGAGAAACACAGAAACAGCTTCTGTGAAATCAGAAGGAACTGCATGCACAGAAACACACAGTCAGATGTGCAGTAGGAGTGGGTGGGAATTTCCACTGGAACAATTTTCTAAGGGAAAACCAACATTCACATGCTTGAAATG
>NW_008825051.1:1837644-1841244 GCF_000699105.1 Pygoscelis adeliae | reverse complement strand
AGGGAAACTTTCATTTTGACAAAACTCCTTATTTTCTGCTGGAAAACCAGCCAAGAGGCGGCTGGGCTTCAGCTGCCTGCACATTGTGTCCCAGGAGATGGGACAACTTGTTCTTAGGGACTTCCAGCCCCCTGGGACTGCTGCGTAGCAGAGACTGGAAAGGAGCTCAGAGAGATTGGTCACTGCTTGGGGGCTTCCTGCACATCTTCACCTCGGAGGATGCTGGAGCCTGGGCCCAGGTAATGCAGTGATGCAGTCACCGGTGCAGAGTGGCTGGAGATGAAGCATGCTGGGGAACATCAGCCCCCGCGCAGCCCTTGGTGCTCCCCAACATGCACACCCCGCCATGCTGGAGCTCAGTCCAACAGCTTGGGTGTCCATGGTAAAGCTTGGGATGTGGCTGCCTTGCTTCACAAGGTAGAGCTGACATCCAGGGCTGTCAGATTCACTTCCTTTATGTCTCTGGGAACACTGGGACACCAGAGTCTGCTGTTGCACCAATAACCTGCAGCCCTGCTCATTGCACAATGTGGTGCAATGGTGTGCCTGTGCAGCACCTTGCTCAAGCAGAAATGGTCCCACCATTTGAAGAGGCTGGAGGCATGCTGGAGGGGCCAAGTTCCCTGGGAAAGGGGACATATGAGCTTCTTCAGGTGAGTGTGTTTGGGGTGTGCTTCATCCCAATACTGCCCATCCCCAGCACCCTTCAGCCAGGCACCCCAGAAAGCAGGAGGACACAAGGTAGAGCCACACGCCTTGAGTGTGTGTGGAGGGTCTGCATTACTCAACAAGCTCCCGGGTGCTCCTGCCATCACCCCACTCAGGAACTCCCAGTGTCCTGTCCTGGGCCCATGATATCCATCGGTAAATGCCTCTTGCACTCAGTCTCTAACACCCAGGGCTTCTGGGCAGCCTTCATACATCAAGGGTTGTTTCACTTCTGTTCCCTGCCTCAACCCATGCCTGAGGAAGCAGAGGTTCCCACAGTGCCACACCAGACGTGCCCTGAATAACTCTTGATGCTTCATCAGTAGTGGTGAACCCTTCATCAGGGGACACACCCCTGTGTGTCCACCAGGGATGTTGTGGGTGCCCTGGCCCTCCTGTTTGCACCTGTAAGATGTCTTGGAAGAAAGATATTTAAGATATCTGGGGAAAAAGAGCAGAGCAACGGGGCTGAGTATTCGTAAAGGCTCTGACCAACCAGTTCTTGGACTGAGCCCTTCCTTGCCATGGAGGTAGCTATTGCTGCTGGGTTTATGCAGCAACACCCTGGGGCTCCCCGTGTCTCCCATTTGTCCTTTTGCTTTCTGATTTCATAGCTCTGCTCTCCCCCAGCCAGACATGGATCTGTCCCCCTGTAGTGAACGGTGTCTAGGACACCTCAGTAGCCTCAGTACTTCATGCTGCTGCTGGGAAATTTTCATGTCTTTGCAAATGTTTAACTAGCTCCAGGGGCTCCCCAGCCTGTGCAGCTCCCATGTGAATGCTCCCAACTTTGGGAGAACAGAAAAATTAGAGGGCTGCTTTCCAACCTGCCAGATTTGGCTTTCAAAGACACCAAACATGATAAATGAGAGGCGTACAGCCTCGGGAGCAGCTTTGGAGGATCCTGAGCAAGCCGGACAAAGCCAGAGCTGGCCCAGCTGTGTCAATATGGCATGTAGGGGCAGGAGCTGAGTGGCACCAGACTTTCTGCTGCACTTGATGTACCTCCCCCCTGGAGCCAGCTGGCAGGCTGGAGCGTGGAGCCTGGGTGTGCTCCAACACGCATCAGAACAGATAATTGGTGGGTTAGGGCTCAAACACAAAATCCAGAGCACAGGAATGTGACAGCAAACCTACCCCCTCAAGAGCTGTGCCCTCCTGTCATCTGTGATTGCTATTTGCTAGGAGATCAAAACCTTGTTGCCGAGGACAGATAGAAAGATTGATTGCACAAGTTTTGTTATGAAACCAGCCTAAAACCAAATAAAAACATGGTGAGACAAGGCTAAACATCACTGGGTTTGAAGAAAATGCTGTTTCTATCTCATCTCCTTCCCTGAAGGTATCTTTAATGCACTTACAAGTCAGCGCATCTGGAAGGCAAGACACACAGCCTCAAGGTGGGCTTCCTGGAAAGACACAGGTAGGATTAGCTGGTGAAAAATGTCATTGAGAGTGTTTGTGGCCAACAACCCAGTCCTCCAAGGCTTCATCCTACTCCTGCAATCCTGTGAATTGCCCTTCACTTCCCATTTCAGTCACCACGTCAAGTCCCAGCCCTCATCTAATGCAGAGATGTGCTAGAAAGTCCCAGCCAGTCTAAGGATTTCTAATATTTCATGTTTCTCCTTTACTTGTTTTGCTATAGAGTTAAACTTCATATTGTCAACCTCATGAAGCAGATGAATCCTCTCTACCATGAACACTGCTCCTGTATGTGTCAAACCTGGGGAGTGAAGCATTTCAGCCTTAGGTGACTAGTTCAGCGAACTCAGAAGCATTTGAAATTGTAAAAGGCGTTCACCATTTGTGACTACAGGCACTACCTCAAACCCCAAACAAATGCTTTAGTACAGCTAAGGTTGCTATATACCAGCCAAAAGACTCGCAGTATATCCTAAAAATAAATACAGAGACAATAGCCTACAGAAGCCACAGTTACCTCACCAATGCTTAATTATACTCAGTTTACATACTTTACAGAAACATTTACTGCTTCTTGGACTTAAATGTCCTAACTTCTTCCTTTTCTGTTTCCCAGCTGCCTTCAAATGGTCCCCTGCAGGTCATTGCCCAGCTTTGCCTGAGAAGTTAAGAATGAGAAGGAAATCTCTGCATTGGACTTGACTTTCCCTTCTCGCATGGGGTGTGCTTCATCCCAATACTGCCCATCCCCAGCACCCTTCAGCCAGGCACCCCAGAAAGCAGGAGGACACAAGGTAGAGCCACACGCCTTGAGTGTGTGTGGAGGGTCTGCATTACTCAACAAGCTCCCGGGTGCTCCTGCCATCACCCCACTCAGGAACTCCCAGTGTCCTGTCCTGGGTCCATGATATCCATCTGTAAATGCCTCTTGCACTCAGTCTCTAACACCCAGGGCTTCTGGGCAGCCTTCATACATCAAGGGTTGTTTCACTTCTGTTCCCTGCCTCAACCCATGCCTGAGGAAGCAGAGGTTCCCACAGTGCCACACCAGACGTGCCCTGAATAACTCTTGATGCTTCATCAGTAGTGGTGAACCCTTCATCAGGGGACACACCCCTGTGTGTCCACCAGGGATGTTGTGGGTGCCCTGGCCCTCCTGTTTGCACCTGTAAGATGTCTTGGAAGAAAGATATTTAAGATATCTGGGGAAAAAGAGCAGAGCAACGGGGCTGAGTATTCGTAAAGGCTCTGACCAACCAGTTCTTGGACTGAGCCCTTCCTCACCTCCACCCCACTATTGCTGCTGGGTTTATGCAGCAACACCCTGGGGCTCCCCGTGTCTCCCATTTGTCCTTTTGCTTTCTGATTTCATAGAATAGTTTGGGTTGGAAGGGACCTCTAAAGGTCATCTAGTCCATCTTCCCTGCCGTGGGCAGGGACATCTTCAAGTAGATCAGGTTGCTCAGA
>NW_008825051.1:1834155-1836345 GCF_000699105.1 Pygoscelis adeliae | reverse complement strand
GTCTTCCTTTTATCCCCGACGTACCTGTAGAATCTTTTCTTGTTGCCCTTGATGTCCCTGGCCATTTCCTTCTTACTTGAGCCAGTTCTGCCCACTCATAAATTCCTTCAAACTTGGAAAAGGGGTCAAATACGAGCTTAAAAGGCAAGTGCTAGATTGAGACAAAGCCCCATCTAGTTCAGTGACTAGTAATGGGTGGGTAAAGCCACCTTCTGATTTTCAAGACTTCAGGTCTACTCTATTCATGCCACTCCCTGCTTCTGATCACTCTCCTCCTTTCTCTGTATCTCCTCTAGGTTTACTCCATGCAAGGTGCGGTGGCCACCATGACATGCACCTTGCAGTAGACCAAACGTGCAGATGTTTTTTTGCTCTGTTCCTAATTACATTCCTAATTATTCTTGGAGGAGGGCTATTATGCCTGAAAGCTTGTCAACTTTTTTCCAGCTATATCAGCTCATCTAATAGAAAATATTATTGTCCTCTATGGACCTTGCTTCTTTTATACGCTTAGATCATCAAGCCTACAAAAGCATTAATACTAATTATTCCTAACATTGCAGTTGTCTTTTGAGCAGCATGGACCAGTGAGCAGATGTATTCACAGACCAAGTCAAGTAACGCTCAGATCTCTTTCTGAGTGCCAATTAACAGCTAACCCTCTCCTGTGGGTCTTCGCCACGCGCATTACATTTCACTGGCAGACATTCTGTTTGCCTGCCAGTCACCGAGAGATTTGTAAGGCTTCTTTCGCAGTAGTTCACAGTCAACTTTACATTTTACCATAGTGAATAATTTAGAATCATCTTAATCAGATGATTTAGACATCGGTTTATCCCATTTCCCAGGTTCTGTGGAAATAAATGCATACTGCTCTCTGTTGTAACAGCTGAGCATCTATTCCTTTTCCTTGGTTCCTATCTTCCCTCCAAGCACAAAAGCAGAGTGGGTCCGCCCTGCGTAGTCAGGATTATTCAAGGACGAACACGCCTTAGAGGAAGTCTTGAAAAGCCAGGTGAACAAAGTATGAACTTGTTCACCTGTTTGCTGACTCCTCAGATCTATTTGCGAGACGTGACTTCTCTGTGCAAACGGGGTGCTGACTCTTCCCCAACAGAGCACGTTCATTCCTGTGTCTCTCAACCCCTTCGCTGCAGCGTCTAGTGGATTTGCCCAGCACAGTACTGAGACTCATCGGTCTGCCGGTCCCCAAAGCACCCATCAGGTCTCTGTTTTTGTGCAACTGATGTATTTATTATGTGCTTTTATGCCTTTAGTGAGTTGCTCTTGAAAATCCCTCTTTGACCTGCCTTATTTTGACTTGATCCTTCACTTGCCAGAGTTGCTGCTTTCTTCCTCTTCCCTTTCAGACAGGACTGGCAGCCTGTCCCTCCCTGAGGGACGTCTGTTTACTTCCGACTGTTGTGTTCAATCTCTGGCGGAACTACACCAGCATTCTTCTCCGAGAACAGGTTTCCAATAGGTCATATATATATTTACCTGAACCTTTCATGTGAGGTCTTCAAGCAATTCACCCTGTCTGAATTCACCCTTTTAGTTGCTCCTTTTGCTTCAGCCAGATGCTCCATTTCTGTGTACTTTTCCCTTTTCGATTACTCAGTACTAGGGTGGGTATTTTGGATTGCTGTGCTTCTCCTGGAAATCTCTGACTATATCTGCATGACAGGTGGCTTTTCTACAGTTACCTCTTGAACCTGTGCAATTCTTCAGACTAAATCAAGCATTACTTCTCTGCCTCACTTTTCCAGCCAGCTGGTGTGCTTAAATAACCCAACTGTGGCTTTGCCCTGATTTATCCTCTCTGCACAGAGGGGATCCAAGTCCCTTGTTACACCTATTTTCTGTGTTGGCACCTCTCTGAGCTGCTCTTGAACTCCGACAGACTTGTCAGGGTCCTGTCGGGCGCCCGATGTCAAAGCCAGCCCCAACACCAGGTTCCCGCTTTCTAAGCACAGGATAGCAGCTCAGGAGGATGCTAATTGATCTAATTAACACATCTACTGGATTTAAGTCCACTCTTTCAAGGAAGCATTATTTTTCCTCATGTGCAAGCCGTGTTCCCTTCACTGCAGCTTGTCCTCGTTGCCTTTCTTGGAGAAAAGCCCGGCTTCCTCCGCTCCATAACCCGGAGCTAGCAGCAGGCTGCAGTTGGACACCCCCCACCGCCCC
>NW_008825051.1:1804146-1833179 GCF_000699105.1 Pygoscelis adeliae | reverse complement strand
AGTGACATCCCTGCCCAGGCATCCCCACTGAGGCACTGGGACATCCTCACATGGGTATCCTCACCAGGGCAGTGGAGCACCCCAGCCAGGGCATCCTGCCGGGGCACTGGGGCATCCCAGCCAGCACCCGTGGTGGGGCACCGCAGTGTCCCTGCCTGGGCTCCTTGCCATTGTGCAGGGCATCCCTGCCAGGGCATCCCTGCCTGGGGGCTCTGCTGTGGCACTGGGACAACTCTGTCCAGGCATCCCTTTCAGAGCACACCAGCCAGCACCCACATAGGGGCACCAAGGGTATCACAGCCTGGGCTTTTACATGGGCACTGAGTATCCCTGCTGGGGCACTGGGGACATCATGGCACAGGCTCCTTGCAAGTGTGCCGAGCAGCCAGTCTGGGTTCCTTGCTGGGACACCAGAGCATCTCGCTACCTGGGCTCTCCTCCCAGGCATTGCTGCCTGCAGCTCCCCCATCTCCTGGGGAGATCAGGATGGGCCCTCACAGCCACATCGAGAGGGGTGCTGTACTTGTCCAGGGTCCTTTCACCCTGAAGATGGTTTTGGACTCGTGCTGGTGCTTTCCTCATCAGAAGGGATGGTTCTGCATTTAAATCCCTCAGATTCAGTGGTGAAAGTGTGGAGTTTTTCTATTTTCAAGAGCCATCCTCTCCTGTGAAGTTGTTTGGGTTTGGGGTTTTTTGTATAATGGGACCTATTCAATTCAGTGTGCACGTCCTAGAGGGGCCCCACCAGTCCATCTATTATGACTCCCTTGGTTGTCTGCCCGAAGCCTGGTTCCTGGCACCCAGTCCTCTGGGTCTGGCTGAAATGTGCAGGTAAAAATCACTTCTAGTGGCATAGTGACAGTAGTGTACCAGTGCCAGGAAGATCAGTAAATAAGACAGTTAAACAGCCTGTATCCTCCAGGTTTCTGGGTGTCTAATTTATTTTGGAGTCTCTGAGCATGGCCTGGAAATGCAGCCCCGCTCCGGCGGCAGTGAGCCAGAGGAGATGAAAGAATAAAAATCCCTTGACTCAGTCTCTGCAAGACTCATACTTTGGGACGAGACACCTTCCAAACCATGGCACTAAGCATGTGGTAAAGCCTCATTCTCTCCTAAGATTGTGGAAGTGGGGTGAGAGCTGCTCTGATCTGCGGGGCACCATGCAGCACTGCTGTCTGGGTGCTTGCTGCAGGGAAGCTGCTCAGGCCCCAGTGAGGCTCCTGGCGCAGGAAAGCCCCAGAGCGCATCCTCTGAGACAAGTGCCCAAAACCGCACAGTGGCCTTGGGGCTTTTTGTGTCCCATGTGCTATTCTTGCTACAATTGTCGTTTGATTTCCATAACCAAAAAAATAAGCTAATTTAATAGGAAAACATCAGTATGCAGCTGTGAATGCTCTACAGATATTCACCTGCAACAGAGTTTTTCAGTATATCTTAGCTCAGGCTACTGTCCTCCCAAGTGGAGAGACATCAGATTTGATGCACAAGCTGGAGCAAAGAAAGATCAGCTTCTCCTCTGGCTCTGCTGGCTCCAGAGTGCAAAGGCTGGAGGCAAAAGCAGCACTCACTCAGGAGTCCTGGGTGAGCTTTTCAGACAGCCCAGCTGTGGGCAGTCTGGCCATGGGCACTGCTTCAGATTTTCAAGGCAGAAGAGCTCCAGACTGCATGTATGAAGGGAAGCCTTAGAGGTGCGAGTAAAACTGTCTTAAAATTCGGTGGGCAAAGCACCAGGGTGCAGGGCTGCTCCCTGGGGCATGTGGCTGGGACCCCCTGGGCTCCAAGTGCTCTGCTCTGACCCCTCCAACGCTGCTCCTCTGTGTTTCCACACTGCCGCTGCTCCTGGTGAACCTGCAACACCTCCAACCCTGCTTTCCCCCTTTGCCCTGAACCTCAGGTCAGGTAGAGAGGCAGGTTAGAGAGAGAAGAAACTGCTGATGCTTCAGAATGAATCCCTGTTACCTGGGGCAGGGGGGAGGATGTGGATCTCAAGAGTCTTCACTCCCCTGTGCCTGCTGCCAGCAGGTGTGTGAGAGCCTTCCAGAAAGACTGCAGGGACAACAGAGCCAGGCGCCCTGGGTAAGGGGGGATCTCCAGGCACTGGAGTACAAAAACTCATTTCTGCCAGATACCAGAAATAATCCTTCCTAGGCTCGAAGGCTGGGAAAGTTTGCAGGGTTTCCTTTTCTTTGCCCAGACCACAAAACTTCAACCAAGGGAAATGGGTTTGGCTGGGATAGCTCACACTGTGTCACTTGTCATCAGTGTGGCTGTCTGGGAAAACACGGACAGAACCTGGCTCCCAAAGTTTAGTTTGGTCTTATCTCACTTGTTGAGCTTTAAGTTACAGCCACTGCTACAACGATCAGATTTCACAAACTGATGAAATCTGAATACATATATGCATAACCTGAAGCCCAGTATGGAAGAGAGGACCTTGGAGCACCCTGGCCTTCAACTCAGTGTCCACATTTGTACAAAGAGCCTCTAAGTACTTCTGAGCTCCCAGACCAGCTGTGTCCCTTTCCAACCAGGACATGACTTGAGGGGACACTGGAGCAGGTCCAGCCTTGCTTTCAGGCCAGGTCACCGATGAGCAGCCCCCCTCCTCTGAGCCACTGGCAGGGATGTGGGTGCTGGCAGGTCTGCGGTGCCGCAGCAGCCTCGGAGCGGCTCTGTGCTGAGCCAGGAAAGCACCTGGCACCGATTCAGTCCCTCCAGGAAGAGCATTTATTTAGATAATGCCGTGACGTGCCATCCAGCGCTGGTTGCCTCGCACAGCTGGGCAGAGCAGTGCCATGAACAGACCTACGGCTGTAGACCAGGTACTGTCTGTCTCTCCATTTTAATAGTTCCTTGCTCAGCTAACGCAGTGCTACCCTGGGGGTGGGGAGGAAGAACTGAGCAGGGACAGATCCCAGCAGGGCAAACCTCACATTGCTTCAGGGAGCACAAGGAATCGGACCCGGCGATAGAGAAAAGCAGGTCTGAGTGCCGGCGCAACACGGCCCCAGCTGCTCCAGCACCTACTCTCCACTCCCCGTGTGGAGCAGACCAGAGTCAGGGGCTTCTCTTTGCTTCACCAGAAAACTCACTTTTGCTGAGGAGGAGTCAGTGCTCTGGCTCGCAGCACCCGGCCGTCGCTGCCGGAGGAAGGGATTTGCTGCTCAGCTGCAGTGTGGATGGCTCTTGGAGTGCAAGAACAAACAGATGAACGGCTTCTCCTTCTAGCTACTGTTACCAGAGACTCCTGAAATGTATGAGCCTGTGCGCTCTCCTCTACACCTCTCAGGTAAAGGGAACAGAGTTCTCTCTAAATGCAGTTATCACTCTTCTCTGTGTATCTCTCCCTTAGCAGGGGAAGCATCCTAAAACTTTAAACATTTTTATGAAGATATCTTTCATCCTGCAGCTGAAAGAGGCTCTGAGATCTCAAAAACCAGGGCTGAGGGTCAAAGCCATGAGGGTTTAGAGACGACCAAGAGAAATTATGTTCCCCCTGCCTGGAGCAAGGCAATGCCCTCCAGCATGGACGTTTCTGCGCTACAGCAGCCCCTCGGGACCCGGGGCAGCTGCCTGGCTCTGCTGGGTGCCAACGTGCTGCCTGTGAAACACGGGGTGCGACCGGCCCCGTGCTCTGGGCTGTCTTCTAAGCCTGGGCAGCGAGCCGATGGCCACCACACCCTGGGCATTCGCTACAGCAGCTGCCATCCCAGTTTTGCATGGCCCTTTTTGCAGTGAGCAAATGCCTCCTGCCTGCAGCCTGCCTGGCAGGCAGCTGCTGCCTGGCAGGTCTCTCCTGCCCGCAGCCCTGGGCAGCAGCACCGGCCCCGGCTCCGGCAGCTCCCTGGTGCCATCTCGTGGTTAAATAACTTCTCCGGAGCAACCCTATTTCTGTCCTGCCGCTGCTCTTCCACTAGAAAGGAAAGAAAACCTCCAGTATTAATTTTTAGCAGGCTATTTCTGCATGTCTTTGCACAGGCAGATGCCTGCAACTTTGGGTAAAAGCGCCGGTCGGTGCTGCCTTTTCAGAAGGGGCCGAGCAATGTGTGTCTTACCTGACCCCCATCACATGGGGATGTTTTTACAACCTCATAACCTCCTATTTCTGCAGAACAGCTCGCTGCATTTCGCACCCAGGATGGCGAAGCCTACATGGTTGACGCTTACTGCCTCACCTCGGGGCTAACCTCGCCGCCAGCGGGCGCGTCGTGGGCGATTGCATCGAATGCCCGTTTCATGGCTGGCAGTTTCGAGGAGAAGATGGAAAATGCACCCGCATCCCATATGCTGGAAAAGGTGAAGGTCCCCCAAATCTGCAGAAAGCATCCCCAGAAAAGGTAGTGCCTTGTGTGTCCTCATTAAAAGCTACTTCATTAAGGAAAAGTGGTCTTTATAATAACTCACCCTCCATCCTGCTCCTCTATTTCATGCAGCACCCTAATTTTCCTCCTGGGTTGTCCATGTTGGGGCATAATGTTCCAGTGCCCTTTCCTATGTTAGATGATAACTGGGACTTCAGTCTAGTTAAATAACCACCCCTGATTTTGATAGTCCTACAACTCGTGCATTCAGCAAGCAGGGTATAAAAGATTTTTAACTCTGAGTCACCCATTGCACCAGCAGGGATGGATCCTGAGGAGCCACTGGGTTTCAGGAATGATTCTGTACTCTATAGTGATAGCTTATACCATGTCAGTGATACATCTGTCGTATTAGCATGACAGAATAGTCTCTCGATGGCAATTTTTTTTCCTTTTAAGGCTCGAAGGGAACTTTTGGTTAGAATCCAGGAAAGCTCTTCGCATACACCTACCATTTAGATGTGGTTTGCGTTGACTGTGTAGGAAGAGTATCTTACTTCAAGTTCACATGTAACAATTACTTGATCTGGCTCCACTTAGTTTAAATCACCAATTCTAGATGTGGCTGAAACCAGCAAACAGACTTACCTTGAGTTTTGCTTTGGCTTGTTCTTCTTAGTTTTTTTCCTGAGAAATTCAACTTTCTCTGATTGGGATTGATTGGGATAGCAATGAAAACATTGATTAGCAGCAGAAGTCAGTCTTTCTACTAAACAGACTATTTTTCCCAAAAATGAAAGAAACATTCCATCTATATGGGATAAGATAAACAATTTATAGATCTCAGCAAACAGCAATTCCTTTTGTGTGTGTGTTATTTTCAGAAAAAACGATTAATACTGTATTTTTTTCCCATACATACTCAGTCAGGAGCTGCATTCAAATGAAAATTTGGTTCCAAGTAATGAACAATGATGTGTTTCATCACAAAATGAGAATGAATATTCTGGATATACACAAACACTTGCCAAGGTCCATTGTTTCATCTGAAATGGCTGTATTCAGAGTCATTGTCATCTGTAGTTATTAAAAGAACGAAACTGCAGACAGCTGCTCTGCTCCCAGTACAGCCCAAATGGGTCAGGTTGATTTAAACAGATTTAAAAGCTGTGTGTGCTCATGCAGGTCACTTTGACAGAGAGGTATTTTGGAGAGCTCAGATGGGCAGCTCCTCCAGCACCGGGCTTGCAGGGGACCGACAGCCGGGCAGGAGAGCCACAGAGCCCAACCTGGTGCTAGATGAGGCTGGTGAAGGGTCTAGAGCACAAGTCTGATGAGGAGCGGCTGAGGGAACTGGGGTTGTTCAGCCTGGAGAAAAGGAGGCTGAGGGGAGACCTCATCGCTCTCTACAACTCCCTGAAAGGAGGCTGTAGCGAGGTGGGGGTCGGTCTCTTTTCCCAGGTAACAAGCGAAAGGACAAGAGGAAATGGCCTCAAGTTGCGCCAGGGGAGGTTTAGATTGGACATGAGGAAAAATTTCTTCACCGAAAGGCTTGTCAAGCATTGGAACAGGCTGCCCCGGGAAGTGGTGGAGCAGAGAACTGGTTGAGTCACCATCCCTGGAGGTATTTCAAAGACGTGCAGACGTGGTGCTTAGGGACATGGCTTAGTGGTGGACTTGGCAGGGTTAGGTTAACGGTTGGACTCGATGATCTCAAAGGTCTTTTCCAACCTAAATGATTCTATGTGTCTATGTCTGCGTGGGGGCAGATGAAGCCCTCTTTAAAATTTAATGAGATGCATCCCGCCCAAAGCACCAGCTTTTTTCAATTAGAAATCGCAGCGAAGGTGTCCTCCTGCCCCCTCTGATATTCACTGACTGAATGAGAAACATAATTTCTCTTATTATTTCACCTCCCACATGACTGTACAAGGCTGAATAATAAGGAAGCGCTATCCTCTGTGCTTGTTTGCAAATTAGAAAAAAAAGTAATGAAAGTGAAAGCCTTCCAATCCAGTGGAAGCTACATTTTCTGACAATTGGCTAAATATAAATGCCAAAATAAATTTCACTGGAAAGAGTTTTTTTTTTAAGCAACACATGATACTGCAGCACTGTAACAGAGAATGACTTGAACTCGGGAGGTGGAGATGGCATTTACTCTCTGCACATCTATAACTAAAAGCATCTCCTTTTAGCTCATTGAAACTTGAGGAGGGTCCATTGATGCAGCAGACATTTACTTATTTGAACAGTTTTAAGAGCAGTGAAGGAAGGCTGCAGAGCAGCCAGCCGTGCTTCTTCCCTAAAAGACTTATGCAAAACACCCAACTGAAATAGAACCGATTTAAGCAATCTCTCTTCTGTGAACTTCAGAAGCTGTTGTCCTTCTTCAGCAGCCTGAAAGCTGGCAAGTGCCACCAGAGAGTCTGTGCCACAGGGATATAGCCCACAAAGATGATCTCTGAGCTGTGGTTCAGGACGAGGTGACCCTTAGCGCCAGCGTCAGCCTCGGAGATACCACTTTTGACTGAATCCTTTCTTTCCTCCGCAGTGCCAGGTGCTGCGAGGGTCCGGACCTGGCCGTCCTGCGAGGTGAATGGGATGCTGCTGGTCTGGTACCACTGCGAAGGGGTCGGTCCGAGGTGGGCAGCGCCCGAGCAGCAGGAGATTGCCACCAAAGAGTGGGCGTTCCGCGGGCAGACAGAGCACCTGGTCGACGTGCACATCCAGGTAGGGAGCCCGGTCTCTCCGTGGGGCACGTCCCTGCCTGGGTCCTCTCCTATAGTCCAGTCCAGGGACATCTCCTCCCAGTTAACCCACTGAGGGACATCTCCTCCCAACTAACCCAATTAGCCCTGCCTGCGCCCAGTGTCATCGCTGCTGCTGACAGAGCTCAGACCTAGAAATACATTCCTGCGCCGTATACCGAGAGTACGGCATATGTTCCCCAAACACGGATTGTGGGCTTCTTGAGTAGAGAGCAGATGTTCTGAGTACTTAAAAGGAATCTGTTAATTTGCTTTGACTTATAACTGATGTAATTTAAAAAAAGATTCTCTAAGAATTTGCGGCACTTAGTGTCAGGAGGCTTTTCAACTCATCGATCACCGAAATGGAAACGCGCGCTTATTTTGCTGTTAATCTTCATAATCACCATCACACGCTGACAAATGTGCCACGGAGAACAAAATGGCTGTTGCCTCCATCACCTCTCAGTGGAAATGAGGCTGGAAAAGGGGAACTGTTAGAATCATAGAATCATTAAGGTTGGAAGAGACCTCTCAGATCATCAAGTCCAACCGTCAACCCAACACCCCCATGCCCACTAAACCATGTCCTTAAGCGCCTCATCTACACGTCTTTTAAATACTTCCAGGGATGGTGACTCAACCCCTTCCCTGGGCAGCCTGTTCCAATGTTTAACCACTCTTTCAGTAAAGAAATTTTTCCTCACATCCAATCTAAACCTCCCCTGGCGCAACTTGAGGCCGTTTCCTCTTGTCCTTTCGCCAGTTACTTGGGAGAAGAGACCAACACCCACCTCGCTACAACCCCCTTTCAGGTAGTTGTAGAGAGCGATGAGGTCTCCCCTGAGCCTCCTCTTCTCCAGGCTAAACAACCCCAGTTCCCTCAGCCGCTCCTCATCAGACTTGTTCTCCAGACCCCTCACCAGCCTCGTTGCCCTTCTCTGGACACGCTCCAGCACCTCAACGTGGCAACATTCTGTGGCACTAAACAGAAGGGATTGCGGCCGTGGTCCTTGGAGGGAGCCGGGGGCAGCCACAGGTGGAGGCTCCTCTGGGAAAGCGATGGGAGGCAGCAGCAGTTTTGAAAATGGGCAATCCCTTGGGATTTTGGACCTTGGGAGATTTTTATATACTTGCCACTGAGCAGAACACTTCTACTTGTAAAAATCAGTGACAAAAATGACCCTTAATCTAAAGCACACGCCTCTCCAAAGGCAGTGCCTGCCTGCTGACTAAATCACGACTAAGGTGAGTGGGTTAGGAAGAGATGAGAATTATTAAAAGAAATGAAGAAGGTGCATGAGACACAGGAGATGCGGCTCTGGGAGTGGGCAGAGATGTGAGAAGCAGGGAGAATTTGGGAGATTGATGGGTTACTAATATTTATTTCATGTCTGCTTTTCAGTGCAAACCACTGTACACAGGTCTATACTGGGGCCAGTCTGCGCTACTTGCCAAGCTGGTAGACAGCTGGTGTATTTGAGTAATAAAGCAGTTAAAACTTCTCAAAAAGTGACATATTGTGGGCAGGCTGGTGAGATTTAAGGGTTTTAAAATACGTGAAATCTAGTCTAGGAGCACAAACACAAAAATGCTTTATTCCTTACAGTTATTACATGGCCAAAGGAAGGGCTCATTTGAGGTCCCAGCTTGTGTGGCTGCAGAAGTTAACATGCATAGACTTCTTTGAACTTAAAATTAACTCTGAGTTTTCTGAGCTTCATGTTTAAATTATTCCTACACACTAGTTAAGAACTAGTTCCAGGTCAGTCTGTGCTGAGGCCCCTTCCTCCACTCATTCGGTTGCCTCTTGCTGTGTCATGTACCTGCGAGCATCTCTGCTATGCTCGGAGCGACGTGCTGGGCTGTACTGCTCGTGCTATTGCAATACTGCTGTTAATACAGGCAGCTCGCACCCAAGTCAGCTCTTGCCAATGGCAAATTGTTCCCCGATGGCAGAAAATCCCCGAGAACGCGGCCGACACGGCTCACCTGGCTTTTCTCCACGGACCAGCTATTCTGGGCGGTTCTGATCTGAGATATACGAGGTCCAAGCTGTGGGATTTTATGAAGCACATCTGGAAGGTAAGACCCTAGCTCCCCTCTTAGCCATGAGGAGGTCGAAGTCTTTCAAACCAGGTCCACTTTCTGCCTCAGAGCATCAGTCCCACCTCATCCCCTCTGCCTCATCCCCCCCGTCTTCAGGTCCAGTCTCTTTTCTGTGTCTCTGAGGGTTTTAGCTGCACTCCCTCATCTCTGCTCATCTCTAGATGGTTTTCACCACCTCACTGCTACTTCCCCTCAATCTGTACTCTCCATCTTGGACTGAACCGATCCTTCTCCACCCCTGCAGGCCAAGTGCCGGCCGGAGCCGGAGCCCAACGAGCATTGCTCCTGGCTGCTGGTTCAGCACATCGCAACCATCTTCGGGAAGCACGTCTCCTTGATGGATTTGGCGGTTTCAGCCAGGCGGGTATGTCCCACGCTGGAGACCACCAGCACCCTGAGCTGAAGGGCTTTGTCACCTGAAAGGCTAAGTGAGTCCTTGCCCACCCTGCCCAGTGCAGCCTTTCCTACCAACTGCATCAGACACACGGGCCGAAACTACACACTGGCATTGGGGCTGCTCGGAGAAAAGGGAGGGTTCGTAAGGACTGCTGTGCCCGTAAAACAACTTAAAACTAAAACTAAAAAAAATAAATAGCTAGTACCTGAGCAAACACTGGTGACAATCCCGAGGGACCTTCACACCACATTGTCACAGCGCTTTACAATACAGGAGTGTGGACCTTTTCAGTCCATGGGGAACATGGGGAACATGCCTATGAAAGGTGTAGAGAGCACTCAATATACAGCAAGAAACATTTTGAGGATGTTGATCTGTGTGATCCAAAAAACTCAGGGTTTTTCAGACAACTTTCTGGAAAGCACAAAGATTTGGCAGTTTACAAACATTTACGCTAAAGAAATAAATTCATACTGATGTCAAGAGCTCCTTCTGCTATTAAAAGTTTGTTAATTTTCTTATTTTATTCCTTTCTTGTGTTTTTGGTTTTTGTTTTGGAAACATGTTTATTAACCACGCTTCTCTTTCCCCTCTCCACTTCCAAAAAATCAGAAACAGTGTCTTGTAGCCCAAGATCAGCCCTCAATGAGATAATAAAGTAGTTGACACAAATTGATAAAGAATTAAAGGAAAATAGAAATAACGCCTCTAAACATAAATCAATGGGAACTAGATGTTCTCACTTTCATTTTTGGTTGTGGTTTTGGGTTTTTTTATGAAATGCTAAGCTTGCCTGATAAAATTAGTAACTTTGTTCTAGCACATTTTCGAAGGCATTTGACCTATTCCCATATTACAAACTCAGAACAATAGCAAAACAAATCATGATACAAAACTTTGATAAGGAATAGATCTCGGTATAATTAAGGAATTATCACAAAGTGGATGTTGATTGTATCTCTGTTCAATTCTTAGATCTGTGCTATTTAGCACTGATATCAATGAACAGGAGAAAAAAGACATTAAAATAACCTTACAAAGAGTTTGCACCCAACCAAACATTAAAGGACTAGTAAATAAAGTAGCCAAAAAAACCCAGCAGTATCTGCACTGCTTCAAAGAACCGAGTGTATGACCATGCATCTGTGTGTCTGGATGCACGTCAAAGAGCAGAGAACAAGTACTTCATGTCATGCAAGATAAAAGGCTGAACCTAATTTCAGTTGAAACCTAATGTGACTGTTGTAGCTG
The DNA here is from genome assembly GCF_000699105.1 of Pygoscelis adeliae. Classification (NCBI taxonomy): domain Eukaryota; kingdom Metazoa; phylum Chordata; class Aves; order Sphenisciformes; family Spheniscidae; genus Pygoscelis; species Pygoscelis adeliae. Next base: position 1,822,371 of record NW_008825051.1, on the reverse strand, counting down.
CAAAGGAGAAAGCCAGAGCAGGAGCAGGGATGTTGTATTACCTCCATAGTGTATTGCAGTCGCTGCTGCTGAGATCGGAGCCCAGGACTGGTGTCAACAATCCAATAAGGCTGTTGATGACCTGAAGGTAATTCAGTGATGAACAGCAAGACCAAGTGAAAATTTGGAAGCATTTCCTAGAAGATTAGATTTTAAACTTTTGGGACCTGTAGAGCACTGTAAACCCCCATGAATTCCCATGGGCCCACAGCAAAGCCGTCCAGGCCTGGCATGTCCCAGGCCAATACGGGCTGCCTGGCTCTGCTGGATTTCCCCTGACCTGGGGAGCATTAACAGTTGGCAAGCAGTCTGTGACTCATGGCCCTGAGGCGCAGCTTGACTTTGTGCCTATTATCTGATGAAAGACAGAGTGAAGGGGAACTTGAGCACAGTCTAGGAGACATCCGCAAGGAGGTCTCAAGCTGTGGGAGTTGCTGTACCACAGCAAGGTCCAAGGGCTGGACCACCGGGGACTGTTCCCTGAGGCTGCTCTGTTGCACTGCAGGTGGGGTCAGGGCTGGTTTTCCTGATCTTTGAACACGCTTTCCTGGGCCATGGGATCATCCTGCAGATGGTGACTCCCCTGGAGCCTCTCCTGCAAATGTTGCTCACAAAATCTACTACCGGAAGAACGTGCTGGCCATGATCCCCAAGTTCATCCTGAGAGCAGAGTGCATACAGGTAAGGCCTCTGAAGAAGAGCAGCCAAAGGTGGTCCCCTGGAGCTTGGTGGCTAAGAGGTGTGAGAAGGAAGAGCAGTTGCCCATGTGGGCTCAGATATATGTGGGAGGAAAGCACTCGTGGGCAAGATCCTTCCAGTGCTTGGTATGATCTTTCAGTTTCAGTAGCCCAAACAGCTACACTGGAGGTTTAGTGAAGAGGGTCCCTGCAGTGGCTCAATCTGTTGAGGATGGCAGAGAGGTGCTATCCCCCTCCTGTGCATGGGGAACTGACGCACAAGGATTAGGCAACCTCTCCCAAACTGCAGGAAGTCTTTGAGAGAATAACTGCATCCGGATTTCCATCATCCCAGGTCAGTGATTTAAGTTCATCCTACCTCCTTTGGTGAGAACTGAGCCAAGAAATCCTCCTGCTGTTAAATTCCAAAGAGATTGGGCAACTCCTGACAGAGGTTTTCCGGGTCCTTAACCACAGGGATTCATGGAAGTGGTGGAAGGTCCCTCTGGAGGTCTCCAGTCCAATGTCCCCATTGGGGCAAGACTATTGCCAAGTTCAGGTCAGGCATGGCCTTGAAGGCCTCCTCCTTTGGAGAACGCCCCCATCTCTCCAGCTCCCTGGGTGTCCCATTCCACTGTTGCTCTACCCACATTGTTAATTTTTATTTTTAATGTCCATTTTGAACTTCTCAACCTGCAATCTGTGGCTGTTACTCCTTGTTACACCAGCTGGCACTACCAAGAAAAATCTGACTCCATCATCCCTCTAACTCCCTTCAAGCACTCAGAAGAGTTCATGTCATTCCCTTCTGTCAGGGGTTAAAGCTAGGAAACTGGCCTGACCAGAGTGAGTTTCACTGGCACTACAGTAAAAACTGCCAGAAGATGATTTTCAGATGCCAAAAACCTACCCCAAATCAAACTTGGCTGTGCTAGCTCATATCGTGTAAATGCTGGCTTAATATTATGCATTCTTACTGACGTGAATGAGCAGCACTCATTTCTGCAGACCTCTTCACAGAGGAAAACCCCATAAATCTTATTGCATGTGTGTCTGAGCAGAATTTAAGATGCAGAATTTACGATTTTAATTTATAAATTTAATTTATAAAGCCCTGGTTGGCTGGAGCTACCCAAGGAATCAAAAATCTCAGGTGGCGCAGCTCCTACCTACACAACATCCATTTCTTTTTCAGTATCTCCTATGACAAAGGCAGTCTAAGATCAAAGTGGCTTCTTGTTTGGGAGCTATGATGGGCTAAAGACCTGCTAAGTGCAGCCAGAGCCGTAGTGTTACAAATAGCAGTCCTACACTGGCCATTTGCGAGAAACGCTAAAAAATAAACCTAGTGTCAGGTAGCACGCACAAACCTGCTGGTTCAGCTTCCACACCTGAATAAGACCCTCCTTCTCCCCCCAGTTTGAGTGTGATATGGCCATCTGGAATAACAAACACTATCTGCCCAAGCCGCTGCTGGTCAGAGAGGACTCCAGCATCCAGAAGCACCAGCGCTGGTATGCCTAGTTCTACAGCGAGAAAAGCACAAGGCTCCCAGAGCAGAAGGAGGGCCTGGACTGGTGAGGACCTTGCTACCCACTGCAGAAGGTGGCCAGAGGCTCTCAGGTGGCTCCTGCCCACCCTGGCTGGTGGGCAGTGGTGCTGGGCAGGCATGATCAATAAAACAACTATTGGCACTAGCACAGGGAGCAGAGCCTGAGCCCTGAAGATCTTCTCTTACCTTCCATGTTCAGGGCGTCAAAGTTCAAAGGGTGTACCATGCTTGCTCTTGTACCTGGGCTGGAACATATGAGCTGAGTGTGAACTTAAGATTGCCAGAACTCCCTTTAAAGTGCCCTTGTCTCTCACTGCTGCTATAATTTTGAGTAGTTATATGAAAAGCTTTTCATGTGGCCTTTTATTGCCTGAAGTGTCCTTTCCCAGCCAGGCCTGCTGTTGCTTCTGCACCACCACCTTGGCTGGGGCAAGCTTCAGCTCTCCAGGGGAGCCTTGGCTGATGTCTGCACGGCATCAGAGGTGTGATTCCAAAGCCCACAAACGTATACCGTCTTCCTTCTCTCTGGCAGCAGGCAGGGCAGCATGGCTTTTAGCTGCCCACCAAGCCCTTACCATACCTTTGGGCTTCCTCAAGCCTACTGAGCTCTTGCATGAGTCAATGCCTGATGGAGCACCTAGTGGGAAGCAGAGGGACTATCCTGGTGATCAAATCACTTAGACTGACAACAACTCTGTAGGTCAAGGACGTGAGTAAGATCCTGCTTTGGTAGCCCCTGGATTCCAGCAATACCCTGGTACACAGTTGGCTGTAAAAATTTGTGTCTCATGGCAAGACCATAGGTACCACTTACTGTCACCGCGATCAGAAATGAAGCTAACACATGGAAACTAGGCTGCAAATCTGGTGAAAACTAGTCTAGATTCTCCTGTGCTTTGTGTCTAGACGCTCTGTATTGGAGAGTTAAATTCTGCCTCACTGCATGCCCTGGAGAAACCCATAATCTCCATAGAGAGAGCCTGCCTCGTACAGTTAGCAGGACTCTGGCAGTTACTCTATGCCAAGAGCAAGCAAGAGCAAATGCTCAAATCCAGGAGCTTTCCAAGGAGGCTGGTAGCTGCTGCTCTCAGGCGTATGGTGCGCTTGACTGTGCCTTGTGAATTCTGCACTTTGCTGAGGCTTCTGGTTCCTCCTTCACCATTAACTCATAGAGCAGGAGCCGGGAGCAGGAACATGCCACCGCAGCCCTCTGCCAGTGCAGAGTCCATCGCCCACCCTGGCAGCATTCCCAGATGACGGTGTGCAGTTGTGCCTTTGCCATTCACATCTGGATATTGCACTGTCAGTATTTCACTATTAAATTTTTTTAAAAACTGATCTCACGTTCATGGTTTGTTGCTCTTCACTGTTTTGTGGGGTGTTCTTGCATGGGAGAAGCAATTCTGCAGCTGGACCATGCTGTCCTGCTTCAGGAGCCACAGAGAATATCCAGCAAGGAACTTAAGGAGCTAGCAGGAGCTAGCAGGACCATTGCTGAACCCAACAGCCTGAGAGTCTCAGGGACCTGAGAGCACTAACATGTCTTAGTGGCCCTGACCAGCCTCACCTGGGGCATTCATCCACTCCCTGCCCATGGCCCAGGACCCCCACTTCAGCTCTGTCCCTGTCCTGAGCTATGCTATAGGAAGTCTCCAGCTCAGCCGCAGACATGCCCATGCCTGGGTGATCCAAACTCTGACCACAGATTGACTTCCCAGCTTGACCTCCACCCTCTCCCACCACCGTGGACCTGCCCAGTGATTGCTGTGCTGTGTCTGACCCTGGCTACCCTCACCAGAATCCGATCCGAGCTGCAGATTTACTTCCCAGCTTCACCTCAGATCTGCCTCACCACCATGAGCTTGCTCCATGATCTGGACTCTTGGTTGAGCCTGGCCATGACCTCTGGGCCTGCCCTGCCTGTCCCGCTCAGGGGCGGTGGGACACCCCTCGGCTCCCAGCACCCCATTCCTTAGGGAGCAGCTGCCCTCGCAGTGACGGGTGATGGAGAAGCAGCAACAGGCAGAAATTGCAGCTACCAGGACAGAGAGATTACCGTACATAGAGTGGGTCAAGATGTATTGTTCACCCACACATTCAAGGGGGCACATGGCCACCCCCCCACCACCCCCCCACCCCTGTACAGAGGCTTTACCTGCACAGCACCCCTCTAGGTCTGTTGTGCAACACACCTGGGCTGTTGCTCCCCGCTCCTCACCGTGTTCCCACGTGCAGGATCTCAGGATCTGAGGATCCTGCTCAATCCTTCCTTGTTGCTCCTCCAAGGAAGGCAAATTGTTGAAGATCAGATTAGAGATGGCGAGTTAAATTAGCTTTCCTAGATTCAGTCCTTCTGAAATTAGAAGAAACCATGGGATACCTCCAGCAGAGCCTGAATTCTGAGCTACCATTTTCCTTCACTACTAAGGCTAAAGTAGTTGTGTCCTGTTAAGGCAGAAATTAGAGAATCAGGAAATAAGACAGGATTAGCTTAAGGCTCTTATGTTTCCATTTGCAATCTTATCCTTTTAAATGGGTCTAGCAGTAAGGACAATGTAGTGCTGGGAGACACCGGCATGCCAAGGAGCACTGTCCTCCAGTCTTGTATGCCTTTTGGCCATACGTTATCCACTTTACGTTTTTACGTTTTCAAACAAATCCTAACCTCCTAAGGGTTAGGATGCGAGGGCATCTAATCTTATTGTTTACTGAAATCACTTTTACATCAAAGCTACTGCAAAGCTACAGCCATTCTTACTATTATATTCTGATAGTTGTATTTATTATTATGGCTTATCTTCACACTTGACTACTAGCCAACAGAGTTTATCCAATTGCCAGACCTATCGTCATTCCATGTCTTTAGGTTTTGTTTTTTCCCAACTAACAAATTCACTACAAATTTCCTAATTCTCAAGCGGAGTTATTTTTCACTTTTTTTTTTTTGAGGGGGGGTGAGGGGCAAGGTTAGAAAACCCCAAAGGATATCAAAACAGGTCAAAGAAAAGGGTACATGAAGGGTGACGTACAACGTACCTTGGATTTTTCCAGTGGCAGGCTTGGGCTCCTTCTCCTTTGAATCCCGGTCCGTGTACTTGCTCCAACTGGGACAATTCCCCGGTCATTTCTCGTTTGTTTGGAGATGGGTCCTGGAGCTCTGAACAGCATCAGCAAGGCTGCGTTCCTGCATGCAAAACTGCCAGTGATCCCCACTCACCATCACATCTTTGTGACCCTGTGAGACACCCCGGTGCAGGTCAAGACTGACATAGCCTCTAGGCAAAGACTTCTGTGCCCTTTCATATTTTGGCTCTCATTGTAAGTAGCTGTCAAGGGCCTTGTCTTGTGGAAAGGGGTGAACCTGCTCAATGCCTGAATGCCTCTTTTCTCCTGGGGTGAAAGCAAGTTTGCAGGTGGATCTGCTGATACAAGTGAAAATCTCTGACCACGCTGGGCAGAAACGTGGTACGTGTGAGTTTTGGGACTATCTTGCCCAGCATCAGCTTGCATTGCTTTAGCAGCATAAAAGCCAGCTGAGCTGAATCTGTCCTGGTGGTTTGAATACAAAATACTGCATTACAACACACCGACCAAGCCCTCCAGTTGGCCAAGTAGTCTTGGTTCACTTTCTGCTACATATCATGTCTCACTGGTGAGAGAGGAGCAGGTTCACTGCACTGGCAACCAAGCGTGAGACAGAAGATGCTCTGGAAAGTGCTTTAGGGAGTTTTGGATGCACAAGGGATGCAGGGAGAAGCCCACTGCAGAGTTTTACGGCTCATGAGGTCCATCAAAGAGACCGCTGCTCAGATTTAGGTCACTTCGATGGACGTTTTCCCTCTTCACAACAAGACACTCGGCACTGGGTGATGTCCCATTCATGTGCTTGAAAAATAGAAAACCCCAGACACTTTTTTTTCCTAAAGGTTGTTTTATTGTAAAACCATAAATACAACACTGACATGAAAATCCTCAAGCAACGGATGCTTTCTTACAGTTACAGTTTGTCTTCTGCCTTGGCATCAACTCTGAAAAGAATGTTGCAGAAACATGTCTCTAAGGTACCTCCAAATAACTGAGCTCTGGCCTGGAGCGCTCAGCTCGTTTGGAAGCTAAGTGGAACTATTCCTCCTCTCTTGTGGAATATTTCCATTCAGACAGCAACAGACTTGTAAAAACAGCAACATTTAAACACCTTGATTTTTTTTTTTTCTTTAATAATCCTTTTCATTTGACGTCAGTCTAAGTTTCAAACAGCACTGAATTTATTTAGCTGTAAAAAAAACAAAACAAAACAAAACAAAATCCTAAAAAGAAAAAATCAGAAGAACTTGAGTTGGCCTCAAGTGTTCATATATCACAATGAAAATCAGCAACTCAACCCCGTGCAATATTGCTCTCTATTGAGTCATTCGATCCACACCAACAATACATGAGACTTCAAACAGGTTTTGTTTTGTTTATTAACACAGCAAGTGTGACATTAGATAACCTTTTAAATACAGTACATGGTACAGTGCGGGGCCAGCTGCCCGCACTTTTCCCCATTATGAAGACAAAGCCAGCGGTGGCGGTTTATAAAAATATTGTGTTGCTACAAAAGTATAAATTAATGCTACCGGTATTAAGAAATATTAAACACATAAAACTTATAAGGATTAAGAAAAATATTCATTAATACCTGTAGAAAACTCTGGCCTAAAAAAGATATTTTTTGTATATTTTTTGTATATTTTTTTGTATTTTTTAAGATGACATGAGATTCTTGCACTCGCAGGTAGAGACACACGCAGGTGCATCTGTGGTATTGCCTAGAACATCTGCATCTACAGAAAGGAAGGAAATGCACACAAGTTACTGAGGGGAGGGAGGGTGAGGAGGGAAAGGAGAACATTAATTGTTTGCTTGATGAAACAACAAGAATTCAGCTCCCAACAGGAGGTTTCAAAAAACGAACATACGAACGAGGAACAGCTTCTCTTTTCAGACTGGCTGCAAACAAGGATTTCCTGATGGTTTGGTTTGTTGGCATGACACTTTCTAGCTACGGCGTGGACCAGAATCCTCACGGTCTGGATGGTGTGCGTTCCTCCTGTACTTACAGCCTTGGCTAGTCACCTGTCACGAATGTTTCAGTTCATCCGTTATCAGTTTTCCTTTTAAATAATTAAAAAAAATAAAATTAAAGTCCCAATAAGTTTAAAGGGACAATGGAAAACAGCTCCTAAGACGTTGCTCCTTCGATAATACATGCCTCCTTCCTTGAGCGGAAAGGTCCTTCTCCACAGATAGCAAGAAAAACAAAAAAAAAACCACCCTCCTCCCACCCCCCAGCCCACTGGAAAAAAAAATACCATCCTATCCACACACATTGCAGAGACCGCCACAAGAACCCCCAGAAGACTGAAAACAAGCATTCAAGGCTGATGAGGCTGGGAAATGTCTTTTTAAGGAACTTTGGTTGTAAAAAGCAAGGGTTTGACATGCCTGTACTCATCAACTCCACTGTAAAATATTCCTGTCGTTAAGGCTGCGCTGCTCACCCGGGTACCAAGACATGCTGACCACTGTCAATGACGCTAGAACGACGGGAAGGAAGAAAATCCTTTCAGTCAGTGGTTGATGTTGTGCATCAATGAGCCATTTACGTGACTCATTTCAGAAGCTATTCTAAAAAATTCAAACTCAGCTGCCTACAGATCATTAAACCCGAAAGGGTCTACTGGATGCACCGTTGTCTAATGTGAGCAAAACTCTTCCGTCAAGTTACAAAACAAAGGACTCTAACAGGAGTAGTAAAAAACCCAACTAACCAGCCAAACAAAAAACAAAATTAAACAGAAATTCCCCAAACATTGAATATATAAAATTAAATTTCAGGGCAATACACTCTCATTGGTTTACCATTTCTGGCCTAGCATAAGCAAACTATCCCACAGTACTAACGAGGCATTCAACTTGGAGCTGTGCTTGGGTTTACCTCTCTGTATTTTCATTATTGTTTGTTTTGTTCAGTGACATTTCCAGAGGCCCCAGGAAGATGATAACCCGTGGCATGGGGACAGGTCCCATGCACTGTAAAAAGGGAGTTCTTATTGCTACGGGGCGACATCTTCAGAAGTATCTGACACAGGACCTTGAGTCTCAGCCAATGTTTCTAGCCTGGGCATTCCCAACGGATCCCACGGATTCAAGATCATGGTGTAGCACAGAAAATGCACAGCAGAAGCAGCAAAACATTTAATATTCTCCCCCACCCCGATTCTTTCACCTTGGCAGTATAAGGGTTGACAAGACATCTGCTCCTCAACTGGTGTTTTCTCCTCTGCCCCTTCTGCCGGCCAGCTACCTCCCTCCTTTATGAAACCTGGTTAATGTATATACTGGAGTGCTGGGAAGGGTTTGGTGCCGGTGGTGAGTGGGAGGATGCAGAGGAAGATGCTCTGTGAACCCCTCCTGGACCTATCGGGCAGGACTGGACTCCACACGCGGGCAATCATTTGCCACCTCTACATCCAGTCTCTTTTCTCTCGGCAAGGTCCAAAGCAGCCTTGTGCCCTATGGAGTACGCTCCATGTAGCTGCATAGCCTTGTTTTAAATGACAGGGCTCAAAAACCATTCCCATAACAGACTCCTCCCAGATGAACGGATTTCTCCTCCCTGAAAAGGTTTCCCAGAATCTGCCTTTAGTGCCTTTTTGTTCATTTTTCATCCTATTATTCCTAATTATTCCATAGGGAACAACTTGTCCCTTCCTGCGTGTGCTCCCTCTGAATGCTCGCAGGAGCTCCTCTCCACCTCCTTTAGCCAGAGAGATGCAATTAGAGATCTGAGTCTTTCCTCAGTACAACGCAGCACTCCCAGCCTTTGAATGACTTTTTGGCTGCTCTTTTACTGTCTTCTGACTTCTCAGTAACTTGGTGCTGTCTAGCAATGCACACAGCATTCTCCGAGTAGCACAATGTCTCAGTCACCCTGCTCCTGTGCAACACTACATCCTGGCTTGCCTACTGCGGGATCCAGAAGGTGGAAATGGTCCCTCGGACTGGGTAAGGCCGAGTGGACTCATCCACAAACATGAACATATGCGGTAATTTCTTCTCACGCTGAACCTTCCACGTTATTGCAAGCAGTTGGAGAAAAACAAACCAACCAACCTGAGACATCTCACTGAATACTGTATTAACTCAGATACCACAATTTAGAGCTCAAGCAACTTTCAGGTGTGTCTCCGCTCTATTTTCAGTCATTCCCGAACTTTGAGAGTATCTGCCACAACTTCATTTGCAAAATTCACGTAAGGGTCATGACTCCCTGAGCTGCTTCTGGACGTATTCTCTGATCAGCAGGGGAGAACACCCAGCAAGCGCAGTTAAACCAGTGCAGGTGGTTCATGTGGATGCTTAAACCAATTAATCTCAAAGTTAAACTGGTTTAACCAGCAATTAGACAAACTGAATTAGACAAAACCTGAGCCCGCAGTCGGCTTTCACAGAAAGTTTTCCAGATTGCACTAGTTCAAATACAACCAAATCAGTTTTCTTAGAACAGACATATAGCTTTGACAAAAAAGAAAAGCTTACTTCCATCTGAAACTGACCCAGTCACAAGACACCGAGCCCATCTTACAAGCCAGAACACAACTATTGTCTACTGCTAGAGACATGGGGAGAAGAGACAGACACAGGAGACAAATCTGGGCTCCATGTTCTCCACTGACTCTCTGGCTGCCATACTCACACAGAAACAACCTTCTGTTTTGAACAGCTCTGCCTTTGTATCCCACTTTCTCAGTTTTCTAGTAACAAGGATCTTCGGACAGGACTGGAAGGCCCTTCATTCTTTACAGTTCATCTTCTGTTGGTGCTTTCTCCCCACCTGAAGATCATAACCCCTCCCAAAGCAAACTGTGAAGTCCGAAGTCTGCAAGGTCAGGCACAGAGTAAGCAGCAGAAACAAATGAACGCCTGGAGGACACATACACCATTTTTGTATTCCAACACATTTCTCAAGTGCGAGTAAAGGAAGGAAACAAGCAGAAGGCAAATTCCCAACATGACCTACCATGATCCCAATTCTGAGGACTTCTCCCAGCAAAAAGGGAGCAGAACCTCATGACAGCTCTGGCCAAACTAAGAGACCCTCTCCTCTCTGGTCTCCCACCACAGGATGAGCAGTGCTCCTTACAGCACAAGTGCTGCTCCACACCACTGAGCCAATCCTAGTAACCTGGCAAGTTAAAAGCTTCCAAAATTCAGACCTTGGTAAAGTATCTATGCTCCCTAGAATGCAAATCCAAGTCTTGAAGGGGGAAGGAGAAATAGGAGCAAAAGCTTGGCATCTAGGGTAAATACGCATGCTCCAGATGTGCTTCTCTCCTTTTAATGAAGCATAAGTACATCAGACAAAAGTCAGCCTGTGAGCAGACACAGCATGAATAGCCCCTCTGAGCAGAAAACCTTGTAACCACGTTTAAGACTCATTAAAAGCTGCAGCTCGTAATTCCACTAGCTGGCCAACCAGCTCCTCTTCTCACCGACTTTCCAGATTGCTCCATTTTAGGGCTTTACATTTTATTTTGCTTTTTCAGCTGCTAAGCTGAGTTTTTAAGTCTTTGGGAGAATCTCATCTACCAGACAATGCCGCATGTTTGCTTAACATCCATCATTAGTGCAACTACAACCAGTGCTGCCTTGGAGGTGACCATTACTCAGACGAGGGACAGGGCCAGTCAATCCCTCTCTTTGGTCGTCACAGCAAGAAAGCTCCAGGTTTGATGCCAAAACCACACTATAAAAAGGGGAAGGGGAGATGGGCTGGGAGTTACGGGTGGCTGTGGCCTTTCCGTTTGCACGACTTGGCTCTGCAGCCATGGTCCAGCCCACTGCTGTGCACAGGCTGGCATCAAATGGTTGCACAAATGACTGCAATTTTACCTCATTCTCAATTCCAGGGCTTTAAACCTGTGCTAACTCTGCTTTGCCCACTTCCCCACTCTTAATGCCTTGCAGACAGACAACACAATGAGCCTGGAGTTGGCAAATCCCACAGAAGTAATCAGCCTGTCCCTTAGCAAAGGAGTGTTGGAGCGTTCTTTTCAAAGCAATGCAAGGGTTTTGCACGTTCGCCTGAGCATCAAAGAGCCTGTGAGTGGCTCTCAGGGTCTCAGGCGAAGCGAGCAAGAAGGTATAACGTGCCATTAGGAGAAAGAACTACAAATCCTGTCCCCAGCTCTGCCCATCAGCTGAGCTGCACAGTACACACTCTGCAGCCTCAAAAGCTAATCTTGCTTTGGATTAATCCTCCAGCCAAGTTTTCTTGCTGCAGGATACCTTGTGCTTTTCACTGGGAACAGCAGCACAGCACAAACACTTTGTAATCGGCACACATCTCACTTGGGGTTTTGTTTGTAGTTTGAGACTTAGTTATTGTTTGTTACAGGTTTCTCGTGCACTGCAAGTGCAAACAGATGTGTTACCATGGACCCAACTGATGGCTGAGCAGGAAGGATTTGTACGGGAGAAAATAAAACCAGCAAGAAGAAAGTTGGCCCTACAACCAACACCTCCATTTGCAAAAGCCACTGCCAGAGAAATAAGATGTCCAAGTGCCTCTGCCTTGGCAGCTCATCTTCAAGTGCTGCTACCCCTGCAGATGTCAGTGGGGGTTGCAGACCGTGTCTTTTAAGATAGCCATATGGAAAACTTACATTTAGGAAACTAGTTTTGCGCTGATGCCAGTAACAGTACCAAGAGGTCAACCCAAATGCTAGACTCAAGCTAATAGTAGGTCCTGTTTCCAGGCTGAGAAGAGCAAGACAGCCGGGTGCAAAGAGCTATCCTCAGTGACCTTGACCTAGGGAAGGTCTCTAGCATGCAAACTGTTCCCCTGTCTGAGCCCCATGGCAGTGAAGCTGTCAGTTAGTGCCTGTCAGGTTCAAGGCACCTGCAAACAAAGCCTGAGAGACTGGGTTTGCCATTTCTCATGTCTTGGGACTGGCAACTTCTATTATGACCAGAGATGGGCAGGTAGGATCTTGGTTTAACATCTGTTCAACAGCAGCACTTCAAAGAGGGCCCCCAGTCTCACCATTGCATTGTCAGCAACCAGAAAACACCCCTGCGCTGTTGAAGGGCTTCAGCCTCCAGCCTGCCTGCTCGGAGCTGAGCGAGTCCATCCTCCCGAATCTCCGATGACGCTCTGCTGCCAGTGTGACCGCAGCTCCAGAGCACGCTACTGGAAGCAGGAGAGACTACTTCAGAAATAAGAATTTGCTTCAATTTGCCTCCGGGATACAAGTCCCAGTGATGAAAAATTAATAGTTTGGCACCAGAAGCTGGGAATTGTCCAAGAGGCACCAAACCTGACAGCCTGCAGAGATCCCGTCCAGCAGCCCATGAACTACAGGCACTGGACACAGCAGAGCACTGGCCTTGGTGGACAGCAGAGTGACTGAGATGTTTTTGCGTCATGATGATCTCTAATTGCATTTGGGGTGAGCCAGTAAGTGTGAACATTTAAGGGCCCGTGGCCTTCCTAGCCAGAACGATTCAGCAACATAACAAGTAGTGTAATGCACTGTAGGTATTAAAAAGACATTCGTGCTACTAGAGGAAACCATTCCAAATAAAATGGGAAGATATTCTTTGCACTCAATCAGGAGCACTTACATTCAGAAGGATCTTTGAGCCCATGCATTTCTCTAAGCTTCCTTCCAACCCCAGTTTGACAAAACTGATGATCTTTGTTCCCCTGAAAAATCATACACCTTGGTTTGTCCTTGGCCTTGTGAAGGTTATTTTGAGTGTGTGTACTGAGAAACTTTTTTACAAAAAGTTTAGGTACAAGGCTTCTCAACGGCAGCTGGCAGACCCTGGCAAGCTTGCTGGTGGCCCACAGACATCTGTGTTGCCACTGCTTGCTTGCTTTTCCTGGTTTCTAGCTTTTCCATATAAGCAATTGCTGTGGTTCCCATAAGGATATTATTGAATTGCAAATGGGTTACTCTAGAATAAGTTTGAGAACGCCCGATGTACAAAATTCACAGAGAAGCTAATTATCACTGGGAATTCAGAAAGGAAGTTATGTTGTAAAAAAAAAAAATCCAAGAAATGTAACAATTACAGACATTTTCTGCCATGAACCATTTCTCTTAGTTTTAAATCAAGCTTATAATCACTAGCTAACATGTTAAACTCAAAACTGGGAGTGGAAATAGAAGAATAACTTTTGTTTTTTGGAAAAAACGTGTATGAAAAAGTTAAAAATAAAATTAAAAAAACCCTTAAAGTCTCCCTTCTTGATTTCTAAAGATACTGGTGTTCATAAAACACAGCTGCCCTGATAACATGCACTGTATGTCAAGAAGGCTGCAGACAAACGCCCTCAAGGTGTACAGTTATTCAAAGGAGCAAAGTCCAGTGCAGAACTGGTCTGTTCAATGTAGTCTGATTATCCATGGCAAGATGGCCCAGGGGACAAGAGGAAAGGTGGGGTGGAGGAGAAACAAAAGAAACTTCAAGTCACTTTAGATCTCAGCTGCCTGAAGACTTTAGAACATCAGCCTCCCATTGGTCTGCCCACTTGAAAACATTAGAAAGTCTGTCAAGTCCACACACTATCTATGGAAAGGAGCACGTTCCTGGCAGAGGGCTGTCTCTCTCACGTGCTCAGCTTTCCTTTCAAACTTAATTTTATATATATTTATATTTTTATATATATATATAAAAAAGCACTTGGTTTCCAGGGGCATTCATAATGAGGTCCACAGTGTTTAGAACTTAAAATTCTTTTTCTTTGTTTGGAACAGTGTTTTAAAGTTTTGTTTTAATTAAAAGACAGTCTTAAAGCATGTTGGACTTCAAAAACATGAGTTTGTTCATGTCTTCTGGACTGAGTAGCCGTCTCCTTTTGATTAAGAGAGCCTGCTCACACATATTTACACATTCGCTTCTGGCACCAACAGCAGGCACTGCTAAGAGCCAAAAGGCTAGCTTGGCTAGTTTTGTATGCTTTTGGGTAACACACGACCAGTACTGAAACAGGTCAGGGGTGGCCTGGAAGAGAGGTTCTTGCAAATAATCATAGACTTCATTTTTCCCGAACCAATCTTCTTCCTGAGCTGCTGTGGCTTCCCCTGCTGCCCGAGGCTTCTTGGTTGAAGGTTCAAATTCTGTTTCTTCTGCCCAGGACTCTTTCACCTCATTGATCAACTCACAGACCTTGCCAATGATCTCTTCGTGCTGGTATGGTGGGACGGGCCGCAGCTTTTGCTGAGGGTCTAAGATCATGGCTACCTTGTGTGCCGAATGAACTTTGAAGTTCTCCTTCAGCGCCTCCAAGAAGAGGTGGCAGAGTTTGCTGACTACGCCAGCATCGTTAGCTTTGGAAGTGAACAGTTTCTCCAGTTTGACGTAGGTGGGCAGTACCAGCTGCAAGGTGGGCCGGCTCTCGTTGCTCAACTCAATCACTGCCTGTTTCACCGGAGCCAAAATGGCTGCCAGGTTGCTGAGCAGGTGTTTGTTCAGGTTTTGGATGAGGTTCATCTTCTTGGCCCTGCTGTAGAACTCGCAGATCTGCTCGTAGCGCTCGTGGACGAGCAGGAGGGAGTCGGTGACCGAGTTCCAGCAGGGTGGGGGAGAGGTCTCTTCCAGGGAGCCAAAGGTCTCCTTCGAGAGGCCTGTGGATCCTGCCAGATCTTCACAGACATTCAGGAGCTCGATCACTTCGTGCATATTGCGAGCCTGTAGTGTTCGCTTGTTCAGCACACTCTGCACTACCGAGTTCAAGGCACAGGCCGAACAGCGCAAGCACATGCCTGCCTTGGAGAACGCAGAGGAATTGACTTTGCAGTCTGTGACGTACACTGTCCTGATCTCCGACATCACAAACTCCGAGAGCACATTCTGTACCCAGTGGTGGATAAAATCACCATTATCTCGAATGTCTACACCCTTAATTCCCAGGACGTAACTCTTGATGTGGTTGCCTTCCACCTGATAAGCTGTCAGGATGTAGCAAGAATCGGGGCCGATGCTCTGTGAGTGGCAAGTGACACCGATGCCAAGGCATGCGTTGCTGCCCAGGGCACAGGTGACTTTCACCTTCACTTGGTTGTACATCCGAGGCAAATGCTTCAGAGCCAGTGTGTTGAAATTGCCAAGGATTTCGGTGACAGAGAAGGCACCATAGCGTGCTCCACTATCCACCAGGGTCTGTGCTAGCTTGATGAATTCCTTCCCGCTCACCACGCTCAGAGCCCCAAGGTCAGTGCACATCACCCTCAGGAGCCTCTCGGCAATGTTCTGCCGCTCCTTCTCTGGGATCACGCTGTTCCCTACAGAACCACTTGCGGATGCTGCAGTGAAATACAAGGAGGGAGAGAAAGCACCAGGTGAGAATTGCTCCTCTGCAGCAGGAGAGAGAAGGAAGTCACAAAACAATTCTGAGAGAGACCCAAAGAGGTGGAACATGCCCAGATGGTTGTAGAGGCATCTCCAACCCTGGATTTCTTTCCCCAAGGGTTTCTGGGCGGAGGAACCTCCAGGGACAGGCCTTGCTCTTGCTTAAGAGCAGCAAGGAGCTTATCTGTATGCTTTCCCTGGTGTGGGGACCAAGACGGAGCACACGCTATCTACTCACAATCCACTGCCTTAACCAATGGCATCTCTGTGGTGTTCATTGAGGAACTGCGTACATAAGTTATAATCATGTGTACCGTTTGCCATCCATGTCTACAGGCTGGGGGTCACAGCTTAGCCCAGCTGGAAAGCCGGACATCTTTCCATTTTTGTGATTTGAGCCTTTTCTTTGAGACAGTTATTTTAAGAGGAGTTGCTTCAGTAAAGCATACAACTTCTCCCACCATCTCAAACAGTGCTGAAGCCCAAATTTCCATTTCTTCCTCTGAACTCCAGCAACCCCACTTTTTGTGGCTGATTTCGGGCAACGTGAATGTCATTTTTGGCCATACCAGAACACAAAAGCACCATGGTTTCATATCACCCTTCCCCCAGACTGCTCAGCTCAAGTGCTTTGGAACTGATTTCCCACAGGGCTGTATTTTACCTTTTCCCGTGGTGAAGCACAAGCTCATGGATGAGCTGGGGATAAAGCCAGACGCTGGCTGCCTGCCAGCACAGGGAGTGACAGCTATGCCTATGTCACAGCATGATGACTGGATTAATTTTTTAACCCCAGGCCGAGAATTCTGACTTTGGATCAGAAGTTAACTTTTCCCAGGAGTTCTCAAATGCATCTTCCTTACAAACCTTTCCTACCGCCTCCCCAGGGTTCCCAGTACTTTTTGCATACGAGTGCTCCTGTAATGGGAATGAATGCTCTGCTCTGCAGGATAGTACATAAATTACAGATGAAATCAAGTGCAGTTAGGCGAGAACAAGGGCCTTGTGCAATGCCCATCACTGCTGCACCCTCTCTGACAGTCACTTGTTCAAAGCGGACAGGTAAGCCTGGGACAGAAGTGCAAATACTGCTACGTACTATTGTTGGCGTTATTTCTTTGGAGCTGTGGTTTCCACTTTTCTTCAACAACAGCTAGAGGTGATCTGGGCTGGCTAGAGGCAATATTGTTCTCGTTGTCAGCTGTGGGAAAGAGACAGGGAGGTGTTAGAAGCACAAGATAATAATGCTTAAGGCACAAAGAAGGGGAAACAGTACCCATCTGCTTAGCATTTATTTATGGTTCCCTTAACTAAGGGGACAACAATCTACTACGTTCTCTGTAGCTTTTAAGCAGTTTTCAGTGAGATAGCACAGTACTGTCAGAAACCTCGAAAACCATCTTTGGACTTGCAACCTATCACCTCCCAAAATGTGGCTGAAATGACAATGGCTTTTTCTGTGCATCAGTGACATTGATGCCATCAGCACACCTTGAGAAATGTCTCCCAATCAGCCGAAGCTGCACACCAGGAGGAATAGATGTTCCCTGTGCAGCCTGACTTGGACAATTTGCTTGCTTTCAAAATGAAAGCAGCTGTAACAAACATTTATCCTTCTTTTGCTGTACTGCCTCTTTCCGCACCGCAGGTGGCTTCCCTTTTCTTTACTGTTAAGTACTTTGTTTTTCAAACTATGCTCAACTCCTCTGTATCTAAGGATCTTATTACAATCTTCATATATGGTTTCCTCCCACTATACAGAGGGGGCCAATCTCCTCTAGCACTGCTCACTACTGTCTCAGACTGGAAACAAAAAGAAAAAAACCCAAGTTTCTGGAGTGTGACCAAAGATCGTTCCTCCCTATCGCTGCAAAGATACCAACTGCCCTAGGGGTCTTTGTGTTCATGCTCCCATTTCAGTATATGTAACTGGGCTAAACAAATTGGCTGCCAATCTGATGGGATATTTCACAGAAATGCAGTCAAGATCACTAAATTCTGTATTGTATCCATGTTCTTTCCTCTCCTCTGTCCCAAGAACTTCTCCCCACACTCTAGAGGAAATTTTCTAGTTCTTAGTATGCTTCACTATGAAATTGTGCTCTGAAATAGGCTGTGAAGCAACAATAAAGTGCACAATGAAGACAGGTAGAAGAGGAAGGAGAAAGATGGAGAGACTGATGACCAGGCTGAACAGAAGGATGGAATTAAAAACAATGAAGACAAAACAGGTCCATCACAGCTAGACTCATCTCACCTATTTTGGACATCTCTGTTAGACACACCTCTCTTCAAAGTGGCCTTTTACACTCAGTGGTGCAAAACAGGCTTAAGAGTGTGATTCATTCACCCAGGCAGAACTAGATGCCTCTTGTAGTAGAAGATCCATCATGCTCTGAACTCACCTGGAGTCAATGACTTCTTCTCCACTGATTATAAAGGGAGTCCAAGTTGACCAGCTCAGGTAGCAGTATCTACCACCTAGGCACACCAGCATGCAGTGAAATGAATCCTGCCCCAGCACTCCAGACAGCAGAGCACGAATTACAGGAA
>NW_008825051.1:1786713-1803945 GCF_000699105.1 Pygoscelis adeliae | reverse complement strand
CATTGCTCTGCAGCCCAGGTTGATCTGGTGCTGGGCAGAGCAGTGGGCTGCCCATCAGAACAAACAGGAGAGGGCAAAATTGCTCTCCTTCATGTGTGGCAATGACCTGGGAGAGAAGGGAGACCAGCAAGAGTCTAGAGACAAGCAACGATGTGATGAAACTCCAGTGCCCTCTTCCATACAAGCAAATCCTTTCGAATTTGAGCAGCTCTGCATGTTAACTGCTGGGGCACTCACAAACCTTGCTGATGAACAGCCACAGATTGCACAGTTACTATTAGGTCTGGGCACTGCACTGGCCACAGAATGGATCAATACCTAAGAGCAATCCAGGATATGACAGAACCAGGGTAGACTCTGGGACTGCCTCGAGGACTCTGTGTGCCCAGGGAATTCACTGGTCGTGGTTGGTACCTGGGGAGCACTGCCATGCTCAGGACTGCAGCCAGAGGTCGGTCTTTGCAGGTGTGGAAGAGACATGAAGAGCAGGAGGTGTTCCAGTGGATGCCACCGATCAGATATGACGTATCACTTTTCCCCCAGCATTTGCCTAGACCAATTGCTCTTGAGCTAATGCCACCACTGTCCTCAACTCCAAACATCTGTGGGTAGGCAAAGGAAACTGCTGGATGTTGCCTACTAACTTTGTTGATGGTTCAGGCCTTCCTTGTCTTGGTGAGTTTTTTTCACTCTATATTTCATCCCCCCAACTCTTTTATCTATTTAATAATAATAGGGGATTTATTATGTACAAATATCCGCTGGTATTCAACATGGCATTAATGAGATTTGTGCGTTTCAGCCTCATCTTCCTTATCAGGCAGTCTGTGAACTACACAGATCATGGTTCTTTAATTTCTCTTCATGCTTCCAATCCTTTAATCCAGGTTCAGCCTAGTCGTCCTTTTATTTTTTTAGCTCTAGATTGTAGGAAGGGCATTATATGGTAGCACCCGACCTGAACAAAGTACTCTAAAGGGAGTCAAAGCTGTATATTGTACAGTGTAATTACAGAACGAATTCCTTTGCCTGGTGTTCTGCTGTTCTATTTCTGCTTTTCAGCCTCCAATTTACATTCTAATTACTTCTTCTCATTGTGTAGCTGCTTTATGGAGCTATAATCTCCCCTTATTACCTTCTAGCCTCCAGGCTCAGCCCTCTGAATGACTCAAGAGCCAGTATGTCCCTCTTTCTGCTCCTTGAGGCCAGCTGTACGTTCCCCGTCTTCAGTCACTTGTGAGAGGGGCTCAGTGGATGCATTACATGTAGTTGGAAGAGATTAGCCCTTTGCATCAGAGATGATAAGCCAAACTGGACTCCTGAACACATTAACTAAGGGAGTATTTGACCCATATGGGCTTCTCGTATCTCTGCATCCCCATAATGAAACATTCCTTGAGCCAGGCATATGGACTGGTATAAACGGCTGCTATGCCAGTGTCCCCAGTATGTGGATTCTATGCCCCCAGTTCTGCTGACTACTGTAAGGCCTCTGCACCCTCAGACTTCAGAGATGTTGTGCCGATGCTGTTTCTTGGATATGGAAATCCGCAAGCTCCGATAGGCTAAAAGGCAACAAACCGTGACCAGAGTAACTGCAAGTCCTGTGTAATCTCCACTGTTGCTCTGCTTAAGTACAATATCCAGAACCGGACACCCACCAAAGCTGTCTGTAGCTTTCCCATCTCTTCATTTTGTTTTGCCCTCATCCCACAGTAGCAAACACTGCACCGCTCGCCCCCAGCTGCACAGATCTGGAGGAAAAGCTGCTGTTCCCTCCAGAGGAAGAGGCATGAGCACAGGACTGACAAGCACCATGCACAGAGACGCCACAGCAAGGGACAGCTGCTTTCACAAGGGGCAGTCTCGGTGATGCCTGCAGACAGCACTTAAAGAAGACACGGACAAGCTTGCTCTCACTGTACCAGTGAGACATTCGGGGGGAAGCAGCCAAGCAGAAGATAGTGACTTACAAACAGAGCAGGGAGAGATGAGAAAATACAGTTTAACAGGAGTAATCCTGAGTTGGAGAGAGGGGATCTCTGCTGACATTACATGAGTCAGATCACCGAGACCTGCTCCCTCCAGCCCTGTTGTGTGTCCAAAGTAACCCAGGTGAACAAGCCCAGAGGCCATGCGTCATTTGTAAAGAAGAGAGAAGGAAGAAGCTGCAGTGACAGCACTAGCTTAAAATTTTCAACAGCTCACACCTTTGCAGTGAATTGCCATTCTCCCCTTTGACACCTTAGCCTTGGTCCCTCTTTTGCAGCTCCTCTACTCAGTGTCACCAAGAGCTGTAACTCAAAATGCTGCATTTCAGTACCAGAGACCAGAACAAGGAACAGGATGGTCAGGATGCAGCTTGGAGGCAAGCAGAAATTGCCATCGACAAACAGCAAGAACAGACCCCAACACCATGGAGTGACGGCAGCCACTACCCTGAGCGGAGCTTCACTGCTCCTTGGTGTAACATGAAGTCCAGTTACTCCACACTAACCAGCTTATGCTCCAACAGAAAATAACATTGACAAAACTCATACCATCTTATAACAAATCACCCTAAATGTCTATTCATAACATTAAAAAGATGATAAAGTAGCTGCTGAACAACACATAAAGCCTGCACTAAGATTCGCCAGTGAGAACTGAACTGGAACTGAGGAGCCACATGGATGAAGAACTCAAGGGACACTCACTAAAATTAGGACTAAAACTAAAACACAGAAAAAGATAAGAACTTTGATTAGAATTACTGTTACAGAACGGAAAATACGCTTTTCCTCAAGCCACCTGTCCTTCCATGCCACTCTACTCAAGGCTTACCTTTAAAGTGAGG
This sequence comes from Pygoscelis adeliae, assembly GCF_000699105.1. Classification (NCBI taxonomy): domain Eukaryota; kingdom Metazoa; phylum Chordata; class Aves; order Sphenisciformes; family Spheniscidae; genus Pygoscelis; species Pygoscelis adeliae. The sequence continues at coordinate 1,801,109 of NW_008825051.1, read as the reverse complement.
GCAAATGCAAGCACTGAATGTGTATCTCAACAGAGCAGCTGTCTGTTGGAGAACACAGGTCTGTCAAAGGTGAATTAATTTGTAAACCTGTGTTAATTCACTTGAATTTTCATTCAAGAGGAAAAAAAAGAAAAAAATTCTGCCAATATAAAAAAAACCCTATTTCTGCATTTTTAAATATTGTGAATGCTGTCTTTGAAACAGCTTTGGCTTTGAAATTTTAAAATTGTCTCTTATGTATTGATAGAAAACAAAAAAGGCGGCTTAGAAACAAAGTAGTGGAACTACTCCTCAGAATTTTCTTTTGTAGATAGCCGAGAAGGAAATGAACACAACTGATGAAATGGCAAATTCTTCTTCTGAGAACACATTTCAGTCCTTTGCAGAACTCCAGGAGACACAAGTACAGAAAAGGACTTGTGTAGGCAAAGGCTCTGCTGCCCTGCAAGCATTTTTGCTTTGTTTGCTTCAATGAGAACTACCCTTTTTGCAGGAGGAGGGATTTAATCTGCTGTAGGAGTGACCCATTAATGCTTATGCAATGAGCATTCCCTAGATACCTTTGGATAAAGGGAATGAGTGGTTTGATGTGCTCTGTGCTAGCATGGCACGTTTCCTCTCTTCCTATGGAAAGGAGTAATGTTTATGATATACCCTGAGCCTTGCATTGTTGCAGCCACTGCTATGTGCTTCAGCCTTTGAGTATCTTTTTTGCTGCAGGTGAAATTACTGGGGCTTTGGAAACCGTGAGCACAGAAAGCTCTATTGACACACAACGGGGTCAACATCAGGCATCAGCGCAGAATTTAATTCTCCGCTTTAAGCGAGTCGAAGTGCCCAGCTTACCTGCATGGGACTGCATGTGCTCCAGGAGATTGTTATAAAACTGGAACTGGATTCCACAAGCTCCACAGGTGTAAGGCTCTGTTTGGGAGAAATCAGTTCAGAAGAATTATACAGAGTATGCAGGGAAGCAGCACACGTGCATACTTCAGTTTGTACAGTAGCAGGGCAGTGCCTTAGGGCCCGGTCCTTGTCACCTCAGCCCATGTATGCACGTCACAGCAGCTCTGTAGATCTGAACCCGCAGGGCTCGGGCTGTGATTCGGGAAAGCACTAGGGCACGTCACTGCTTCCTGGGTTGGGGTCAGGCATTTATCCACGTGCTTCACTTTACTGCCACGAGAAGACCTAGGATGGCAGAGGGACAGCTCGTGCACTGAAGCGAAGCACCTGCCCGTGTGTGTGGGGGGGATCTCAGTGAATCTGCACAAAGATTTGAGAGGCTACACGCTGACTGGGGTTTACTAGCTCATGCCTGCTGCAGGCTGTTTTAAGCATATCCTTGTTCTTTTTAAGCCTGAAAGCAAAGCATGGTGAATTAATTTTACATCCAGTTCTGTCAAATTCCAGTCTCTGCTGCCTTTCCTGAGTAAGACAAGGAGCATCGGGTTGTGAAAAATCCTGTTGCTCAGAAGTTGGGGCATGGAGAAGTGCCATGGGGGAACTCAGCTTGGTTTTTATGTGGCTGTCAACAAGTGCAGCGAGACTGGGGAATGGTGAGTGCCACTGGGCTCAGCGACAGCAAGTCACCGGGGTTAAGCAGAGGTGGAGGGGAAGAAGCACAGAAATCAGGGCTGTGCCAGAAGGCAGAGAGCAGAGCAGGAGAGCCATGTTGCCAGAGTAATATGGATAAGCTGGAGTCAGGAAAGAGCTGGGTGCAGAGCTCCCTCATGAGCTGAAAGATACATTTAGTTCTCTTCTAACAAGTACGTTGAAAGTGCATTTTTTCCACTGAATTAATCTAATAGCAAATGTTTGCAGTTGCTCGTTTAAACAGTATTAGTTGAGTGCATTAGTTAACAGACGTAATGTCAAACTACAGTGGCTGAAATATGTTAACATTGCAGTTTGCTTCTATACCTCCAGATATACTAGCACACTGCCACCATTTACGCTGTGGCATTTTGTTTTGTAACAGCAGAATGGACAAATGCAACCATTTGGTATATAAACAACTTCGCATATAAATGCCTGGCACACACACAGAGCAAGGTCTATTGCTACAATATACCAGAAATCTGTATCTATGTTTGAAGGGAAAAACATATTCTGCATCAATGAAACTTAAGAAATCTATTGCACATAAGCAAGAGCACCAGCATCCAGGATGGAAGAACCAAAATACTGGAAAGCACAAGCCCGACTTGGCTATAATCTTTAAGATGTCTATCTCAGGTAGCAAACCCCAGAATTCATCAGATAGCTACAGGAAGCTGCGAGGAAAAACATAAAAGAGACCATAAGTGGTTCGCATAAGCTGTACTTATATGCCGTAAGGTTAAACAACCTGCTGTGCCTTTCCCACAGAACCTACAACTCTCTAAAAAGATGGAGCCAGCTCCATCTGGAGGAGCTGTGCTCAATGCTGTATTTAACTTACTGTATTTTCTTGTGATGCTACTCCTGTGTTTTGCTGTAGTGAGGAAGTTTGGAAATACTGTACTTAAGTAACTGTGCTTGTGAAAAAAAGGGAAGACTTTGGCAGCTGAGTGGCACACTTAGGAATTTCAGGACTGGGAGAATTAACATGGGACTGGCTGTTTCTGTTGAAATCATCAGTTGTGAAAGTCAATTGTGGTAAAATGCCACAAGAGGTACAATGTAATCTAATTGTTCAGACTCCTTTTGTAATTATCAGAGAGGAGAAAACCCCACATGGGTGCAAACCATCCCTGTTAGATACATATTTCAATGTCAGATGACTCGTGTTACAGATGCTCCTATTTGCCTCTACTGCTTATGTAGCCTAGACTGCTCAGATGGAAATGTCTGAAACTAAGTGGGTTGACTCCCCCTTCAAGTGTCAAAATTAACATTTGATTAATCTAATGAAAGAAGTCACACTTTGAAGAGCCTGCTGAATGTTGCTGACAGGTTCCTGGCAGGGTCAGAGGAGCTCCGGCGCTGCAGCCAGGGCAGCTTACAAAGCTACCACCCCTGTTCTTTGCCCCATTGCTTTGCTGGAGCCCCTTCCCAGAGGGGGAAGAACAGAACATGCTGTACATCTCAGGTGCTTCAGAAAGTCTGAAATCTAGAGATGTCACACCACGGTTCCCTGGGACACTTTCAAGTCTCCGTGTGCCATTTGAACATAAGCAGGCACATGCATTCCCTTCTGCCAATCTCTGCCTACAGTAACCTTGGCCAGAGAAAGTGGTGGCAGAGCAATCCAACCTTCACTGCTGTAGTCCAAGGACTCTTCTCTGCTCCCGGACAAGGAAACAAACTCCACAATTTCCCTAGAAGCAGGTTTCCAAGTAGCCACCAGAACAACTCTTCCCCTAAGCTCAGTTACAGGGCGCCTCACTGGGAAGCAAATCACCCACATACATCCAGCACCCTCCAAGCAGCACATTTCTCACATTCATTTTTCTCTCTTGTTTCACTACATCCTCACATTTCCTTCTCAGCTTATTTTGTTTCATTGAGGTGCTTTACCTTCCTCCTGTTATATTCTCAGCTATTTATCACCATAAAGCTGTGTTGTCTTTCTTCTAGCTCTGCCCTTGCCTGACTCCCCTTCACTCCCAACCAGTCTTTTCTGGGTTCTCCCCACATCCATCCATCATGCAGTGACCACCAAGGTCTCCACAGTTCTTCATCTCAAGCTCCTCCCTCTGCCACTACCACATACTGTGTACTCGGTGACTCTGAAAGTTCTCTCATTTGTGATTCTTCTTAGAAAAATCCTGTTGATTTTCATCCCATTTCCAAAAGCCTCCCCTTCTGTTCTACTACAGAAATGTCCACCTCTGGAAACTAAACCACTGCCTACTTTCAAAAACCAATTTCACATTCTGAAAATGCTAAAACATTTTCTAAATACTTTTGAGACAAAGAGTCACAGAATTCTACAGTTTGCCACAAATGAAAATGAGTTAAGTTAAAACTAGGGATAAAATTTAAAATCATCCAACAATTTAAAAGTCTTTCCTGGGGAGGAGGGAAGGGATGCTTGGGAGGATGTGCAGAATCCCTGTGGGAATGAATGAACTTGCTTTGCTTCCCAGGGCTTTCTCTACCCTCATGCTTCTGAGATTTCAGCTTCTAAGCCCCTTATGCTCCACAGTACAGAGAGCTGGGAACAGTCAGGCCAGCTGGAAGGAGGGTGAGATGCATCAGTGCTAGAAAAGGGAGAGGGATCTGGATGGTGGAGAGAAGAAAGGCAATCTGTATCTGAAACCAGGCAAAAGCCACCGCTGGAAAAGAATTGCTCATCAGGGCTGGTACACACAGCGAGTAAATCCCCCCTCCCTTTGATTTCTGCTTGCAACTTAAAGGTAGAATTACCTGGAAAAGTTGTCAAAACTCCCCTGAACACCCCTGTGAGCCACACTTGTGCCCCTTTCTCCTTTCTGAGAGCACAGGCCCCTCCACACCACTGCCAGACCTCTGCTTTTTCTTCCCCAGGGGGAATTTCAGCTCTCCTCTTCCTTGCTCAGGCTGAGGTTTACAGCAACCAGAAGGGATCTGTTCTCCATCAGGTGGTCTGAACTCAGCAAGGGGCCCACAGGTCCTCTCATGACTGCTCCAATCAACAAACCTCTCCTTTCCCTCTCGGCTTTGCTGGTGGCGGTACAAGGAAAGCTGTGGGCAGCATTTGTGCTGCCCCCCCCCCCCCAAGAACACCTGTGCTCCCCAATAGCCCCAATTGTTCTGGGTGGCCAAGACAGGCCTCATGCATGAGCAAAGCAGGAAGAGCAGTTGTGCAGTCAGCTCAGAAATGGCTCAGAGACTTCCAACCTGCAGCAGGACTGCCCAGACAGCCTGTCTCACGCTGCTGGAAACCTTCTCAAACCCTTCAATGCTTCTCAGGAACCAATTCCTCTTGCTGCTCCACATCTGAGGGGGTGGAGTTCTGACAGGAGCAACAGTAACCCCTTTCGATGAGAAAAAAACAGCCATTTACCCCACGTGCTCAGACAGGCTCCTGGCTCTCACTTGGGCCCATGGGCCTCTTAGCAATGCCAGGTGCTGTGAACTTTCTAGCTCTGTTCCCTTGGCGTGGGCTGGGGAGGAGGGTGCTCTGCTTTCTCCAAGCTTCCTCTATTTGCATTCCCCTGGGCAGATGCTAAACACATGCTGGTGCCAGCTGGTCTCTTGCTGTCTACTTGGCTTGCTCAGGCTGTAGGTTGGGACTCCAGTTCACACCTGTAACCACAGCTCCCAGAGCCCTGAGCCCGCCCGGGCTGGTGCAGGACGTGGGCTGCATAATCCCAAGACCCCACCAATTCCCAATGGGCACGCAGGGCCCTCACAACCTTCCTTCACACTTGTATCTCAAGGGAGCAGAGGATAAATTCACCAGGCTGCATGAGAAGGTTTCCCTTCCTCTCCTTGTTTCCACAGCTCACTCCCAGTAACCACTGCTCAATCTAAAGCAGCTGGGTGATGGGAAGGGAGGGTGCGAAAACAGCCCAAAGCTCACCTTACATAGCCACGAAAGGTGGAAGGAGACAGGCAGAGAGCTCACTGAGGCTGCCTTCAGAGTACTCCCCCTTTACAGTCTGAAATCCTGAGCTTTGGTTGCTCTTGCTTTGTTGGCCAGGCTGCGACCTAGGCACAAGGTCCTGCAGTTTGCGTGTAGCAGACTGTGGCCTCTCTACTACTGGCTGCCACTAGTGCATCCTACAAAAACTTCACATTAACAAATAAGCCATTAAAATCCTGCAACGCTCAACTCTAAACCTGTAGCCCAGCATTCTCACACTTCACTAAATGTCTCAGAAGATGAAATGCCAGGCTGCTATCATTCCTCTACCCACCTCCAGAAAGCAAGCTTTTCACATAGCCAAGACCAGAGCCATGAAGCTGGGGCAGCAGTCAGAGATGCTACATTTTCTGCAGGCCTTGGGATACATCTTGAGCTCTCCCATGCATGCATATTCAGCCACAGCTACGATGCACTTTCCTGCAGTAGCAGGAAAAGCTAGAGAGCCTGTGCAAGCAACAGGGAAATGGCTCTGCCTGACCCCTGACACATGCTGCTGGGCAGGGAGCCTTGGGAAGCAAGGCTCTGGGCATCTCCTATTCTCCATGTTCTGCCACATGGCTGAGCTGCACGCAAGAGGCTTTGTTGCAGAAGGGTGGAAACAGGCTCTGAGTCTTCACAGAAGGATAAGAAATCATGAAGTGGACCCTCAGAGAGTTCAGGTCGCTACATTAGCCCCACTGTCTCTCTGGCTCTGTGTTGTTGCTGTACGTTCAGAAGCCTTCTGCAATCCTGTAGCCTAAATTTGGCAGCACAAAGTCTGTGCATGAAATGGCAAATGTTGTGTGGGCCAGACCTGTCCACACAGCATCAGACAAGGCAGGAGAGGGTACAACACTTAGCATATGACAGGTGACTGGCTGCACAGCGCCTACGCCAGTCCCCTGCTATCTGTCCACCCACTGTCATCGCCCACCTCCTTCTCCGATCCCTCCTTCCTCACCGTCTGTCCCCTTCCACTCAGAGCTTGTGGCACAGACCCAGCAGGTTTATCTTTTGAGCTGTGCTAGCTGTCGCTGTGCTACCCGCTCCTTCCACTGCCTGCCATGCAGAAGAGCAGACTCCAGCACTCGGAGATGGCCGTCTCTGAAGTGACAGTGCTATCCTCTCTCCAGCAACTTGAGGATTGCACTGTGCTGGGCCAGGATCCTGACTCTGTATGGCTCTTCTGAGGCAAAATATTTGAAAATTTGGAAGGAGAAGGAAATCACTCTGACCATGTCCTGTCTGCCAACAGAAAAGGGCTACTCTACAGCTAGCCGATCTCAGTGGAGTCTGACTCTCATTCCCGAGTTTTCCCACAACGTAGAGGGGTTGCATAGTGGAGAGCACAAACAAATCCACTGCAAGTAAGCAGTGCCGTTGGAACTGCAAACACCCATCCCAGGGCACTTCCAGCAGCCTCTTGCAAGCTCAGTGTGAAATTTAAGCATTGCAGCATCCCCAAGCAATGTCATTTCATTCTCCTATCAAGCACCGAAGAGCTTTCCCCCCTGAAAAGAAGAGACATTATTCTGTGGTGCACTGGGTGTTGGCTGCTGAGCACAAAGTACTCCTTCTCCCCAGAAGCATCCTTCCCCAGAAAAAGCAACCTGCTTTGCGAGCCAGGTCCCCCTCTGCTCCGCACAAGACATGCTATCATGTCACCCTTACTGGTTGCCCAAGAGCTCTCTGAAAACACCTTTACAGAAACCTAAAGCACCAGCAGCTGCTGAAGCCTCTTCAGCCTCTTGAGCCACACAGAACTAACACTCACAGTTGGTTGCACAATTTAAAACATCTTTCCCCAGGGCTATTATTAGACACTTTTATTAGTGCTTCATATATACCCAGTGAACAAGGCTCCAGAGTAAGGCAGCAGGCTATATAAGCCAAGACAGAGAAAAAACAGCATTTGGTCTTAGGTTAAATAAATCACTCTAATTCCCATGTTAACTCTCATTGCCACATCTAAGCCAGAGAAAATAGCAGAGCCTGGTTTGAGGCCAGGAGTGAACATTAGTTGAGAGCTTTTAACAGAAAGTTTCAACAGAAAATGCCCTGAGCTGCTTGTGCATGAGCGAAACGCAGCAGCGCTCAACGACTGATGGCAGCGCAGGGAGCAGACCCCCAGGCGGCTCTCTCCTCAACAGAAAGGACACACATTTCAACACTTCTGTCCACATTTTGATGAAAAACAAATGCAGAAGAACTGTAAGGGAAACTTCTCAGCATTTTTTGCCCAATGTTTCCGTTGGCTTTAGCTTTAGTAACAGTGTAACTGCATCTTCCCATACCTTTGACACAAACCGATGAAACAATACATTCGACTCAGCAGCAGTCTCCTAGAAAAACACCATCACACACCAAAATAAGTGGAAGTTTCTTGAAAACAGGACTTCTTTCACTTCCACCCATCTCAGACAATAAATGAGGTGCTACATAAAGAGGTGCTATAAAGCATGCTTTAAAAAGGGGATTACTGAACGCATCACGGTTGTCGAATTTGTTGGCACTAATTTGGTTTCTCTCCCAACGTGAACTCTCATGTTCTGAATAAAGCTCTCACTTCTTTCTCAGATTTGTAAGTGGAGAAAGAACAGGCGTCCTCCGCCACCGTGGCCATGCTCAGAGTGCAGCACTCAGGGCTGTCCTACGCTAAGGGACAGCAGTCCTGGATTACGAGGTTGGCGCAGACAGTATCCCTCCTAAAATCCAGACGCAAGCCAAGCAGTAACCAAACACACTGTATGTCAGAGGAAGAAGATCCACCTGTTGAAATCATCAAGGACACGGGGCAGAATCTTGAGCAGAGACCGCCTGTGTCCACCCATCCCAAACCTGCTCTCCTTCCCCTCCTGCTTGCTCACCACCATATCCTGGGCTCCCATTTCCCATCTGTGCTCTCAGGCCAAAGGGAGTTGTCTCTGCAAAGGTGTTTAGTGAGCTGAGCCATGAAGACAAGTTTTCCTGCGCATAAATGTAACTTGAACATGGATTCATTTTCAGTTTTCAAACCTTGGTCTCTCAGAACACATATCATTGGTGTATTTCACAAAACTTAACTCCCAGAAGGCTGTAAATGAGTCTAAATGGTCTAGCAGCCACATACTGCACAGAAACACCCTGAGGGATTTCTGTTGCATTTAAATCTGAAACCAGAGCCACAGAAGTGAGGCATTTTGTTTTTCACACCTGGACTCATAATAAAAAAACATTTATTCATGAAAAATGCTAAGAGGGCAGGCCAGCACGGCTGCAGGGTGGAAGTCCCCGCCTTTGCGCACCACAGACACCCATCACACTTACTTTGTAAAAGCGGGAAAGGATTTGAAATCAGGGGACTTGCGGTTTCTGCAAAAAAGAAAGAGATTTAAATATTGAGATAGGCAGAGACCCCGCTGCATGCTACACAGCTCTGCCTATCTGCTCACTGATCCTTATCCTTACTCCGCACTTCCAGATTTAACTGTGGCAGGATGGGGGTCTCCGTTTACCGCAAATTATGGCATGTCCAGCTGTGAATTTTCTCTCTCAGTGTCTTGCTAAGTTTCTCATGGCTAGGAATCTGCGTCTTTCCTTCCCATTTTGCAATGTTCAGAGATTTTAACATACACCCTATGCCACAGTAATGGAAACAGTCAAGTGGGGAGGGCCAGCAGAAGAAAAGTTAAGGGGCAAGAAACCCTTTACAAATGCTTTTTTTGGAGCCCCAGATGCAAATTCCCAGATGCACTGTGCAGCTTCCTCAAACTGACAGCTGGGAAGGTAAAACAGGGTGTTTTATCCACACTGGATGGTATGCCAAAGGAGAGAGTTCCTAAGAAGTGCACCTTTCTTCGGGCTGAGAATACACATTTTCTGTCAAGCACACCTTGAAGATTGCCTCTTTTTAAGGTGTGACTGAAAGGAATGGAAACCCTGGATGCTCAGCGAGCCTTTGGTCAACCAGGGGCGGTCTGCATCCACCCCGTGGTGCACTGGAGCAGAAGCAGTGATTCTCAGCACCTCAGACCCTGTGCAGTTTCCTACAGTTTCCAGGTGAGGTCCTTTAGCGTCAAACCCCTGCAGAGGGGAAGAAACCATTAGTGTTAAATATTCAGTGATCGATTCAGGGCATTTACAGAACGGTCCCAGGTCCGAAGTTATGAATTGACGCATCGGTGAATGAGGCTTTCAGGGCTGACAGACTTGGATTGGTTTGCTTGGAAGGAAAACTTAAGTCATTAACCGCATAGGTCAAGCAGAGCAAGCCTTTGTGCTAAATATTTCAACACGATGAGGACCTGAGCTGTTGAAGAGGGCTTCAGCTGCCAGGACCAGCCAGTAAGGAATGGAGATGAAGGCATGGATGATGCTTGGCAAAGACATGAATAGACAGTGCTATGGAAAGGGTATGCATGGAAGGCACCAGCTGTATACAGAACGCTGCTGATCACTTAACACATTTCTATTACCCAATGTTGCACTAAGAGTGCTGTTTGCAGCTGAGGTCTGTATCTGGAGGAAGATCTTCACTGAAACGGGTTCCTAATCTGGTCCTACTGAGCAGCTGAACAGGGCAGGCTCCTCTAGGTACCGTTCTTTCACTATCTGTGCTCTCTGCTTCTGCTTTGGGAAGCGTTGTACTTATTCAGTGAACACATAGATGCTCACTGGACCATCCCATGGCTTCAGGCTTTAAAGGGCTCTTCCAGCATCCCACAGGCAAGAAAGCTTTTGCGGGCCAAAACCCAACATTTTACCATCCCCCCAGAAGTCAACTTGATCTGGAAGAGGCACACAGCAGTGGCATACACCACTTAATACACTGCAATGAATTCTCAACGTACTCTCTGGCTGCCTTCCAGCCAGAAGTGCTAACATAGTCTCCTCGTTATGCTTGACTTCCTATACACATGAAAACCATTGTCAGTCTGCAACAGGAGTTCAGGCCACTTGCTAAAACATTGCTACTACGGTATTTTAAGTGAAGAAAGACTGTTGGGATTTTCTGGTCTTTATATTATGGGGCATTTTGTTATGCATGCACTGTAATGTCCCTGCCTCAGCACAGTCAGTTCCACTAAAGCCAACTACTCAGAGAACAGTCATGGAAGTGTCATAGTTTGAATGATTAATAATTTGGCTTGCTTTGGGGATTTGCTAATCTTTCACTCCACAGATTCTCTAGGCAAAACTGAAGCAGGAATTCACCTTTTTCTGCCCATATAGCGGTCTATCACTGACCCTTTTTGCCACGTCCTGTCCAGCCCCAGCCCACCACGGTATCTGTGCTTGAAGACTGCAATCCACAGCTCCTATCACTGGCTGTTTGTTCCGAATTTTGCTGACTGCTCACACTCTTGCCCCCATGTCTTTGATATGTATTGTCTCAATGTCCTTCCTGGTGTCCCAGAGCTCCTGAGCAATTGGCAGGATTTCACCCACAGAGACTTGCTGCTGAGTGATTATTTCAACCCAGATATTTTTCTTCCTGTCTACAAGTTGCCTGTTCAACACGACAAGTCTGAAACAACTTAAATAAATGTGGCACCAGTAATAAACAGTTCATTCCTGGAAACCTCAATTCCACGCAGATTTGGAATTGGACACAGCAACTTGTATTTATGCGACGGAGCAAAGTGACACTTTATTAACTGAAGCCTCTCCCTATATTACTCTTCTTCTAATGGCGAGAACTGCACTCAGATGGTAATCCTTCATCTGGGCACATCATTTTTAGGCTGCTTTGAAAAATGCAGCTCTATGCACGTGTGTTGCCCCTTGGTCAGCATTACCGGTGCTCTGCACAGCTTAGTTATGACAACGTGGGAGCTCACATAATGCCAACCTCCCCCCTTTCCTCACTCCTCAAACTTGGTCATTAGCAGGCTTGGATCTCCCAGCTCAACGGAAAGGCAGCAGTAGCAGGCTTGTACCATTTGCAAAGCAACCAATAGATGAGAAAGAGATTTACCAGAAGATGAATCACTTGAATGAGATTTGTATTTTGTGCTTCGGTCCAGCTGACATAACCTGCAAGACAGTTGGGTGCATCTCAGGAGGCAGAGGTGGAGGGGGCTGGCTGTGCTAACATCAGACTGTAATCAACAATCAAGAATTATTATGCCCCAAGCATTAAAGCTGTATTCACCCACCAAAAATCCTAGCCTAAAAGTCACGTCTTCCCAGAAGAAATCCAACCAGATCTGGATGTGCTATATGATCACCGGACTACAGAGAAAGAGCAGAAGAGGATGTATGGGCCAACAACAGAGAAGGAGGAAGATCCCAATGTTTGTAACACACCTAGCTGACTCCTCCCATATGTGCACCATGACCACCTGCACTTTCAGTGCAAACCAGCTTTTTTGGACTAGCTGGCAGTTTAAGGACTTGAACATCCTTACTCTGTAGCGAGATCATCCATCCATGCAAGTCTCATGAACACACAGTAATGCTGACAACAGTCTCAACATAACGATGCAATTTGCTTCATCGCAGAAGTTTGGCAGTAGCCACAGCTGGGTGTCTCAGTCTGGCCTTCCATTTGGGTGCACTACGGGACCTGGCACCATAAGGGCAAGAGTAGGCACTGAATTCCTGTTACTGCAACAGAAGTTGCATGGGGGATTCAAGCAGACATCATGTCTGCTCCCATCACCACCAAACAAAGCTTCAGAAGAGATTTATATCATGAGTTTAACGCTGATTTGCACTCTGCCTTTTTGCTGCCTTCCATAAAACTAAAGGTTAATTCTGCTCAGTTGCTAAGCAAGAAAGACATACTACCTATTTCTGTTTAAGAGACTATCCTGTTTAACATACACTAAAAATACTGTGGCGAATGAGACATTTCTAATTATTCTTCTGCTTGAAATAGTTCCATGCCACAACTGGATGGGAATTAGGATCCATAATATATTGTAGGGTGCTGCTTATCTACATTTTCACTAGCTATATTTAACTATCTATCTTAAGTGTGCTGCATACGTAGGAAAATGAAGTGCACTACTGAAAAATGTTTTGCATTTAGAACTGATTCACTAAAAAGAAATACAGAATATTAACATCAGGAAATGACAGACTAACAAGTCTGCAATTTCTGAAAATTCCACTAAGCGCACGTTTAAAATTCAGTCCTCTGTCCTTTAAATTTTGAGAACTAGCATTTCTCAGTCTTTTCCAAAAATTTTTTCTTCTAAATTGAAAGGAGGAAATTAACTTTTTTTTGGTCTCAGTCTCACCTCAGCTTGGCAGAAACTGATTGCCCCTCTACTCAGCCTAAATAAACGCTGCTGGAAAGAAAAGCTTCCCCATGTAAATATGAATAAAAGCACTGACATTTTAAAAACTGTAAATGCTAAAATTTGTTCCACTGGAACTTATGACATTAATAGTTACCTAATGCAGAAGATGAAATTGAGACATATTTATACAGCTTAAATCAACCTTGAAAGTTAAAAATATTTCCCAATTCCCTACATAATTTTAAGTGTTGTCTTTCACATTCATAACATCTAGCAAGTTTCGACATCAATAAATACTGTAAATTTCAATTAGTTTTTTTTCTTTTGATGGCTGTATTTTAAGGTATTAAACTAAATCCCCCCCCCCTTTTTTGCTTTGTTTTTTTCTTCTTAAAGTCTCACAATTTCCTTCATCCCTCTTTGCCTACAGGTGGTGTAACTGCAAATTCTTCATTTTACTAAGGAGTCATGCACGGTGTCCAAAACAACAGATCAAGGCTGGATTATGCTGTAAACACTAAGTTAGAGATGATTGTTGGCCCCTGAGGCTTTCCAAAGTCAGACAAAAAGTGAAACAACGGAGAGATCCAAAAGCTTGGGAAGTAACACATCTGTGGTTAAACACGACATCACTACGGGGCCAAGTCTGCAGAGTCCCAGTCAAATGCTGCTCTACCTACTCCAGCTGCACATGGTGGAAGAGGAAGGCAGCAAGCCTTCACTGTTGAACACAATACATGTATTTGCCCCTTTCTGGGGCTTTTTCCTTCCCATGCTCAGGCTGATAATCACTAACTTTCGCAAGAAGAGTATTTCACAAGCTGGCCTTCAAATATTTTTTGAAATTTAGGTCAGAAAAACCCTGCACATGTCAAGACTCAGCAAAATAACCACCACCAGGGAATGTTTTCTTGAAAGCAGCTTTACAGCATCTTAGATGATTAACAGCTTAGCATCACAACGAGCCAATTCCGTCTTTTGGGATCAGGTCATGTCATTGTTTTCTGGACCTTGCTTAGTTCAGCAGTGAATAATCACAAGCTTCATGAGACTTGGGACCTCTGCATTGGCTGCCTGCGCTCCAGAAGCGGCACAAAGAAGCAATGTGCACATTTTAGCGGATGCTATTTTTAAAGCACTGTGAAACTTCCAGGTTGCATCAAAAAACAAGTTTAAGGGGCTGTGGAGACTCCTTCCCATTAATACAAAGGACACTCTCCCAGTCATGAGGTGGACAGCAGCTGAACAGTCCTTCTCCATCCACTCTGTGGCTCCATCATGCCCTGCTGGGAAAAGGACTTTCTGCTAGTAGATGGACTCAAATGCAGACTCAAAGTAGTGTTTGCCACGCAGAACAGGAACTGTTGTTGTTTTATGGGCAGTAAGATGCCAGGTTACTCAGGTAAGGGTAGCAGGTACCTGCATTCACTATGACAAGGATTGGGGCTGTCCATAGGGAAGAGACATCTGAAATCAAACATCTTCCCTTCTAGTTGTCTTATTCCCACTTAGGATTCTCTACAGCATTGCATCCAAGTCTATTTTAGGTGGCTTTAGTTGCTGACCTTCCTGCTCTGCTTGTATTCTCCCTCACCCCAGACATGAAGCAGTCTGTGGCACTGCAAGTCGGG
>NW_008825051.1:1783600-1786675 GCF_000699105.1 Pygoscelis adeliae | reverse complement strand
GGAAAGAGCATAATGTACCCAGCTGGGTGACCTAGAAAAGATACTGCTGCTCTGTTTGATATCACTATAACTGAGCCCGTGACACAAAACTCACATCCACAAAGAGCAAGTGGTACAGGGAATGAAGCATTTAACAAGGCCAAGTCACACAGCTCTCAGGCTGCTCAACTGGGACCTCCCAAACCTGGGGACTATTCTTTACAGCAGCAGGAGTTTGGTTTTAAGCAGCAGATGGGAGTGGGGAGGACGGAAATGTCCGTCCTTCTGTCATTCTCAACCACATTATCACCAGCTGCTTCCCTGCCTGTGTGAAATCTGCTGGCTGGAGCACAAGAGAGGACAAGCCAACAATGCCGGAATTACTCCCAAGAGTTCACATCACACATGTGAACACTGAGCCACACAGAGTTCATCCCACCTACTGAAACACAGCCATGGAAAGAAGGAAAACGGGGAGGTAAGGACATGTCAGCTCTTCAAAAAGGAAGTTACTGAGAGCTCTGCTTGGACACCCAAGCACGCAGATGCCTGCAGAGCTTTCCACAGCCTCTCTAATCACCAGTGCTATTCGTAGTGTGACATAGTGATGTTCACTCAGGCTGCTATCAATGAGAACATTTAGACTGACTCCTGAGAACAAGCAGAAATAAAAAGAGAAGAAATGGCTTGGTGCAAGAGATGGAAAAGAGCTGGAAAATGGGACACGCAGGAAGCAGCACAAAGATGGAGTCAAGCGGGGAAAGCAGGCTGAGGAAGAAAAGAGGATGCGGGATAGATAAGGGAAGGGGGAAAAGGGAAGACGTTTATACATCCCCATGCACCAGTCTGGCTTTGAGGAGTGTGTCAGCTGCCTAATGCAGAAAAGAACTGCTTCCAACCAGAGCCCAACTCCCCTCAAACCAGTCCTGAGCAGCTCACTCAAGTTCCTCAGCTTTCCTGGCTCAAACAAAAGTTTAGGTGAGCACCTTGCAACTCCCCTGCAGCCTGCCAGGCTAAGCTACTAAAATAAACTGATCATACATGTGGTGCAGACAGAAACACTTCTTACAATGAAATAAGTCGAGCAAAATCATATGAAACTCACTACTCAATTTGTAAGAATTTCTGGCTTTGTTCTGATTTTTACTGTGAGCTTTTACTCATGTGCTTTAAATGTTGCAGTTCAGATAGAAACAGATTCAGAAGGATGAGTGTGATGCGAGCTGGTACAAGGAGATGGCAGGGAGAATCTGTGAGATGTGTCACAGCAACAATGTCTCAGTATTTAATAGCAGTTCAGACAGAACTAAAGTCTTGGACTATTCAATACAGCCACTCTTTTTTTGTGTGTGCTTCTTGTCAGTGGTTCCTGGACCCCCCCATGCTAGAGGTTCATTTCCCCTCCTGCAGCTTTCTTGGCTTTATGGATGAGCTGTTTGATATGAAGGAAGATAATTCTGTCATGCCTCTGTAGGCTATACAGGGCTTGAGAGAATAAAAAAGGAACAATCTAAGGCTGCTACTTTCAAAGGGCTCCAGAGGAGTCAGGAACCCAAATGGTATATTGTCATTTAAAGACATGCACTTAAAGGCTTTGAAACCCTTCAGACAAACCACTCATACTGCCCACAGAAGACAAGACATGAGGATCAGACCTGCTGAGAGGCAAGTGGCCACTTTCAGAGCAGCAAGTCAGGCTAGTAACTCTTGGCAGTCAGTGAACTACACTGTTTTGTGTCATGTCTAACAGCCTGGTTGGGCTGACTGAAGACAGACTTGGCCAGCCCCTAAGGACTCCTGACTGCTGCTACCCAAGTGGAACAGGACTAAAGAGTACAAAGGCCTGAAACACAGAGACAAGCTCACCTGATGGGTTCTGCTTACATCTCTTTTCTTTAGGTTTTTCTGTCCCCGAATGAACAGCTGTAATTGTGGTGAATGCTTGGATTAGTACAGGATTGTTCCCCAAAACATAATATGCAGTATTTTAGTAACAAACAACTTTTTTCCCATTCACTATCACCCACTCTGCTACTGCACGTGGGTTTTCCAACACCACTTCATTCCTTTTCAACATGGTTCCAGAAAGCCCCTTATTTGCTTCAGAGGCAGACATAAACCCCCACAACAGACACTGTGTAACCTGCTCCAGGGAGAAATCCCTTCCCTTACCTGTTCATTCCAGCTAGCAGTGTTGCAAACACCACGTTTTGGTATTCTTCAATGGGGAATGGAGGGAGGCCAGCCTTTTCTGCTGGCATGTTATTTATCTCTGCATGAAGATGCTGAAATTACATTTCATATGGTCTGTCTGTTATGCTCCAATTAGGGAGCATAAGAGAATGGCAGTGTCCCACTTGCAGGCAGGGGGATACATTGGCAGGATAAAAATCTGATAAAGAAAACTCTATAAATGGTGTACCTAAACAAAATTGTCTAGGCCAGTGGTTATGTTTAGTTACTACCACTTGGACGTAAAACACAAAGGAAACTCCTGAAGTGGGGTAAATTTTAATTCCTTCTAGCACATGTATTCTGGTCCCACATCTACACATCCGATATGCTGTGACCTCCACGTAGTAAACTCACAAACAGCTGGACTCTGGTTACAGCGATGTGTAGATAAACTGCCACATTTAGCATCACTGTAATATGCAAACTGCTGTTCTACTCATAGTGCTCAAACTTCTCTTGCTTGTTGAGAATGGCTTTGCTTCACAAGGACTTCACTGATGCACAAAGAACGAGTACTGCTTTATCTCCATCCGTATTCCCCTTTGTCTACATCTTTGCTCCTCACTGAAAAATCTGTGCTAAAGTACATGGACCTTGGGAGCAGGATCCCCACATCATCATTTTTTACAGGCTCTGGAGTGCCAGGAACCTGGGGAGGATTGAGAACACGGCAGTACCCCAGGAAGGCTAGCTGCCTGCAAGCTCAAAGAAGGTACCCCAAATATATAAACAATCACCGATCACAGCTGAATCCTGCTCTGGAGAGGGACGTGGTAAGCAACAGCAGGAGGGAGTGAACACACTTACCGCTGGAGTTCTGAGAATTGCTGTTTGTTTCTTCAAAGTTGTTTTGCGCTTTGC
>NW_008825051.1:1779535-1783551 GCF_000699105.1 Pygoscelis adeliae | reverse complement strand
TCCGCGCGCCTGCTGAAAGCGCTTTCTGCTGGGTGGAGAACAAAGCAGGGATGGTGACTGGTCAATAGTGGACACAGAACCATACAGACAGAAGGCAAGACAACAAGCTCTTATGCCACATAATAGCATACCCTGAATACAGCAGAAGGGTCAAATACCTCATTTTGGAGGCAAATGGGCCAGATTCATTGAAGGGATAACAGACAGATACTTTTCTTGAATGCCTTCTAGCTGAGGTGGCCTGGATTGGCTCTTAGGGAGCCCATGAATACCAGTCCTGACTGAACCAGAAGGATCATGGCTTCCTCCCCTGCAAAAAACACCCAACCCTTATCTTCCTCTTCCTTAAAACAATAAGCAGCCCTTAAAGCCTCTGGCACAGGTGACCTGGCCTGCAGACTGAATTCGGGTCCTCACCACAACATGTAGAATGTCACCTACAGAAGCACTATGCCAGCTCTCCCTGTGCTTCCCAGTAATCTGCATTCCCTTCCTAAACACCCTCCCTGAAAGGTTCAAGTGGAGGACTGAAAGGCTGTCTCAGAGCCTGCCCACAATGTCCAGAAAAGCTACGGCAGATCCTCTGGTCCTCTGTGCTTTCCAACAGTGAACTCGCTGCCCTACCCTTTCCCAAGGCCAAGCAGACAGGCCCTGCTCCTCTGCGCTGTGCTGCCAGCCAGTGCTCTTGGCAGTTCACTTGCTTCAGCAACAGCGCAGGGCAATTCCCCAGTAACTGTAATGGGAGGACACCTCCAGCATGCAGAGGTGGTTCTTGACCCTGGCAGTAGCTGCAGTGTCCTGAAATGTCACTGTATGGCACAGCTGAGGTGCCTCCCACCTTCTCAAGCTGGTGTCCCTTAGCACAAGTTCAACGGTACAAATAGTGTGAGGTCTTGTCTCACTTCAACTGGGTTTGCAATATCTGGGCAAATGCATTTACTGTAGTGACTCAAAGGATAAACTAGAAATAAATAAAATGAAAGGTGAACTGGCCAAACTAATGTGTATGGTCTATGCTGTACAGACTCTTACCATACATGGACTCATTAATGGAGTCCACTGTCACCCAATGGGTTCATCTTAACATGGCTTAACAAGGCTCTGCTGGGCTCAGCGGCATGCAAATTGTATAGGGAGGAAGTTGGGGGAAAGAAGTCTTTCATTCAGGAGTGATAGGGACTGTTGAAAAATGATACCGGATCATTATTTCATTACGTATTTCTGCAGGCCACTGCAGTGGTCAGAACTGCTGTCAAGACTTTCATAAAGAGGCCCCAGCTCCCTGCAGCCTCACAGCCTCCCTGTGCTGAAGCGTGGCTCAGACATATGGGCTTTATGTCTGATGTGGCTAGGAAAGACCTGAACTGCATGAAGCTCCCAGCCCATGAATTTTGGTGCAGTCAATCCTTAGTGGACCCTTACAAGTCCTGAGCAGGCTTCTCAAATTCTCTATCTACTACATTCCTGACTCTTTCTAAAATGCAGGAGAACAGAAAAACTTAGCAATCAAATCAGTTAAAACAGAATCACATAAAACATGGCTGAAAAGGAACTGGAGACATTATCTAGTCCATCCCCCTTGACAGAGAAATAATAGGAACGAGAGGCCTTAAGTAACTAGAATGTCAGATGGCACAGTGGGAAAAAGAGACCACGACAAAATGGATTAGGCCAACCTACCCCCCCAAGAGACCCAGGTTCAAATCCTGGCTTACGTCACAAGTGGAAGTGAGTTGGAGGTCTCCAAAACTGTTTGGAAAAAATCTGCATGGTAGTTTTGTCCTCATTCTCTAGCCCCCCCCCCCTTTTTTTTTTTGCCAAGTCTGGCAATAAGAAAAAACTGGTTTAATGCACCTCCTTGGACTTACTGTGTCCTTCCCACACAGGAGAGGGCAACAGACACAAGTTGTTTCTCCTTCCACGTTTTGACCCCCCCCCATACCTGAACTTTTTGCATGCAAAGCAAAATTATCTGTATAGAGAAAATAAGTGCTACTCTACTAAGTGTCTGTGCAAACACTGCCAGTGGAGTGGTAGTCCACCATCTCTGGTATTATCCAGGCCCACGTTGAACATCTCTAACCGCAACACTCGGAAGGCATCCCTTCTGGAGACTGTCTTCCTGATAGGTGTTATGGTCAATGCATTTGTACCAGAAATTCAAGAAGCTGCTCAGATTGCATTTGTATAAGACACTGCCTTGAAAGAAACCACAGAAATGACGCCAGCAGATAGACAGGGTAAGACCCCCAGACTATTATCAGTTTCTTGAAGATCAATCTACCAGGCTCAAGCATCATGCGATTCCTTCCTCCATACAGGAAGAGAACAGCTCAAATTTTTTACCCAATGTATTGATAGACCTTTTGATTAGAGAAGTGGCGGGGGAAAGTGCCTTTACAAAAAACATCTCCCAGTTACTGCTCAGATGAATCTGGCCTCTGACCCATGAAGTCAGAAAACAAAAGTTTTTCCACTTTTGTAAGAGACATGAAACTGGAAGAAGTTGTTTCAAGTTTAAGTAAATAATGAAAAAGGTTTCTCAGCTTTAACTCCTAATTTGGTTGAACTGGATGGACCTCATATTAGTAATAAAATCATATAAGCATTTAAGAGGTGCAATAACAATATGGAATCTCAGGACTCACAAGCTGTAAGAAGAAGTCATCACTGCAACATCTGGTAGCTGCGGACATGTGTGTGATCTAACAAAAAGCATCCGTGTTCAGCATCCTGTGGCCTCTCCCACCACAGCCACCTCTGCTACTTGGCATCTGTCCATGCCAGACATTTCAGGGGCATTTAAACACCAGCTGATTAACCAGCCCTTCTTCTGTACTGAGATGGAATATGTATCTATCAATCCCCACAGATTTCAGAGACTGCTTCCCTGCTGCCTGGACATGTGAACAGTATGCCTCACGTCCTATTTATTCATAGTTATTTTTCAGTGCTCTTTACTTCCTGGTTTTTTATCCTTTCTTTTTTTTTAAGGGTTGATCTTGTTTGGAAGGAAGAAACAGGGACTATGGGAGGATCAACCTTAACTTGAGTCTTCTAACACCTCTGTAATGGTTCTGTACCACTATTTTTGCCGCTGGAGCCCAGCTTATCTCTCAGTGGTTCCTGTGAGGAGTGGAGCACTGTGAAAACACCTTACTCCATTTCACTTCCCCAGGCACAGGCCTAGCCCTGAAAATACCGCCTTGAGGGAAACAAACACTAAATACCAAACAAAGCTGAAAACCAAACAAAAATCCCCATACCTGACAAGCCACTATGCCAATCCTTGTCAGGAAGCTCTCCTCAGTTTGTGACACCAGGATTTGAAACAGGGTCTTTTGTACCTCATGGTTAGCACGATACTTAAAAAAACCAACTTCTCACTGGGAAGAGGTAATAAAGACCTACTGCTGATCTAAATTTTTATTTATAACGTGCCAAAGGATCTAATACCCTCAACTGCTTTCTGGGAGTAGCTTTTCTGGGACAGTCATGGATGGAGCAGACTGAGTCCAGGAAGGGTCAAAAGCCAACCCAGGGCAGGATTGGACACTAAGCAGTTAAGAAAGTTGATGGTAGAAAGGCAATTGGTACCTGTAATAGCCTTGCTTCCTGGGGATCCAGAATTTGGAGCGCGGAACATCTGGGATTGGGATGCCGGTGGGACACCGGAGGGGGTGCGGTGCAGGAGGGTAGAACATCGGTTTATTGAAGCCGGTGTTTTTTTGCTGGATTGGCTCGCCTGTGTCTTCACTGCCACGAAGAGTGGAGATCGAGAGAACTCTGGATATGAACACTCAGAACTAGTGCCTGGACAGTCAGTCAGCTCCCAGATCGTGTGCCTTCTGGGAGAGTTGCTTTCTAACAGCCATGCTCACGAATCCCTTGCATGGGGACCTGCAGCGACTGTGGATCCACCGATCCCATGTAACAAAATTACTTTCCCCACTCACCCGAGGGGACAAATTCTTGAAGCTTGTTAGTTCCCTTCCACACCTTTAACTGCCACGTGA
>NW_008825051.1:1749981-1779509 GCF_000699105.1 Pygoscelis adeliae | reverse complement strand
AGGAATCACCCCATCCATCCAGGAGTACTATTTGATTGCCATGGCCTGGCTGGGTGTACCTGCATCTCTGTCCTCCATTTCTATATATTTAAGAGTTTGAATTCTGAGAGCAGGTTTCTAATGTGATACTCACAGCTCTGAATAGGGAGAAGTTTACATCTTTGTTACCTGAGCCTTGCATAAATCCTAGAGATCTCTAGCTACATTCCTTGTCTCGCTAACCAAATACAAAGGAAAGGGGGCTGTTGGTAATGGAAGGGAATCAGGAGGCAGAGTTCTTATCCTGCAAGTCAGGAAAGGCCTTTTGGCCCCCATCTCCAGACAAGTACTGGTGATATGTGGAGAAATTCTGAGTATTACTGGGATATGCTCTTTGAATGTATCTACATTTTGGTCTCTGCAATGCACAGTGAGAATCACCAAGAATTTTCAATGCCAAAAGTCATGCGAAAAACCTTTGGGAGGACAACCCTTTGTCTAGGCCCCAAGGATTAAAAAAACAATTACAAACATGGAGAAACAACCTAACAACCCCCTTCACTCCCCAGTGGCTTTTTCCATGGAACTTTGGATACGGCTCCTGAAGCCAAGTCCCACTCCAACCATCTGCCATGAAGAATCACTAAGAAACAAGGTTCACATAACCCACAGCCCAAGCTCACTACCAGTAATTTCTAGAGTGATATTTTAGGATGCCTAAAGTTGGATGGACAACACCAGCACCTGTTCATCCGATATAGGACAATTCAGAAATACTTATCCACACTGAGCAGTTCTCCGTCATGGACTGCCATGGCAGCACAACAGCCTGTCTCTGAAACAGGTGAGGAGAAAAGTCATCCAAACTGGGACTGGATGCTCATTTCCAAAATCCCATGAGACACTATAGACCTCAAATGTGAACTGCTCTCATCTTCCCTGTCAGCAGTCAGCAGCACAGGAGGGTGAGGATGTGTACATTCAAAGCAGCTTGCAAAAAGATACTCAAAGGAAACAGTTTTTTGTTTCACTTGATCTGTTACACAGATCCAAGATGACATTTCCTGTAAGTGTTAGTGTACTTCTGCAAGAGATTCTGCACTAGGTTTTCTCATAGTTTAGGTCAAGATATTTCTCCTCTCCTTGGTCTCTGGCCAGCTGAATAGGCAAGAGGCTTGCTTTTGCTTCCTAGACTTCATTTCAATCTCCATGGATAATCCTCCTCCAACTGCTGCCAAACTGCCAGCAAAAATGTAGTCAGATACGACAATTTCCTGCTTAAGCGTCATCTAGTTTCCCACGAGGCCCATTCCCACCAATTGCTGCTTTACTCCCCATCTATACCAAGCGAAGTAGCAATCAGCCAACTATTCAGTGTCAGAAACAAAGAGCATCCTCTGCAATCCAGATACTGCTGAGATCTGAGATCTGAAGAAAAAAGTCTCAATGCTATGAAGACCTCCAAAATTACTTCTTTTTTCTCCCAACTTAAACAAATAGTATGTCTTCAAATTCAGACCCCAGAGAGAAAGCTGCTCCCTCTGACACTAGGCAGAGACAGAGTTTGAGCCAGCAAGACAGACAAAAGAATATTAGTTCTAGCAGTCTGGAGGATGCTAATAATTCATTGAAAAAAAAGTTTTAGTTTTTAGTTCATCAGATGACAAATTACCTCTGAAGAAGAAGCAACACAGGTAGAGATGATCACGTAGCTCCTCTCTTCTGCTCTTGAAAAGTCATCCTCACTGTGGAACTTACTGCCTCAGGCTGATGAAAAGGCCAAGTTCAAGATATTTCCAAAACCGAAAATATTGAGTTGCTGAATGGCTACAAAAACCTCTTGCCTTAAAATCTGCGGCTAGACAGCAAGGCTGGAGACAGCATTGCAGACAGATGATCCCATAACTGCTGCTATGAAGTTTTTTAAACTTTCTCAGAAAGCATCTGAGATATGCCCCAGTTGAAGCTGACATACTGGAGAAGTGAGGGCAGGAGAGAAGTAATGTAGAGGGTAAGTCTCACTGAATGATCTCCAATCACTTGGTAAACTGAGTGCACTGTGCTATAGCCGCACAGAATGGCACATAGTGTGCTAAAGAACACAGATGATACAGGTGATACTTAAAAGACGGGGGGACTCCGCCTTGGCAGCAGGAAAAAGAGCTTGTTCACTGCTGTGCTTGGTCATGATGGCTGTAGAGAAGGTCCCAGGGAAATGATGTCGCCAGAAAGACTGAGGTACTCTTTGGGTATGCAATCAGGGCACTTTCAAAGGGGATCAGGAAGACAATGTTAGCTCTCAGTTCCTTCACTAAGACCCACCGCTGGTGCATGCCCTTCAGAAGGTGGTTAACAGACTTGAGAATATTCAGATGAGAAGTCAAGAGGATAAATAAAGGATGAGAACAGCATAACTGACAATGGAAACACCAAGTCACTCCTTTGGCCTAACTGGGAGGTTGGTCACTATGAAGTGACTAGACAGCAGGCTATACAAAGGTCTAGAAAGGACAGAAATTTGGTAACTTAGTCCTCCTTCACCTAGCAGACAAAGTTATAAATAGGATCCAGTGTCTGAAAGCTACAGCTGGATATTTTTAGTCTTAATTTAGTGAGGGTAATAATTCATCAAAATAATTACCTTAAGAGGTTGCTGTATTTTCTGTCACTCTTAACAGCAAGATTAGATGTCTCTCTAAAACATATACGTGAGCAATTAAATCGAGGCAATCCTATAGCATGCATTACTCCGGTCAGTCTGAGATCACAGTGGTCCCTCCTGGCTTTCCTGTCTTTGGTAAGACCTTCAAGCCCTGGGAATAGCACGCTGTGGCAGTAAGTAGAAAATCTGGCAGACATTTCAACATGTATCCTCGAAAGATACATAAATCCAGACACTACCACGATGCACTACCGCAATAGAACAGAGATCAGATTATCTCAGTAACTTTGCTTTTTCCAGGTAAAAATTCTGGCTAATAATTTGTGTATCGCATTTTTTCAGAAAGATCTTGTCAGGATGGGTAAGGAACCATTTGGATGGTTCAGATGGAATTATACCATCACCTCTGGAGAAGAACCTATCTTCAATGAATACGATGGAAAGCGATTCCTTAGCAATGGTATGAAATTCAATATGCTGAATGGAAACCTCTGTTATTGGAAATAGGTCCTTCCACAGGAAAAACCCTGTGCTCAAACCTATCAAATTCTTAATGTGCTGCTTTATACATACAAACAAATATTGTCAGTGGAGCCTGTTGCTAAGGCACTGTGGGATCAGAGAGCGGGAAAAACATCTGAACTCACAGATTTCACTCACTGAGATGGAGGAAGCAAAGACACACCATCCAACTGGAATCTGGATCTGTTTTTTCTTGGTTAGGCAGGGTCTGTGTGGAAACTAGACATGTTACCAAAAAGGATCCTTTTCCCTAAGAGAAAAAGCCGTGATGGCAGCTGCCTTTAAGAAACACTGCGTTTAAGCACTTTTGATGAACAAATTGTAACCAGTGTCCTTCAAGTTAAGAAAAGTAATTGAGCAGAGAGACTTGATGAACTTCCTTGAGCATCTCAAGTGTCAGGGTGGATGTAGGTCTGTCTGGCCCCTACGGAGCCAAGTACGATCACGGGGCTGGCAGGGCAGGTTCTTCGGCAGCCAGGGCCCATCCCACAGACCCTGAGAGAGGTGAGCAAGACAGGACCAGAGATGACAGCCAGGTTCAACCAACAGTCCAGATCACATCAGGAAGTTCATGGCAATGAGACAGGTCTGTGGTCAAGCTGGAAAGCCAATCCACAGGTCAGGGGCAGGATCAGCTCTGGTGAGGATAACCAGGGCCAAACACATACCAGTGATCCTCAGGGAGGTCCAGAGTGAAGAGACAGGGTTGATGTCAAGCTGGGAAGTCAGTCTGCAGGTTGGGGTACAAACCCATGGGATCCACAGACAGGCATGGGCATGTCTACAGCTGAGCTGGAGACCAACATCCTACAGTGTAGCTCAGTCAGGCACTGATGACCCAGAGCTGAGCTGAAATAGGGGGGCTGAATGTGGGTGGAAGCCCCATGTGAGGCTGGTCAGGGCCATTAAGACCTATTAGTGCACTCAAGGTCCCGATATCACTTTAGATTTTCATCCTGGAAGCAATGGACATGGATAGCTGTGCAGATTTTAGCACTCTCACCACATTATTTCCATGACCAGGGAGTCTGTTGCCTTATCTGCAGTTACCAGAAGAAGATGCGGTGAGTGCACATTCCTGAGCCCAGACTTACCAACCTAAAACCCACTCTCGGTGGCTTCTCTAGCCAGTCCACATCCCAGGTGCACTAGGTTTTCTCTGCACCATAAACACATCATCTAAGAGCAATCACAATAGCCCAGCCACCTGCAAATCAGTCCCATCCTACAGAGCAGACAGAGCCTGGAGGAGGACAGAAAGAAATCTCTGAATCCTCCCCCTGTGCACCTCTGTTCAGAGACATTTCTAAAACTGGGACAATGAATGTGCCTACAATCCACTTTTTTTGGAAACAGCCTCTGACACCCTTCTTAGAAAGAGTGAATAGGCTGACAGAAACAGCATAAGAATATGTATTTTAAAAGAGTAATAGCCCAGTTCTAAGCCTATGAAAAAGCCCCTACCCCCCACTAACAAAAGGGAACTTTTGAAGGAGACATTTGGCATTAACAATTCCAGGAACCCCACAGCAGAGCTCTTTTCCAGACAGCAGGTATCCAGCAGCACTGACCAGAAATTATCCTGCAAGGTCCTATTGCCCTGCAGGATATGAGTCCTTGTTTTAGCCCATTTTCAATAATTTTTATCCATTATCACAGAAAACCAGAAAGACAGGCTCCGGAAGGGAAGCTTGCATTCAAGCAGAGAGACCCAGAAAGTTGGATAGGTAATGCTAACGTGTTTTCCTTACCCGCTCCCACTACAGCTATTTTTTCAGCATTTGCCTTATAACCACAAGAACAAGACCAGGGTAAAGACACAGTCTCAGCTTTACTTCTTCTGACTGCTAGGGCCAGAGAAAAGCCAGTTGTGCTTTTCAGAAGTCATGTGTTTACAGCTGCCTCACAGACCTTGGTTTATAGGAAGAGCAGAGTCTGAGCAGTAGAAAGGTGGGAGGATGTACTGGCCAGCCTGCCTTGGGAGCTAATCCTGCCCTCTCCTGTATGCTCATCAGTGGTTTGTCACTGTACGTCATAAATCTTACTGGTCATGGGAACTAGGAGAGTTTAAAAAAAAAGGTTAAAAAAAAAAGGAAAAATGAAAGTTTACGGGGAGGGGGTTAAAGATACTTGCTGAGAGGACTGGAAAGCCATCCGCATATCTCAGTGACTGCTGGTCTAGTCTACAGCAGGGGCAGCTTCTTTTGCTTTCACAAAGGTTGCTGCAGAAACCGTGGTGCAAGAATGGCTTCAACCCCAGCATTCAAAAGAATGTTCCTTCTCCAAAACTGGCTTCCGGTACTCAAAAAGTGGGCATCAGGACCCTGCAGCTGCACTCTGCACAGGACAAAGGGCAATATCTGTGTGGACCATTCGTATCTGCAGTCAGACCTGCAAGGCCCACTTCAGGCAAATACCTCTCAGAGAAGAACAGTTGTGTTTTTCTTTTATGCTGGGTAGCCAAGACTGGAACCAGCAGCTGCAGCCTATTACTACAGAAGGTTGGGAGGATGGAGAGATATTCATAGTGATAAATCCCCTTGAAATGGAAGGTAAGAATCTGTTCTTGCTGAGCAGAGATTCAATGCACAGTCCTTACAGCATACTGCTCCTTAGCCATCTGTACAGTGGTGGACTAGAGACACCAAAGCCTTGGTGTCTGAGGGCCCATCTACACTAGGAGATTGACCTACTGCTGATCACCACCAATGGCTTTTCTGAGGACCTGAAAACACCTGAATTAAGAGGTGGAGTTTGGGGATGCACGGATGTTTAGGAATAACTTTTATGTGTGCAATCATAAGTACTGGGTTAGTTCCCTTGGGCAGATGGGAGATAATAAGACTAACTTTGTGGTGATGGAGGTAGAGGTATTTTATGCCCTACACCTTCTACCATGATCTTGGTCTATCTCCATGCTCCAGAGAACCTGCATGGGAGTCACCAAGCCTTGATCCACCTTAGAAGTGATAGTCTGGTGGACCGTGGTCCCAATTTTTTTCTATATATGTCTAAAACCAAAGCTGCCTTATCATAATAACTTAAAAACCTAACTAAAGCTGAATTTGGTGAGGAAGGAGTGTGCGCTCCCTCTGCTGGCTGTGGAT
The DNA here is from genome assembly GCF_000699105.1 of Pygoscelis adeliae. Taxonomy (NCBI): domain Eukaryota; kingdom Metazoa; phylum Chordata; class Aves; order Sphenisciformes; family Spheniscidae; genus Pygoscelis; species Pygoscelis adeliae. The sequence goes on along the minus strand of NW_008825051.1, from coordinate 1,773,239 downwards.
GAGCAGCTAAAGAAACCCTCTAAGCTAATGAGCTCAGCTCATCCATCCTCATCATCAGCCAAAATGCTAGCAGCCGGACAGACATGGGCAAAGAGCAACCATGCTGGCTCACAGCATTAAAATCACAATAAAGCACAGGGCAATGCTATGAAAGAAGCATGAAGTTCAGGTGTAAAGAACTTCTCTGCATACTTTTAAAGCATCCAAAACCAGCATGTAGCAAGAATTTCTCTCAACTGTTTTACTAAAATTTTGCACTGAATTACATTTAATTGCTCATTAAAACCTCCCCTTTGTCTGGGGAGTGCAGATCGTAGTGTCCCTCCAGAGTGCAGATCGTAGTGTCGTGTAGTATGCTGAGAACTGCCTTTTCTCGAGCTCCCTGAAATAAATATTTTATTGCCTGTGATTTAGTAGCAAGCTGCCAGGATAATTTACATGATTTTGAAAACCAGTTTTAACTCACTGTCTGAAATAATTTCTCAGAAGCTCTTAAGAAAGATGCTTCTTCCCTAGCATGTATGTTCACTTATTTTTTAGGGGAGTGTAAAAATTTTGTGCATCACTTCAGCTAAACAACAAAATAAAATATCAAACCCCCAAGGAATATATGTAGAATTGCATGGACTTTGGTAAAAGTTCAGTGACATTACAGACCTAACAGTAACAGTGTCCCTCTGAGAAGAGATTCCAGCTCAGTTTTACAGTGCCCTGGTCAGCACATGATCTACGTCCTGCCAGCTGCAATCCCACAGGTCCAGTGGAAGAACCCACAAGAATGATACTCTCTCCTGCAACCCTCGTGTTTATCACCAACCACTGTAAATCACAGTCTGTAATGCAATAGATCTCCAGCAGAATACTCACTAATAGGTGCATGCAGCGCCACATGTTCTTGGTAGGGAGTGTAGTATTTGTACTGCTTGCCACAGAATTCACAGGTGTAATTGCCAGTTTCTGTGAAGATGAAAGAAATTACAAAGATCAGAAAGGACTGCAGCACCCTCTCACACAATCACCAGCTTCCTGACTTTTTACATAGAAACTGGCCAGGTGACAAAAACTAGAGCATAGTCCTCATGCACTTGGAACTTATCTGCCCTGTAATTCACATCCTTTTTCCCAACAAAGGAAACAGTTAAAGCCAGTGTCCAGAGTGTTGGACCGTGCATAAAAAGTCCAGTAGAACTGAACAAGCTACAGCAGATTATCCCAAGATTACAGCGAGTAAACGTGCAAAACAAATGGACAGAATCCATTTCTAAAGTCTGTATTACAGATGACACAGTTTTGTCTTCTGGTTACAGACAGCCTGTGATGTGTGGACAACAGGAACAGTCAAACTAGGAAACAAGTTGTCAAGTTTAAGTCTTAATTACAGAACTTTTATTTTGGAACTGTAGATTTCTCTTGCAGGAGGAGGGGCTTTTCTGCAATAACTGTGCTAATTCCTGCTTTGGGGGTACTTGAAATAATGAAGTAGTGTAACCACACACTGACACCTCCCGCTCCTGCCAGTGTTGGTAAGTACAGAACTGACAGCAAGCTGCAAGCCAAATGAAAATCCAGGGTTAATCAACTGTTTCCAAAATGGAGAATTCGGAGAAATGCTTCGGCAAAGTTTGGTCTTCTCTTTGTTTCACTCTGATCTGTTTGATGAACCCACCACAAAGGCAGTGTGAATGCAATCACCTGCCAGATCTGCCAATACACCTCAAGACCCTCTCTAATTGCTGCCAGCGTGCTTTTCTCCGGAACCTCTTCCCTCTTCTCTTTGCAGAGCTCTTGAGCAGAAAACATCACAAAGCTGCATTTCACAGGGCCAGGGCTGCTGGTGTTTGGTGTTCATTTGAACTTAAACATATCTTTCAGCACTCCTAAGGTCCCAACACCTCTGCATAACACAGGATTTTCTAGTTTTCCTAGAGGTACTCCAGGTAATGCCAGATTTGAAACCCTTGTACTGTCTCTTTCACGTTCAAAACTGTATAATAACTCATACTTGGACCAATCTTCTGGAATGGCTCTGGCTCCTCCTCCTTCACTTCATCTGCTGCTATGACGGCCTGGTCATAGGGGTCTGCAAGAGAACAGAACCAGCAAGAGAGATGACAACACCCTCAGGTTTTCCTTCTACATGGGCACTGAATGCTCCTGAATCTGTAATGACATTTCGTTCTGTAACAAGATTTCGAGACAGGAATTATAAACCTAATGACCCCTCTGTCTGACCTGTCCCTCCTCCTCCTCCTCAGGTGCCCCAGGCAGGTATTATCCACCCCTTCCAGCCCACTAACATGCCTTGTAGGTATATAATGTTTAAAAAAATACAGAGAAAGACTGAACAAACACATTGCAAAGCCTGATAAATATTTTCTGATTTTCTTCCAGTGCATCTCCTGTCTAATGACGTTATATTGTCTCAACGTGGGCACGGTAATGCAGTCTGCAAGCAAGTCAGCTAACAAATACTGACCAGTGAGTTCCTACCATCTAACAGCACAGCTAGCAACAAATCAGAACCCAACCCATTTTATAAAATAATTTATGCCTTGAACAATTCACTAAATCACCAGAGACATGAAACACCTCCTTCTTTGATTTTCAAAAGCCTGATCAATTGTATGTACAACAAAAGCCTCGTATCTACTAGGGCTGGGCATCAACCTACTGGCTGTACATGTTGGGGGAGGGAGAGAGGATGCTCCTCTCCGGCTGCAATCAGTGACAAAACTCCCTTGATTCTTACAAGCGTAGAATTGGACCTGCTGTGCCTGAATTACTGAATGTTTGAAAAGGTTTGTGAAATAAAGCACACGAAGGATCTCGGCTTACCTGCCCGGTTTTCTGGGGCCCCTTCCACACTAAAAACTAACATAGAATAGAAGAAGGAGGGGAAGAAACAAAACAGAAATTAAATCCTCTTAAATGGCCTTATTTTCCTCCTGTATTTCACGTACCGCTTCAGCATATTTCAGCCCCACAGAATAAACCAGGCTTTGTGCCCCAGTCCCTCCTCTTCCCAGCAGCATCCAGACAGGAACTATTTGAGCATGCCCAGCCCTAATATACACAGATTCTCAAGGCCTTTGTTCTGACACTGACACAGCCCCACGTGAAGTTCAGATGCACAGCTGCCTCACACTTGTGTTTGGTAAGACAGAACCAGCCCCTTGGAGGAACTGAGACAAACAGTGTCCTTGCAAGACACAAGTGGAAGCCGTTTCCAAAGCCCTCTCATAACTCTAGGCAGAGCTCCCTGAACCATAGCTATGAAGACACAGTTCTGACAGAAGCAGACATGTCCATCTCACAGTGACTCTCATTCCCAGTAATTTAATTTTGGCTCCCCATGGGAGGAAGGGAGCTTGCAGTGGTGCATTGCAAGAGAACACTGGCTGTTCTTAGAGCATGGTCAGATGTCCACACATTCCAGTTAAAAACACCAATTTTTTTGGACACCACGTATTGTGAAAAAACACTTCTTTTCTGAGACAGTCCAGCCATTCAAAACCTTCTGCTTTCCAAGCAGTCTCTTTCTAAAACTCTGCCAGGGCTCCCTCCTTGGCCAAGTGAGGAGCAATGCGAACAGGCTTGTAGCATATGCAGTAAGGGTTTGGAGTATCTGTGGGCTCTGAGTTGCAGAGCTTTAGATGCCCAGTAAGCACAGGACAAGCCAAAGACAGTATGTTGTTGCTTCTATTTCTCCCAATGTAGAAAAAAGAAACGCTGCTTCTGGAGGAGGGTGTCTGCTTCTGTCTGAGTGTCACCAGCCTAGGCCACATCTACATTCACAGAGGAAAAATTGGCCTCTAAGGTCCACTGACAACTGCATCAGTTCACTACCACAGTGATTAACAAGAACGAAACAACATTTCTCAACTCTGAAATGTGGTTTCTCACAGAGGAGCATGTCGGGAACAATCCTGTGAAGTCAGAAACCAAAAGGCAACCAACTCTTGCCCAGCGAGTAGCCAGACTGACAATTTACCTTGAGGCACTCAGTTCCAGCACATCCATCCTAATTAGGAACCTTAATACAGACAGGAGGACTGCAAGGACCACAGGTCCCAGCAGAGGGTGTTATTTTGATGCACGCAAAGAGAATCAAGCGCAGCAAACTTCTTCCTGCAGTGCCTGTGGACTCTGCCTCCACTGATAAAGGCGAGCGAGCCATGCTGTGCAATGTCCTGTACATCATGGGCCGCACGGTCCTGCAGAACCACATTTTGCCTTCCCCAATGACTTCTCATTCTAGTTTGGGTGTCTGAGTGTCAAAACGGTACTCACCATCCACGGCATGTAGGTCTCTGTGCTCTTGGAAGCAGCTATAATATTTATATTTTTTCCCACATATGTCACACGTGTACCTAAAATTGTCTGTAGGAAGAAGAAAACAGGCCACTTTAGAAACTTTGAGGCAAAAGGCAAGCACTCCGGACAACACTGCTCGATCAGATACCCCCATGCAGTTACATTCATCCCACATGCTCTGTCAAATTTCTAAGGCACACAGACAACCACTGCTTCACAATGACCCCTGCATGCCCCACGCTATGTGGCTTGGGGCATATTCTGATTTGTTATTTTCTGTTCAGGCAACTCTGCTCTCCAGTACAGCCTCCATAAGACCTCACAGCAATGAAGATGCAGAGCAGCAGGCGCTGCTGAAATCTCCTTTGGAAGTTCAGGGCTGCAGTAGGCAAGTACTGGTCAGGATGGGGACAAACTGGCAGAACTAAACACAGAGTCAACATGTGAGCTCTTAGAAGTCAAAGTCTTAATATGCCAACTACAACATGGACTGGATGTGCCTACACGCTCATGCCACACTTGGTTCTCACTGCTGCTGCTTTCTGACTACTAACCCCATCCAAGATCCTGTATGGGCACATTGTAACAAACAAAACCAAAGAGAACCAACAATCCAAAACATACAGGACAGTAAGGTGCTCAAGTGAACAGGAGGACTGATGGAGCCTGGTTTCATATATGTTTGTACCCTAGACGACCTCCCTTCATCCCAGCAACAACAGAACCCCTTCACCACAGCTGTGTGGGGAAGACAGGCAGATGCAAAAAAGCTCGAGATGCTTATGAATTCGTTTTGGTCTGACTGGGGACAATGAATGTCTTTGGCTCAGCTATCACATCAGTGTAAGAGGAAAATTTCACTTGTCAACTTGGTGGGGTTTTTCCATCTTCTGATATCTGACGTACACCTTGGGGTACAGACTGACATCCATAAGCAGTCGCCCCACTGCAACTTGCAGCATTGTACTTGTCAGCCGACCACAGTAGCCGATGGGTTGTGTGCTACCAGCCCATTGCAAACAAAGTAAAACACATCAGCTTGTGTGGCCACAAAGGATCTTGAAACTAATGCGTTCTACTTCACAACAGGAGCAAGCTAGGAGTGTACACATCAGCTACCGTGGCTCCACAGATGAGCTGCCATTCAGTAAGCTCCCCTGCAATAGCTCAGTTGCTTGTATTTATGTATCCATACGATTAGCAAAGTTAAAGCCTTGTTTTTACCTCTTCCACACCGTGTTGAAACACACCAGAGTATGCACATTAAGTAAGCTTTTATTTTACTTCTTGATAATTTTATTTTTAAAAGAAATATATATTTTAAGCTAGTATGCATTAGTACAGTCTAATCGCTCACTTGGGTTCACTACTGCAGTCCATCAGCACATGGGGTTTCGACACTAAATGAAGAATCACTTTCCGCCCTTTATTCTGCTTGGCAGAATGAAAGTAGAAGCTATGGTGATCTATAAGAGAAAAATGCCAAGTATAAAAGGTATTAAACAGTCGGGCACTGGAACTTTACTTCTGCTACCAAAAAATATTTGTATCTTAATCAGAACACAGCAATGCTAAGATAGATCTAAGGAATTTTAAAAAGTCTAGGCTGAACAAGCAAGACAGAGCCCAGGCGTATATACCGAGATGAAAAGGATTCACTGCTTGACAGCGCACTGCTTAAGGAAGAGCAGGAGGTGAAGCAAAACGTGACTGTGAGAACATTCAAGTCATAAAAGCACTTGTGGGTCACATTAAACTATGTTTAATTATATAACCTTATGCAGTCTCTTTCTGTGGTCATACAATGGTGCTGAGGGTCTCAGTCTACCCTGGACCCTTTTTGACAACAAAGAGAATCTAATGATTGCTAGTGAATAACTGTATACCTGTTGCAAAAAAAATACTGTCAATTATCAGCAAAGAAAATTCATACCGTGTCATCAGTAATCAGTCCCGCATTACTGGGCGTCCCTTTTTGAAGTGTAATGAGCCGTGCGGTAGATGAACTGAAGACTAATCCTTCAAAGGAGTACCAAATACCAAGCACTTTCAATACCTCCATTTGGAAGAAGAAAACTATTATGACCTTAGTTTGGAAGAAAAGTGCTCAATAAATAAGAAGACTTGTTAGAAAAGAATAAAATTAAATGCTAGGTGCACCATCTCACAGACTCAAACAGGCATGGCTAGTTGTAGTTTCTGTAACTTAGGAAAGATTGTGAGGATCTCACTGCCAACAGCGGAGACTTGAGTAGCACATGCTGGGTATGACCACTTCCTTCCCTAGGCGGTGTGGGGAAAATGAAAACATGATAAAAAGGGACCCCAAGAGAATAGGGTTTTGCTTGTTTTGTTAGGGGACTGTTTTCCCTATGGAAGAATGACCTCCAGAGATTATAGTGAAAGAAGTCATTATGAGAAGTAAGAATTTGTTCCAGCTGGTCTTGGTCCTAATCTCTTCCTCGACTCTTTAAAGGAGATAACACCCAGCAAACAGTGCCAAGTCTGAGAGACAAGGTTTACAGAGAATTCAGAAAGTATCAGGAGACTGCCGAGGTGTAGCTAAGCTCTGTACCCTCTCTGAACAACGGTCACTCTTCCAGGGCTGCACCCAAGTGCCAGACTTCTTCCTTCTTATCCAATAAAGTTGTCTTTGCTGACAGCCGTCGAATACTTCCAGTGCTGTTCCCAGCAGCAACAACCTTCTTAGCAAGAAACTCACTGAGCAGAATTAGCCTGTATGCTACTACTTTTCCTGCTCTGGGTCGTAACTACTACACCAAGGTAGATTCCAGCCGGGGCACCATACCCAACATAGGTAACAACACAGCTTTCAATGGGTAGAGCTACAAGAGACTCCAAGTGCTCGGGTGTGCCTGCAAGCCCATACCAAAACCCCTATCCCTAAACCTCTGAAGAGATGGTACCAGACAGCCAAACTAATGCTATTTAAGCAAGTGTGCTGATTCAAGCTCTCTCCTATCACGAGGTAGACATTAACACAGTGCAGCTCCACCAAAAGCAAAGCATACCAACAGGCACTATCAGGACTTAAGGAAAAATACAGGGAAAGATACTAATTAGCCCACCAGCACAGAGGTTCAGTGCTGTCCCCTACTGGTATTCAGCCAACAGTCCTGCAGAACACATCCTCGCTGCAAGCTGAACGATCACTGTATTACGCTGCTGCAAACCTAGAGTTTCAAAATGCTTAAAAGACATCTAGTTAAAAACCAAACTCCAGCAAATATCATTCTTCCTTCATGCTCATGAGTCTTTCCAAGGAGAGCAGAGATTCCAGAAAGAGGTCTAAGGAGTAATGGCCTTATATCCTTAGTCAGCCCACACTTAATCTCATTAAATACACGCACCAAAATACAGCATCACATCTTACTAGAAAAAAAGGCAAGCAACAGCCTTGTTACAAGGCAGTTCCTCAGATATAAAGGACTGACATAATGAGATGGCAAACAGGCGGGTTTTCTGAGTACCCCAAGAAATAACTCCACGGGACCTGAAAGCATTTTTGACCACTCTGCTTGCAAGTGTACCTCCAGTAAAAGACTGGGAACGTGCCGCTCTTTTCTGCCCATCTCCAGGGGCTGCTGCCGGCTGGCTCCTGTCGTGCAGTCTGCGTTCAGCAATGACTCGTAGTTGCTGAAATACCCTGCTCTAGGGATGATCAGCCAGGTCACCTTTCTTCCCAGATGTTGCATTAAATATTTTGAGATTTTTTAGTTGTTTTGCTTCAAATATTCAGCAGAGAAGAAAGCACATATTTCATTTCGGCAGGAAAAGAGGGAGGGAGGAGAACACATGCCCAACAGTGGCAGGCAGAAGAAGAGGCTTCTTTCCTTAGGGCACTTGGCCCAGGGCCTCAGTGGATTTTGCTCTAGAAACCCGGGAAGGGAACAATAGCAATCAGAAATTTGTTGAAAGGTCAGGACTTCTGTATCACAAGCTAAAAATACAGATCACTTAACCCGCCCTTGTAAGTGCAGGAATCCGAAACCACAAAAACTGTGTACAATCTAGTTTCCACTGGGCTCAAAGAGCTCTGTGCAGCATCACAGAAACCCAAATTGGCAACAGTTAATACACCATACAGATGATATCCCTGCAAAGATGACAGCACGTCCCATTAAGAGTCCAGAATGATGGGGTCTCCACACAGCAAGCTGCGGGAGCTTCTTAAGGACTTCTCCAAGGTGAAGAACAATTTTCACCTGACCCAGAATTCACACTGACCTTTCAAATGGAAGAAGCCACAAAAGCTACTCGGTAGAGGAGCTCTCATGGCAACTAGACACTTTGCAGATACTCTTGAATCCTAAGTGAGCCTGCTCTTATAGAGCACTGCAGAAATAGCTGTCTAGTAGGGACAGCCTCCAAATGTGGAAGGACAAAACTGCTGAAGGTAAATAGATAGCAAAAGCCTGCTGAATTATTCCTAAAATCCAGCAGTGTTCCAGCTCCCAGTCAACAAAAAAGCAGCAAAATTAAAAAGGAGAAGAGGAAATCCGGACAGTAGCTACAGCATTACTTGTTTGGCTCCATGGTCAGGATGGCACCTTTACACCAAAAGGTCTGAGAATGGCAGAGGAAGGACCAAACTCCAGGAATTCCACGTTCCTGGCTCACCTCAGCAAAATAGAGTTTTCCAAACAGTTCATAAAGTCCAGCAGCATCTCTGAAAGGGGAGGGGGGCTGGATTTCTTACAGCTAAGCCCACTGCAATACATTTATCTGTCATCTATTTGAGGTTGTGATGTTTCTCCCCCCAAACAGGCTTTCCGGGTGAGGCTTATGTGACAACAAAGAATCAGCATTGTCCCTCCAACCAAGGCCAGTGGATTGTGGGATAGTCCATGAGATGCTCTGATGTTCAGTTTCACATTCCTTAACTGTTTCCTGAAAATCTGCTGGCAGATGCTGGAGTCCTTACAAGTCCTGCTGGTGATAAACACAGAGGTCTGGAGCTGGTGAATGGCTGTGTCGCAGTACCTGAAAAAAGCATCATCTTTCCTGGGATGTCTGCCTCACTGAAAGGAACCATGAGCAACTCCAACACTCTTCAGTAAGAACCAAAGACACCACGACTAAACCATCCAATGCAAAGAAACAGGAAAGGCTGGCATTTTCTGATATGTGCCACATGCTTGTCATTGGGAAACACCTTTCCAAGCTGTATCCAGCACACAGACTACCTGAGCAGCCTCCCTAGAAGACCTAGAGTGCAGCTACTGCTTCCTTACAACGGAGCAGGGAGCAAAAAACCATCTGGGACCTTCACTTGTTTCTGTGGATTCCACCCAGGGAAGCACAAAGACAGCTCTGGAGAGAGGCTGCTTCTCCCTTTCTGCAGCCAGAGGGGCACCTAGATGGAAAGGAACATATTTATGGCTTCCTAAGCTAGCAGGATATTCCCCGTGCAGGTTGACGGACAATTCCTTTGACCTAACCCTTCGGCATCTTTAGGGGCTTCCTTCTAGATGCTGGACTGGCGGTGGGGAGAGGTAAAATATAAATTTGCAGACACAGAGCTTGCTGCCTGTAGACCTCCATCTACTTCTCATTAAAACTGTGTTCTTGCACAGAAGTTATGAGCTTTACACCTGCATTCTACAGCCAAGTAGAGAGTTGCCAGTAAGATCAGTCGCAATCTACATCAGAGCTCAACTTAAAGGTGTCTAATGGCAAAATTCCTTGAAAAGGGAGCAGGACTGAGCCCAAAGACAGCAGCAACCCCTTAACAGGATTAAAGTATCCAGAGTTACATTAGTAAGGATTAAATAATAATAAAATCCAGAAATTTGGAAAGGACAGAAACCCTCACACACAAAGGCACAAGCCAGCTCGTAAGTGGGGGTTAGGAAAAACTTTCCCTGTGGGCAAACTATTCCAAGATCACTCATTTCATGATCATTTACTTCCTTCCCACAAGTATTTGGCCTTTGTCAGGAACACGGGAGACATCTGGTCACACAGTGGCTTAAGCTAGCATGGTACTTCCCATGCTTTGCAAAAGGGGGTCCTCAGGCTGCAAACTACCAAGCCAAGAAAAAGGTAATCCCAAACCCTCACACAGAGGGGCCAAATCCCTTGAAATTACCAAAAAATGGTGCAAGATACTAGCTCACCCTTGAGTTGGCAAGGGGCTAAATGAGAGGTGAGAGGGCATGGTGCCACAGGCTTGCGCTCAGTTTCTCACTGAAGCGTTTCAGGGCTTAGTCCCAGCTCCCAAGAAGAGCTGTTGCAGATGCATTCAGTAGCTACAAGATTGACTTCACCTTACAGCATTTTTTAAGCTGCTTTCAAGTAGGTGGTCAGTGAATTCTATGAATTCTGTGATAATTTATCCAAACCATGTGTCAGCTGAATGTATCAGCACGATGGAGATTTAAATGCAGACCATCCAGGGCTGTATGTAATCCCTCCAGGTTTGGAAACTTGACGCCCGACTAGCAGGAAATTCCATACAGAGGGGAATATCCTGAATTAATTTCTGAAAGACAGCCCCCTTGTTCATAATAGTCTGATGGACACATACTGTATTTTTTTTTTTTTAAAACATTTTGGGGAAAAGGTGTTTTGGCTACTACTCACTGGATGTTGAGAGAGAAAAGACTTCCCAGGCATTCTCAGGATGTTACACATCAATGAATTTCCTTCTCCCACAGTTAAAAGTGTGTGTTAAAGTTGAGTCCACACAGACAGCAAATATCAGCAATTTAAAGTGAAAATATTACAGTGTTTTACGATTATCCCCAAAATCAGCATTATGAACCAGGATATTCAGACTCCATGGCACAATTCAGACACACCAGACAATATAACACCAGCAGATCTAGTTTCGTACTTTTCATTCTGGTGTCACTTCAGGGCAGTGTTGGATTCTTTTTTATTCAAATTGTAACCAAGTGTAAGATAAAGAATGTTGAAAAGAGAGATTTAATATGCTACAACCAGCAATTTGACAAAGAACAGCCTTAATCTTGCATAATTAAAAAAATAGGTGTACTGGTACATATCTAACTTGTTGATGGAATAAGATTTATTTTTCAACAAGGATGCTGAATCTCCACTTTAAGTGAAAAAAACCTCAGTTCAGCCCATGTTATGGAGCTACACACAACACACAATAAAGGCCATTTTATTTTAACCTCCTTTTGGAATCAAAATGGTTTGGCTGGGAACATACATTACTTTATCTACTTCACAACTGTTTAGATTAAATGATGTAGCACTGAGAGTTCCATAAAGGAAAAGCAAGCCTCATCATGACTTTTTCCTACTCATTTGTCCTTGACCAGAAATTTTGTTCTTACTGTGATTTCCAGATGGGATTTCACAGGGAGTATCACTGCCTAGTTTCCAAAGCGGAAAGGAAAAGTGATAGTTAAATGACTGAGCAGCACTGAAGAAGAGATCCTGGTTCCATAAACCTTCATAAAGAACAAAACCAAATTAAAATAAACCAGGAAGGATGCAGAACCCTCCTCTCTACAATCAGCCAAGATAATCAAGAACGCTAACCTTTTTGCTTAGGTTGAAAGGAAGAGATCTTAAGAAGGTAATCTTTGTATTGCTCTGCCTTTCCAGGTTATAAAGATCCTTAGAAGTGAAAATACTGAGAACTGTGGTGAGGCAAGCTGGATTACTCAACAGGACAGACTGCTGCATCTTTTTGATCATTTTCTTGGCTTACAAATGACTGGGATATAGTTTTCAAGAAATAAAAAAAATACTTGAAGTGTTTTGGTTTTTCATGTGCTATTCAGGTTTTTTGTTGTTGAAATGCCAACACGCAGCTCAGCAGACAAAGGTTCAGGCTGAAGGAAGAATTTGGAATAATTAATGGCATCAAAGTATACCTTTTCTCTTGCTAAATTTCAAATCACGTTGGAAGATGGAAAGTGCATCCCTTCTTAATGAACAGTGGAGGGATGCATTTCTATCATCAATAAAGTTCTCCTGGCATTTTCAGGACAAACTGAAGCGTGACTGGAACAGTCTGGGATTACTAAAATTCTTATCCTTTTTTATTAGAATAAATATATTTCTCCATCAATTTTGCCGCCTAGGAGCTCTGTAAGAGATTTGTTGCAAAGTATTAACATCCAGATTTCTGCAAATGTGGTCTATTTGGTCAGTATCTGGGAAAGGGGCAGAAATTTAATTTTTATGGGTGTAGCAGTTTTCTGCATAAGATCATGTGAAGATCACAGATTTATAGACAACTGGAAAGTCTCCTTTTCTAAAACCTTAGATTAAAACTACACACAGAGCAACTGGTCCTCTCCAGAGCTACAGAACTGCAGGACTTGCACAAACATCAAAACCTCCAGCATGACTGCATGTGTGTCATGCTCCTGAGCACACCTTACGTGGTTATAAGGCCAGACACCCAACAGGACACCCAAAGTGAGAACATCCAAAAAGAACCCGTAGTATAACAGTTATGTCAGAAGAGCAACTTCAAATTTACCCTATTAAAAAACAGGTCTAGGAGCTGCTACCTACTTCACCCAGCCTTAAAAAAAGATGTTGGTGCTGTAATGTGAAGGCACTGGGTCAGAACTAGCAAACAGCAGCAGAGAAAGGCAAAGGGAAATGGATCTCCCATGTTACAGAAAACCTGAGAAATTGCAGTGACAAACTCTCTCCCACTCCAGTCCTGCAATGTACTCAGAGAAGGAGAATGTAAGAGCAAGACAGGAGTAACCTGTGTTAAGGTGCAACGGACAGCACTGCACCTTGCCAAAAAAGTCTTGTTCCAGGGGAGAATGAATGACCCCAGCCCCAGAGTTGCAGAGAAATATGTTTTTTGTGAAAGGCAACAACTACAGCACTGAAGTTGTATCTCAGGCCTTAAGGTCAAAATCTCTTCACACTGTAGATCCCAGAACTAAATTCCTTATCATTTTCTTAATGTCCTCCTCCTGCACCAAAATTTATCATTCTTGGTCTCAGCCCATTGGTCATTTAAATTTGAAGATTAACATTTTCATCTATTTGTTAGGCTAATAGGAATCTAAAGAGACTTTACCTACTGCAAACACATTAGAAAAAGAAAATCTGCTCCCAAGGAGCGGGAGAAGTATTAAATAATAACATTGGAAAAATTAATCACAAACTCGTAAATGACTAACCGTTCATTTTGGCATGTGTACGTGGGTGTGCACACACACACACATCATTTACATTAGGCTTTTAATTGCGTAAGGCATTAGTAAGTTTTACCAAGCACAACAGTGGAACTTTCCATTTTTTGCTCTGTTACCCCCCAAAAAGTAAAAGGAAATCAAAAGCTAAAATTTACTTTAAGGAAACATTAAGGTTGCAAATTTGAATATTTAAAATTAATCAAGAAATGGAGATGCTAAAGGTTCTTCCTTCACCTTAAATTAACACCAGCAAACCACTTACATATCTTTCCATCACTAGTCAGACCATGAAAATCACCATAACCTGTATGCGCAAGGTCTGGGAAAGAAAACCTTCATTTTGAATATATTAATTTCATGGTTCAAATTCACAACCCTCAAAATGTTTTTGCACATGCAAGGCATTAGCACTATGCCTCCACAGTTAATGTTTGCAAGGCATATTCCAGCCCACATCCTTGCTTCTAACCTTGCACTGCTTTTTCAAATAAATTCCCTCTTAGCTTGAACTTTCTCATGCTTAGTCAGAGCCCAAAGGGAAATATGTTTTTAAAAGATCAGGCCGATCATGTTTTTATTTATGGGGTTGTGAAATATTTACTGTGTATTCCATTTTGGAAAAAAAAATTGCAATCTTCTTTTTTCCTTCTTGTAACTAAATAATGTCACAGTGGAGACACACACTCCTCATGGATGCTGTCCTGTACACAGGTGATGGGTTTGAATGCATTTGCCTAAGGAACTGGAAAGAAAAACATTCTGTTTGCTGCCTACAACACCCTCAGACCCAGATGAAAGTTAGTGTCCACCCTACCACCGAATGTCCTACCTTAGCCCAGCATCCAAGTACAGTCTAGCACACAATAAGCAAGTATGATACTACTATTAATGGGGAAGGAGAAAATAAAGCTCACAGATGACAGCACAGTTATATTTAATTTTCCAAAGACATGCCTCCTGACCCATCACCAATCTGATGAGAATTACAGACAGCTACCAGGAGTTGGGATATAATCACAAACTAAAACATATCTTGCATTGAGGCATAAATGCTTCGCTACATCTAGGTACTTGGTAAGAGGGACTGAAGAGCTGGCAAAGAGAAATGACTCGAACATCATAAGGGACCCACTAAAAAACTGCCACAATGTGGGAGCTTCAGCATGAGAGACCTGAACAGGTTGGCAATGTCCCTGGCAGCCAGCTCTGCTGCACCGGAGCCACGTGCTTCCCTCTAGGCTATGGCAAAGCCCAAGCTTGGAGTCAAGCTCTGAACGAGGGATGGTGATGGCACTCAGCTAGTAACACAAAAACCAAGAGATACTGGGTTGTCCTGCCTGCTTCATCACGTACGTAGCTGGGACTGGAGTACCTCCTCTGAAGATCATTTTGGTACCTCTTGTATCATAAGGATATCCATCCTTAAAAGCAGTTATTTTTAACTCTGTGACACTGCAGCAGACACTGTGCATCCCTGCCTTCCTTGGTATTTGCTCTTATGTGACACAGCACAAGGAAAACGTCCCAACTGGCTTTTCCTTCCCTAGATTGCACTGGTAGAACTGGTAGCCTTGGAGTTGAAATGCTTCTCCGCATTTTATAACTGTAGTTTGCAGGATGATTTTGGTCTATACTACAGCAGTCTGTGACTCGAGAGGAGAGGAGAGTGTAGTCCATCCACTTCTCGGTTTCTTCTTGAGGGCCAGTTTGGAGCTGGAGAGGATGCCAAAGCCTGGACTGTATCAAAAGAGCACAACTCTTCATACCACCAGCTGTGCCCTGTCTTCCCTGGAAGACATATCTGTGTTTTTCTCTTTGTAGGATACCAGTATCTGTGTAAACCTTCGATTACACAAACTCTGTACCCCCAGTGCAGTAACACAACTCACTTCAATAGGGAAAGCAACACGTAATACATTAAAAAGTTGCTATAAACTTGGAAGGGTGATCAAGTCTGGCCATAGAGGGAAAGACAAGACTTCAGTTTAATTGCAGCAAAGAGGAGTTACGATTGCCTACTGGCAGAAAGTCCCACCCAGGTCTAGCAGCGAAAGCATTGGGAAAGGCCTCACATCTGAGAGGTTGAGGAACTGTCTGCACAGCAAATTTCTGAAGAACATGTTAGAAAAACAACCTTGAGGATGTTGTATCTATGAAGCAATGAAACCTTCTGGAGCCCAAATCTACTTTTAAAATTCTCGCGAGCTTACAGCTATCAACGTGAGCTTGCAAATTTTTGTCAGTGACAATCACCAATTTAATCTAGCCATTTTTACCCTGCCTTTGTGCAAGGGGAAGGAGTCCTCTTGAGATGACTAGAAGGAAAAGTGCATTCAAATGCTAGCTCAGAGTCATGAACTCTAGTTTCACGAGCAATCAGCAGCTACAACGTACAGACACTCGCTGCCCTTACATGCAGTCTGATGAATGCCAGTTAACTCAGTGCCTTGCAGCAGGCTATGAACTTGTCTCTTGCACAGTCCTTCCAACACTTCTCACAGCAGGGTCCCTAACTCAGGCAGCTCCTCCAGTAAGACCCATCACTGACCCCAGAACATGCCCCATTTACCTGACCACAGGGGAGTGGCTTTTCCTCCCTCAGCTGAAACCCACCTCTCTGTGGGAGACAAGAGGGAGGCTACAGGCTGCTGCTGTGCCGAGCATGGGAGTTACTGCGCCGCAGCTCGGCTCTGCGGCTGCTCCTGCTGCAGCTGTGCTCTGCCAGCTGCCACCGACTCCTGCTCCACAAGGTGCTCCTGCTCAGGCGGGGCTCCAGCCTCAGTGAGGGTATGACACTATTTCAGGTCAGCCAGTGCCTCCCACCAGCCCTGCTGGCCACGGCTTGGACGTAGCTCCTCTCCCATCTGTATTGCTGCTGTCCTCAGCCTTGCCTCAGGCACACAGGGGCTGCTGCTCATCCTCGGTTCTGCCGGTTCCCATATACCTTTCTCCACAATGGTCTGTCACAGGACCATTAAGGGCTCTGGTAAATCAATTTTTTTCCAGTAAATACAGTCACTTCTCTGTCCCCTTCAAAGGGCCACATGGAGAGATACCTGCCTCCTTCCAGGAGAGGTTCAGGCAGGACACTCTCTCTTTAGTGCCAGAACTTCCCACCCACTCCGGAAAAACTTCACACCATGACGGTCTGGGAAGAGCCACTCATTGGGCTGTGTGGAGGTGACGTAACATCATCACAGAACATCCAAAGACCACTTTTTGCCCCTCCTGCAACCTGATAACACAACAGGGCAATGTGAAATACCTGGTAAATATCATCACCTGTGAGACGGTAATACTAATTTTAAAAAATTATTTGCAAACAGGAAAAAGGGGTTCCAACACAACAGAAAGGCCAACAGACACAAATTAAAAACAGGTTGTGTTACTTGGGATCAGTCTTGGGATTTTGTGGGATCTGGCCCAGGAGTTTTCAACCTATGGGGCTGGCCACAGCAAGCATAAATGCACCATGGAAATTGCTCCCGTTTACGCTAGAATTTAAGGCACGAGTGAAGGAGGCTGCCGGGTGCTGCCAGGCAAAGGATGTTCTGGGCTTACAGACAGGATTTATATGCTGTGCTCTCAGGCATCTCCCAAATGGTGGAGTACATTGAAGAGCTATGTAGGAGTAACCTGCTGGCAGCATGAGCACAGGGATCTGCTTTTGAGAAACAGCACAAAATCCAGGTTTGCCTCTTAAACAGAATTGCGTGTACAGAAAAACAGGAGATGGAGACAGAAAGAATGGGATCTACCAGAAAACAACTATTAGTGGTCTTCCAACCTCCAGCAAATGTCACTGAACTGCCATAGTAACAAACTGCAACACCGCTAGGAATGAAAGCAAGCGGAGCATTTGAACTAGGTTGTTAGTGGAACTGCTTTTTCATGTTGTCTTCCTGCACACCACAGAATAACTGGCTGCTGGCATGCTAACAGTCTAACAGAGCAAACTTCACACTCATGGCTAGTACTGCCTGTGAGCACTACCTGCTTTTAAACTTCATCTTGCTTGTCATGATCCTCAAAAAAATTGTTACCAGGACAAGAGAACAGAGCAAACCACACTCAAGCAAGCTCCCCTGAACTCAGCCAACCTGACTGACACGCTGGAGATGAATTCAAGGCTCCCCAAATCACCTCTTCCTGATTCTTCCCACTTTTAACAGCATTTTATTTAAAGATTCCAGGAATGGCAAGACTCTTCCCCACAATATTAATCAGCATTACTCCATCAGGCTCAGAACTTCTGCCCTGAGAAGAGGAACACTTACTAAGTCTCAAATAGCTAACCAGACATACACGAAGTTAATACACCAGCTACACTTTAAGAAACCTTCAGCTTTTAACAATTCTTCCCCTCCCATTTCTCTGTGCATTTGTTTTCTGCTTTCTTTCGCAGGGCACAGAAATGCAATCCAACAGTGTAAGGCTGTGCCCAGCAGACAGGGACTGGGCTGCAAGCCCAGAGACTTGCGCTCTCTTTCTTCGCCACTCGCCCACCGGTTGCCTCTAGCAAGTCACTTTCTCTGCTGCTTCCCTGCCTGCCTGCAGAGTACCAAATTCCTCTGTAAACTGATCCAAGGCTCATCCAGGCAAAAGGCCTGGAAGTACTAGGGACTAGTAACACTATTTGCTCTACTTGTTAACATTTGGTATTTTGAAAACAGGTATTAGAAGGTCATTGGTAAGTTGTAATTAGGCAAGTGCCATATTAACCGTTGCCAGAGCAACCTTAATTCTGTCCTAGGCTGGTCCAAAGAGGCAGAGACACTATTAGAAAAAGCAGTAGTGAGCATGTAGACAAAAGCTTGGGTGCTTATGCACTCCCAGATGAATTAAGGTTTCATGGGCAACCCTAAAACTCACAGTCTAATTTTGAGCTCTGCAAGCCAGTTATGGTTATTTTGGAGATGATCTTGTACACAAGTTCCTCTTTGCTACAGAAAAGAGTAAGAATAATACCAAAACCCAATAGCCTGAATATGACAATCCATAATCTGTAGCAGAGTTACAGATCTGGAAACAGCAAAGGCTACCACACTCTGGAGACCAGGGCTGTGCTGGTGGAAGCTCATAGTCCCCTCTGCCTCCTGGGGATGAGCCCAGAAACAAGCTGTCAGCATGGAGACCATCCTGGGTTTTCTTCCTAACCCAAGTGCAGCTCCCAGGTGTAGGCACTGCCATGGGTAGGACTGCTGATCCAACACTGGGGCCAGCCTAGCTCTTAAAGCTATTGTTCCCAAACTGTGGGTGAACTGAACGCAACCTGCTTCATGACCCAGCACAGTGCAAAGACCTGTTCATGTCAGAGGTGATGCTTCCCACAGCCGTGCCTCTGGCACTGTCCCTGCTGGTGCAGGGCTTGTGGACCCCTGCTTCCCAGTGGTTTTATTTAGCTATCCGTCAGGTTGCCAAGAATTTCCCATGGTATGTGAGCAGCAGGAGGGAGACTGTTTTTACAAAGTTTGGAACTCCCCTAAACATGACAGGATGGAGAATGATGGCGCAGATCTAACCCAAACACCTTCTTTCCTGTGCTGGTTTTGGCTGGGATAGAGTTAATTTTCTTCACAGTAGCTAGTATGGGGCTGTGTTTTGGATTTGTGCTGGAAACAGCGCTGATAACACAGGGATGTCTTCGTTATTGCTGAGCAGTGCTGACACAGAGTCAAGGCCTTTTCTGCCTCTCACCCCACCCCACCAGCGAGCAGGCTGGGGGGGGCACAAGGAGTTGGGAGGGGACACAGCCGGGACAGCTGACCCCAACTGACCCAAGGGATATCCCACACCATATGACGTCATGCCCAGCATATAAAGCTGGGAGAAGAAGGAGGAAAGGGGGGGACGTTCGGAGTGATGGCGTTTGTCTTCCCAAGTCACCGTTATGTGTGATGGAGCCCTGCTTTCCTGGGGATGGCTGAACACCTGCCGGCCAATGGGAAACAGTAAATTAATTCCTTGTTTTGCTTTGCTTGCGTGCGCGGCTTTTGCTTTACCTATGAAACTGTCTTTACCTCAACCCACGAGTTTTCTCAGTGTGCATGGCTTTTGCTTTCCCTATAAAACTGTCTTAATTTCAATGCACGAGTTTTCTCACTTTTACTCTTCTGATTCTCTCCCCCACCCCACCAGGGGGGAGTGAGCGAGTGGCTGTGCGGTGCTTAGTTGACGGCTGGGGTTAAACCACAAAATTCCTGAGGACTTCCAAAAGTTTGGAGCAAACCACAGAGGTGTACCAGCATCTCAGAAAAGACTGCCAGACTCTTACACAGGAACAGTCAGTGACCTAGATGTCAAACTGGTCACCCCTGCCTAGGAAAAAATATCAAATAGAAAGTTTTTTTTCAAAACCTCTCTCCTGCCTTCCTCCTCCCTGCCAGTCAAAGTTGGTAGCAGTTAGACAAGCCTTTTTACTAACATATTAGCACTGTGGGTTGCATTGTTTTCTTCTCTCTACATGTGGGAATTCTGGTCTTGGACCCTGAGCCAAGGCTAGAAAAGTAGCTCCCAAAGCCATGTAACTACGTCCCCATGAGCACATCCTCATCCTCAATACCACAGATCTGTGTCCCTTCTAAGAATGGGTCAAAAAAAAAAAGAAAAAAAAAGGAGTCCCAGAGACACAACCTATAGACTAAAAACCCCAAAGGCTGAAAATAACCAAGTGCAACAGTTTTTCCTCAAGGGAGTCTTCAAAGCGCCTTCCCAGCTGGAAAGTCTAAACACCACTGTCTCCTCTTTAAGCAGGCAGCAAACATACAACTGGCCTCAGCTGCGTCCCAGCTTGCCCCATGGCTCCCTTCTTCCCAGGGAAAAAAGGCCAGGACAGGCCTTCCTGCAGCAGCCCCTTCTTACCAGTCCTTCAGACCTGAAGGCAGGGGCATCTTACAACGCAGCTTCACCCATGACGTCAGTAACTCATGACTCACTCTCAGACCCAGTATGGCAAGATGCAGACTTTGCCTCCCACGAACAAACACGACTCATTGCTCTCAGGGTCTAGGGAGCACAACACAGCTAACTGCCACCAAAGCTCAATTACTCCTGGGACCAAGCCAAGGTGCCCTTGCTGCAGTTCTTGCAGAGGCAGCAGCCAAGATGTCTCCTCACTTGACACACAAGGTTGCCTTCACCAAAACTTTTCAGGTACCTGCTGTGGCCATGAGTAACAGCTGCCTCCAAAAAGTCGCCACGGAGAAAACTTGAACAGCTTTTAAAAACCTGCAGTTCTAGTTATTTGAACTAATGCCAAGGACCCACTGCTGGTCAAGGGAGCTCCTCATCCACATCAGTTTAGGATGGACGCAATCTATGTCCCAGAGAGAAGCACATGAGAGAAAACAAGATCTTGCTGTATCCCTTAAATACTGAGAAGTTTTGGAAGGCAGCAAACCATGCCTGCAGAGCCCATGAATCTAGAGCTTCCCAATGAGATAGGAATAGCGAAGGAAGATTTGAACAATACAGACGTCTGTAATAGAAAGGGTGTAAACAGCCAAATCGGGTCGCAGAGGAGTAGCACTGGAGCAGCAGGCAAAACAAAAACAGCAGGAAAGGAAAGATAAATAAAAAATTCCTAAAATATATGAGGAGCAAACAGACTGACAAGGAAACAAGAGAGCCATTGAGTGGAAAAAGGAGAAGAACCGTGCAGAGGCAACCAGGGTAGGCCAGGGATTTAATCCAGCCCCAGAGGGGAAGGCACAGGGAGGAAAGAAGACAGCTGAACTATTTCACTGCAGCAGCAAGGAGAGGAAGATGACTTTGTCAGGAAATTACAACCATCTGCACTTAGGAACAGCAGCACAGGCTGAGCAGTTTCACGTTCACTCTGTAAGACAGGTGACACGCATGGCCTGTTCTTCCACCGGGGTGGATGGCTGTGGTGGACCTGCCTTCCCCATCCCCTAGCCCATCACTCACCATTTGCCTGCTCTGGTGGCTTGGTCATGCCTCCAGCTCTTTCAGCTAGATGAGACTATTTTTGGATAGCAATGAGTGTGGCAGGTAAAAGGGGGTTCAGTAATTCCTGCGCTGGGGAGGGGGCCAGATTTGTACAGCCCTGCATGAAGATGGAAGCAGTCCCTGCCCCTCTTACTGCTCCCTGCTCCATCTCCACTGCTACCACAGCAGCTCCTCTGAAGCCTGGTGCAGAGAGCAGCTGCTTGTTGCTGTTCTCTCCCAGAGACTTCTTCTGCCTGTGACTTTCCATTCTCCCCAGCTCCCTGAAATCCAGACACCACAGAAGAGGCAGTTACGTCCACAGAAATCCTTCTATGGCTTGGACAACATGGGGTTTGCCCACACAGCAGAGGCATGAACCCTCATGTTTTTTCCCTCTTACTCTCCATACCTCACTCTGCCCTGTCTTTCTCAGCCAAAAAATCTCCCACAATGGGTAAGAAGGGGAAAAGCTGACTAACAGAAAAAAACATCTCTTTGCACAAGGTGGAAAGCTCTGGCAAAAAGGATACTACGTCCAACACCCAAATAACAAGCCCAGGATGCACACAGCCTAGCCCAGGACAGAGTAGAGCCCCGTGTCAAAATTCAGAGCAAGGGGGCCAGGAAATGAGCCTGGGAAGACTCACTGATAAAACACCAATGGGCAGCAGAGCACCTACTGAAAAAGAGACAACAGAGGACGTGAGAGGAGCCTGGGAAGGAGTCTCCATCCCCTGCATGGAGCTGGACACCACATGTCACTGGGTCAACGGAAAGAGAAAGGGCCCGGCTGCAGAGCCCATCTCCCCTCCAGTGGGCACCAGGAGTGGGGTATACACTGTGTGATGTCTGGTTGCTACTGAGATGTTTCAGTTCAGGGCTGAGGATCTTCATCCCCCGCCTGCAGTGAAGTCAGTCCTGCTTCCTTCTGCAGATAGAAAGCCAAGACTCCTCCATGCTAACCCCAACTCTTCACCTATCACAGAACGGGCCTGAAGAAACAGCAGGTCAAAAAAAGGTGGCATGGTTGTACTTTTCAATTATTATTTTTCTGTACTATTTATCTAACATTTTTATACCCACCCAGGGTAAATTTGGTGCTTCCAAGCTGCCCTGTCACTACCAAGGTTGGTAACTTACCTTTCCAATAGAACCTGTGGCTCTCACCTAACATGATCATAGCAAAATCCAGGTCGGCAGAGACTTCAAGAGGTCTCTGGTCTGACCTCCTGCTCAAAGCAGAGTCTGCTCTGAGCTCAGACCTGGTTACTCAGGACTTTATCCAGGCTGGTCTTGTAAACCTCCAAGGATGAAGAAGACACAACCTCTCTGGACAACCTGCTCCACAGCATGGGGAAAAGCTTTTCCTTCAACACAGCCTCAACCTCTCTTCTTTCCACTTTATGCCCATTATCTCTCATTCTGCCGCCACTGTGAAATGCCTGGCTTCATCTTCCCGATCACCCCCTCACAGGGGCTGTCAGGCTGCCACCAGGTCCCCCTGAGGCCACCTCTTCCCCTGGTGCACAGGCCCCGCTGCCTCAGCCCCTCCTCACCCCGGCAGCCCAGGGGCCTGTGCTGAACCAGCCCCCGTTTATCAACGTCCTTCCTCAGGGCAGGGACACCCCACCTCCCCCCAGACCGCGGGTTTAAGGTTTAAAAATCCTGGAAGACTTGATCACACTAGAGAGGCTGGCAGCACCCAGCGCCTCCCCTGTGGGGGCTGAGGCAGCAGGGCGGCGGGAGCTCTGCTCATGGCTGCCCTCCCCCTCCTCACACCGCCCAGCTCCCCGAGGCACCACGGCCGAGCCCGTCCAGCCGCCGGCA
>NW_008825051.1:1747522-1749333 GCF_000699105.1 Pygoscelis adeliae | reverse complement strand
CTCCGTCGCGGCACCCCGCCATCGCGGCCCGCGACGCCCAGCTGAGAGCACCTGCCTCTGTGAAAAGCGCGGGCTCCCTCAGCGGGACGGCCGCTGCCGACAGAGCAGGCTGAGAAAGGCCGGCAACCCTTACCAGGGGCAGGCTGCGGGGCCGAAGCGGGTCACCTCAAGGGCTGTTTGTTAAACTGCAGCTGCCCGCAGTCCTTAGGAAGAGCCTCCAAAACGGGGGCTCCCATTCTCCGAGTCATTCCAGTGGCCTGGTTTCCAAACGGGACGGCTAGAAGGGACACCCCTGCCCTAGCCCTGCACACAGGGAGCCTGCTCTGAGGAGCTTCAGGGAGCCCCGAGAGGGCTTTGGAGAGGCACGGGGTGCAAGGGAGTGGCCGCCAGCGCGGCTCGGAGCAGCCACCTCCCCGCTCTCCCCCTGCAGCTCTGCCCAAGGAAAGCCCCTGCCACCACCCCTCCCCTCGCCTCAGGCCGGCTTGTGTTGTGCCTCCGGGCGGAGGGGCCCTGGCTGAGGTGTGCACAGACTGGACTGACGCATCCTAACGGTCCCACTGTCATTAATGGAGCTCATGATGATGAGTTTCATAATTTCTACTGAAGGTTTGTTGAAATAGCTCATGCGCTTAATTCCTGGGCAAGTGCTGTCAACCCAGGAAAGCAAACGGTGAACAGTGCACCCACATCAGCCTCCCGTGGGAGATGGCACAGCCTGCTCCATTGCCGTGCCACCCCTTCACAGACAGCGATGGCAAAGCCTCCACAAGAGAGGGGCCATGAGAATCCACCCCCGCTCCAGGCTATTCTATCTTGGTCTTACTGAAGGCACGTGTGAAAAGATTGGAGAAAAAGCTCCCTGCGCTGTAACGTGGGACAGCAAGAAGCACTCAGCAAAGACCACGTTCAAGCCCTAAATGAATGCAATGGGCAAAGCTGCAAGCTGGAAAACAAAACCCAATGTCACAAGTCAAGGACCACAAACGATTAGGATTTCCAAGCCATTTTGAAGTGTTTCATATTCATCCTAAATTGCATATACTGTATGTCACATTATCTAATAACGTAACTACATTTCAAAATACTCCATATGTCTCTTGGAATCACGCTTGCATTGCTCTGAAAACCACAGCTGCGGAATGTCACAGCATTTTTGAATTTAAAATTTGCAACCTTAAGTAATGAACACTGTTTGCATTTAATTTCCTTATTTCTTAAAAATAATAAAAACAAATGATTATGGGTTTGTGAATTTGTACATTTCTACTTGATTAACCTGCCTGAATAGATCACTTTTCTAGGCAACGATATTAATTTGGCGCAACTTCATAAACTGAGGGGCCAGATCAGAAACCCTCAGTATCATATGCAAAACCTCGACAGTCAAACCCCTGTATTTTTCCACAGCTGCTACTTGTTTGAATTACCACCTATCACTCAAGGAAAAAAGCTAGCTGTGGCACAAAGGAGTTCTGCAAAATGCTGTCCTGGCGTTCACAGACAACGGCATAAATAAACCATAAAAGATAAGTACTATGCATGCACCAGGCCATTTCTGTCTTTTAAATAGCTTTAAAAAGTACTTTAGTCAAACTTAACAAGAATCAAGCAACACACAAAGGTTTAAGGAGCAGCCATTTCTGAACTGTGTTAAGAAATGTTGTTACTCTTAGTCATAAGACAGACCAAAGTCTTCATGAATTAAAAAAAAACCCCTAAAAATCCCCTAACAGCCCACTCTAAATCACCTTTGGGCTGAGACCAAGTAATTACAGCTTTAAAACAAAAGACCAATTTCTGAGAAAGTTGCA
>NW_008825051.1:1722823-1747446 GCF_000699105.1 Pygoscelis adeliae | reverse complement strand
CTCCTGTGTCTCAAGTAACTTTCTGCATCCCCCGTAAAAATCTGCTGCGGAGTGGGAAATGTACACAGTAAAAAATAGATGCTTGGGATGCAGCACAGAGGGCAAAGGACCCCCCCCAGATCCTATGATTTTTCAGTAGCAGCTAATCATACAAATGAAACCCAACTTTCTTCAGCTCAGAAACACCATCTCTCCTCAGGAATGGTTATTTCGCTATTAATTTTCAACTTCTCACCTCAAAATCATTTCAGTCACAGAACTGCTCCTACTCAGGCTCAAAAAATGTGCACTTTGGAAAAACGCATTTTTCCATATTCACAGTTTGAACGAGTCATCTTCCTTTCCACATTTTTGGAATCAAGCAGAACCCATTCTTGGAAAACATTAATACAGAATTTTAAAAGCTTTGAGAAGTTTTTTAACAATTGGTTAAACTAGAAACTTCACCTGAAGAAAACAATCCTACTCTAGTGCATTCAGCGTCTATTCTGATGATGGTAGATCAGCCCCTCGGCTGGCACACCCACGCGGGAGGGTAACAGAGAGCTGATCGGTTCACAGAGAGGCAATGCAGCAACTAAATAATGTAAATAAATAATAAAGAAAAACAACTTGAGCAAAATCATCATTCAGCCCAGAAAAGCTTATCTGGAAACAGAGAACTTCCACCAATTATTAGGACAGAGGCGATATATCCTGCGAGGGTTAAACTTGAGCCTTGCTATTTTCTTTCATTTGCTTTCTGAAGAATTCTCCTTTGGTAAAAATCTCCCTTGCTTGGCCTCAGCCCAGAGGTTTTTAAAATTTACTGTTTGAAAGTCTAATAAAGTAATTTCAGCCATTTTTTTTGACTTATCTAAAAGTGAAATAATTTTCCTGACTCAAAACATGCAGATGTTTTGCTGCTCATGTTGCTTAAATACGACCCAACTGTACAGAACAAGACTTTCTAGCTGACTAACTCCTGAAGGGAATCCAAACCTTTTAATGATTTGAAAAACCCCACACAGCTAAACAAAAAGCACTGTAAGCAACACATTTTTAAGGCCTGGGTTGCATGTAGGCGAAGCGGTAACGTTTGTCAGTGCCGATCGCTGGGACAGAGCCTTCCATCGCCACCAGGAATGTGCAGCCTTTCTGCTCCAGCTGAACTCCAGCAGCTCCGCAGGAGGAAGGAGCTGCGATCCTGCAGGGCTGCACAACAGCTCACAAAGGAGCCTTTCAGCTCAACAACATAACTTTTTTTGTTGGGTTTCTTTTTTATTTTATTTGTGCGTTTTGGGGAGGCAAAGGGGAAGGAACGCAACCTTTTCATTTCCTCCTTGATAAAACGTAGTGAGTAAATTTCTTACCTACGTTTCTGATTCTTTGCAGAACCCTTTACGTGGGGTTTGCCGTGCCTGTATCTCGGCTTTCAGAGCACAGCAGAAAGGGAGCTTGCCCCTGCGAGGCAGCACGTCTTGAACAAGAGCTGCCTCAACCCTCTGCACTTGCAAACTGCCAGATAAACTGCCCCCCGAAACTCTCCAGCCAATGCTGGGCACCATAGGGAAGGCTCAAGAAACGAAGAAAATGCCCCGATTTCCAGTTAGAAACCACCCATTCCTGAAGGCAGACAAGAAAAAAAGATCAGCCTGAAGAACACGGGTCACCTCCAACACAGCTTCTCTATCAGGTGCAGATATAAAAAAAAATCTAGGAAATTGCTCCCAAAAATGATCATTACAAAGAAAAACGTGATGTTGCCAGTGTGAGAATCTTAATGTGGAACTGAACAGCTCAAAGGATCAGAAGAAATTTAAGTTTTGCACAGGGCAAAACAAGCGGCTGACAAATAAGGCCCGACTGCAAGAGCAGAGAGGGCGACAGACCTCCCACCCATGCTGGCCACCAGCCGTAAGCCCCAGGCTCCCCTGCTACAGCTCCAAACTAGACACTGAGATGCACAAAAACCAGCTTAGAAATAAGCCAATTCAAAGTAAGGACAACTTGAGACCTCCGAACCTCCCATCCTGGGGCCAGAAGTTGTGTCACTGAATAGTGACAGCGGGGCTGGCCAGACAGATGGTTTTTTCAGTTGTTCTGCCCCAAAGGTCCAAACCAGATCAACACAATAACCGTCGGCTCTCCCATGGGCTGAACCTTTTTCATCACCAGCTCTGTCCACCTGCAGGACCAGCCCACAGCTTGGCCAAGGACCTTTAGTGACGCAGGAACCACACAAGAAAGCAAAAAGCAGAGGGCTATTCAAGCAGAAGGGGTGTGTCCTTCAGCAAATCACAAAAAGTGGGTATTTCTGCTTGAATGCCCAAAAAGCCCTAGAAGAAAGCACCTAAAGAGAAGAAAAAGGGGACTGAGTTTGTTCTAGCTACTCTGATGCTGAGTGGTGAGTTTACCCAGGATCAGTCAAACCTCCAGGGAAAGGCAAATGTTAGGTGACTGATGGGTGGCCCAGGCGTCGGGGAAACCGTGGCCGACGCTCAGAAAATGCATCGGGCGAAGAGGGAATGCCAGGTCCTGCCACTGCAGTGTGGCCCCTTCCTTGCCCAGCCAAAAAGAAATGACTAAAAGATTCAGGATCTGAGTTTCTGGCAGCTGATAAGTGCATGTAATAGGCCAAGGGAGCTCAATTTTCAGTGCTTCGAGGACAAGCAGACCTAGGAGAGCTGGTTTGCCAGTGCCTTGGGGTTTTATCCAAGACACGGACTGAAGATACGCAGGCAGAAGATGCAAAGTGCAGAATCACATCCTCCATGTACGTGTAACCACCAAGTTATCTCACGTTTGTTATGATGGTGCAATACCAGCCACTTCTACCTGAAACCTTAGATACGTGTGGCAATAAAAGCATCTTTCACAAAAATTTCTTTCAGTCCGGCAGTCTTATGCTATTTCCACCACTGTTACTGGTACAGGTCCGTGTACGATTCTCACTGGATAACATCACACGGGGCTTTCCTCCATATAATCCTTTCTTATTTTTCCCTAACCATACATTACACGCACGTTCAGTGGCACGTTATTTCTCTGCAGACAGGTACACTTCCCGACTGCTTTAACTGCCTGCTCAGGTTCTGTTTCTGGGAGAATCACATTTACAGAGTTGCATTGAGTTTCAGTTTGATTTCTTGTTGAGGAGTGTACATGAATAAGTATCTCATTTTGATTTTTATTGTCTTAAGGCAATTCAAATACACTTTAAATGTTACTACTACGTGCATCAATTTACAGCAACATAAACCAACATTTTATAAGTTTCACATATATAAGTTGTGCTTCTCCACCACTGATATGAAAATTACTAATAAATTTCCACATTCAAAATTTTGAAAATTTCCATCTTCTATAGCTACATATAAAAAAGGCTTTGGAAGCAAAAAGGTAAAGTCATGTCTCCACTGAGTTCATGACAGAACTACGGATATCAGTTGTACATGTTTATGTTGATGCATCCAGACCACTTATATATAGGTTGATTTCATGATCAAAATATAAATAAATGTATAAATGCAAATCAATTGGATCACACACTAGGAGGTGACCTCATACTAATATAGCTCCTAAAATTCCAGCTGAATGAAGGGTCCCATAGTGCATGGGGAAGAGAAGTAAAATAAAAGCAATCCTTGTCCCAAATCTAAATACTGCAATTATTATTGCAAAATTATTGCAATGTTGTGATGCAATAGTAAAGCATTCTGCATGTCAGCAAATAACTGCTACTCACTATTATTTTAGGAATTTTTTCTCTTAACCTGCAGAGTGAAGCTACTTTGTAGTTACGTTTAAAAGACTTTTAGGAATTTTGTTGGTATTTAGAAAGGAATACCAGCATTGAGAAACAAATCTGCATGTATCTAAGGATACAGAAGAAGCTCTGTGATGTTAAACAGCACAGGAGAAATTTGCAACCATGCAATTAAAGGATGTATTATGAGACTGTGAAAAACTCTGAGAAGTTAATTAAGGATGCATGTTCACTTTTCAGCTGTGCAGTTGCTGACTTCTGAGAGTTTACACATTTAAAATTTAATATTGCATTAGCCTTCATTATTCCTGGATTTTCAAACTTTTCGCTGGGAGTTTCCTTTATGCTCCTTTAGACATTCCAGTCAATCGTTTTATTGAAGACCACGTGCGCTGATACTGCTAGTTACAACTGAGGAGCTAAAGCAGATGCTCCTACAAGTCTGACACATAGACTTCAGTGCTCAGCTCAGGTGAAAGAAAGTAAAACCCCTGAAAGGCTCATGAGCTAGTTTCAAGTCCCTGTTGTTCTGTTATTTCAGATACATATTTCTCCAAATTACACAAACTATGCTAATTGTACAAAACACCAAGCAAAACTTCCACATTTCTGCAATTAAGCAACATCCAATTGGCCATACTTACAGAAAATTCAAATAAAGTCACTCCTGACTAAGCACGAGATATTTCATACAAACAATACATTTGGAAAGTGACCTCAGCTGACAGCAGGGGTATGGGGGTGAGTTCAAGTATCATTTTGATTTTAACATAAAAACACAGCAGTATAGCAATGCCAATATCTGACTTGATATCCTCCCATCCTGACGTAACGGGGATGGACTGAAACACCCAGCTGGGCAGGAGCACGGAGCACCTCGGGGAGATGCCTACCGCTGCGGAGGTAACTACACTGCTGGCATGTGGTATCTGCCAGGAGAAACTTTTTGATTTGCAGCTCTCCCAACACGCAGCAATTCCCCAGAGAGCCCTATGCAGTATTTACTGCACCAAACGCAAGAGCTGCTCCTGACCTCAGAAGAAATATTGCTGGAGTAGAGAGCCACAAAGCATAGACAGCCCCAAAGTTTATCCTATGAATGGGCCACCCGAAAGAACAATTAGTGACAAACAGAGAAGCAGCAAAGCAATCTTCAAGGTCTTCCCAAAAATACTCCCTGAACCTGAATGTTACCCCAGGATTCCCAAAGATTTGAGCAGGAGTGAGATACCTCTATGCGCTCGCACGTGGGTCTGGAAACAGTTGTAATACTTGTATTTCTTCCCACATATTCCACACTCGTAAGACCCTGAAAAACAAGACAGAAAAGTATACATCACCATATTAGATCAGGAAAAACAGCCTCACCACATACTTATCCATAAACTGGGGACAAAAGAATGCAGTTTGCAGCAAAGTAATTTTTGGAAGGTTCCTGGAGATAAATGCAGGAAATCACTATCCCAGACTCAATTCTTTTTTCAGCCTTATTTAAGATTCCTTGGCATATTACCCTGAACTTAGATTTTCAGTATATCTTCATAACTTTGCTAACATGAAAGGGCCACTCTCAAAATAGCCTGACTTATAATTTTATAACAATGACTAATATTTCCTATGGACAGAAATAACCTTGAATAACTTTTCAGTAAGTTCCTAGTATATGGGAAAAAAAGCTTTTCAACTGAAAAAAGAAGGCAATATGTTATCTTGAGGCAAGGAGTTTTCAAAATTTCTCAAGAAATGCACAATGTACAAATTTCTCAAGAAACCCACAGAGATTTGGTAAATACCCACCCAGAGGAAACCAAATAGATACAAATAGAACTTTTGACCTTCTTAAGGAAAAGCACATGACCACAGCAGTCTCTTTTCTCAATTTGTGTCTCTAATTCCAGAAAACACACATCTGCAAACAGTCATTTGAAATGAAACCAGAGAAACAGAGCTGGGAGAATCATTTGTAAAGATGAAATTATGCAATGAATTTAGCCTCTTCTGCTTATTGGACAGGCAGACAGAGATTTCCTTAGATTTGTTATTTAAGTTGATTCAACCTTTTTTTCCCCCCACTCCAACTTGGTGAACAAAAAATAAATAAATTCACCTTTCAAGCTCTCACTTGCAAAATGTATTGCATTTCTTAGCTGTCCTCTTAGCTGTGCTCTTCAGTAGGGCGAG
The DNA here is from genome assembly GCF_000699105.1 of Pygoscelis adeliae. Lineage (NCBI taxonomy): Eukaryota > Metazoa > Chordata > Aves > Sphenisciformes > Spheniscidae > Pygoscelis > Pygoscelis adeliae. The sequence goes on along the minus strand of NW_008825051.1, from coordinate 1,741,517 downwards.
AGCAGCACTTACTGGAAGAGGAGGTGGGAGAAAGAAGGGCTGAATATTATTTTGTGTGAATGTAGCATTTCATTTCCATGGACGCTTCCTCACACAACCTTGAAACAATCTTTTCCTACAATAAAAAACAGAAACAGGCAGAGGGGAGCCACAAACAAGAACAAAACATTCACACACACCCCCAAATAAATACTCCCAAACATCTTTTTACTGCAATACTTACCCAGTGCTACTCAAAGTGAGCTCTTTCCAGGAACAAAACCAACCATGTTTTTTGAACACGCTATACCCATGTTCTTTTTTTCCCTTCCCATGCCCTATTGCTTACAGCTTGGGAAGAAGACAACCCTCCTTCCAGTTCATGACAGCGCTGAATTCCCTGTCCATCATCGTTAGCATCACTTGGGACTGTCTTTTGAGCTTGGGAGGCTACTTTGTCATTGACGCTGAAAGAGGCAATTCGCTACAGTCCAATACACAAGAGTACACATCTGAAAAAATACTCTAAAATACTGATATTATAGTCAGTTGACTATGTCTGATTTGGTCCATAGCCTTTTAATTATCGTAGCTAGTTGTATTTTATATATAGATATACATATATGGGACAGTCATCACCCGTGGTCACTCCACGCAGGCTTTTTCTAAGTGAAATCCTGGGTATCAGCACGTCGGCAGCATCTGCCAGCCCTCATTTTCCATGCTCAAGGAACGATTATATCCATCGCCAACCTCCAAAATTCCTGAAAACTATTCCAGCTGGCGCCCCAAAGCAGCACCGCCAGAAGACGAGCGCACTCATCATCACTTGGGCCCTACCAACCACTAACCCTGTGCAACAGCTGAGGTGCAGCTGTACCAACAGCAAAATGCGACTGACGCCCACCCATACCCCGAAACAGCACTCCGTGCACACAGAGCACTGGGAAAACAGGTAAAAAACAGCGAGGGACTCTAGGTTGATTTTTTTTCCCCCATTTTTCTTTTATTTCCCCCTTCCTCTGGAGATAGCGTATGGCACATAAATGCATTTGGTTATGCAGAAGTTCTTCAAGAAGAATATAACCTGTACAAGTAACTGTGTAGTGCCTTCCCTCTGCAATACAAAACCAAACTGGTGCTGCAGCCCTCACGCTAGGGGCTGTGTCTGGAAAGCAAGGGCAGGAGCCGAAGGCAGGAGAGGGACCGGCGCATCCCATGGCCAGTGCTTTTGTGCGGATGTCCTGAAGCACCCAAGACTCAAGTGCAACCTGGGGAAGGCTGGAGTCATCTTCTTTGAGGGGGGTACCTCTACCCACCTCCTACACGCGGACGGTAGAGCACTGCCCCAGGAGGACAGCGAGTTTGTGGAGGGTGTAAGGGAGGTGCATTACAGATCTAAAGTCCTGCAGTCACCGAGACAACTCATCGGCCACAACTGTGTACTCAGCACACTACGATTTGGGAGGCAAAGGCACAGATCCTCATATTAGAGAAAGGAGGGATGGCTTGCCACAATAAATGTGTTATTAGAGTGGAGGAAAGATGAAGTGGGGGGGGGAAAGACACCGCTACATGTTAAGGCCTTACAAAGAACATGCCCGTGTTGCCTTGGACGCTGCCACCATGGTCATGGTTTATCTGGGACTTTGTCCACATCAGGATGTGTCATGCAGGTTAAAGCTGTTTGTAGTAGGAGGGGAGATGGGGAAGGTTTTTGGTTAGTTGGTGCATTCAGTTTTGCCAGGCTTTTCCTCAGCCTCGCAGTTGGAATTTGGGCAACATACCCATTGCATCCAGAGCTTTCCCTTGCTCCCTGATCCCTGGTTAGACTTTCACACCCTTCCATCACATACCGGACATGTATCTCAATGCATGGTCAAAAATCCAGGTCCCTGAATATCGATTTCGTGTATATCCAACGGGAGAGCCACGTTCCACTGCTTTTCCATCTAAATTGTGCAAAAAAAAAAAACCAGAAAAGAGCCCTTAAAGTGGATGCATTTCCAAAGAATAATGATGGCTGAAGCCTATTAAAAATTTCCAAGACCCATCTGTCCCTGTGGCTTGCTAACAAGATGTCAGAGGTCACAGAGTTTCTTAAGGCTTCTGCAGCACTATTTTATTTGGTATAACTAGGGAGAATCCAAAGTGCTCTTGAATTATGTGTGCTGAGCGGCTGAGCAACTGAGACGTCAGCATCATGGCATGAATCAAGCATGTGCATGTAAGATTGATAGTCTCAAAGCAGAAGGATTCACTCTTCACTTTGTCTCAGAAAATTTTCTGATTTAATACATTACTTGAAAAATCATCTCCAGAATGTTTCCTGTAAAGCACAGACCGGATTGAGAGTTTAAATAGTCTTGTATAAAACTTCTGATCAACTCACAGATAACTCAGTCCTCCAAAACACAAATACTGACCTGATGATATTCCCAACATTAGAAAATGATCCAGATCAGCCAAACGGTCTCTCCCCCTTTCTCTTTGATTTACAATGCAAGTGCCCTTTTCTTTTCCCCTCCTTTCTAGATAGCTTCATGGTGGACTTCTCTGCCTTTTTGCCCTGACACCCCCGCCCTGAGAAATGTTAATGTGTTGGAGCTCTTCAAATGACCCTGGCCTAAGGCCAGCATGTGACGCTAGCAAGAAAAAAGAAGAACAGAACAGGAAATACTGCATCTCGGAGCTGTGCAAGGTGAGAAACACCCCACATACGAGGCAGGGAGACCCGGCGGTACCACGGGGGGTACAGGTCAGTGGACGGGGAGGAGCGTGGGATCCGCAGCAGCAGTTATCAGTCTGCTGCTAACCGGACACAGGGATACAGCCAACCACTCCGTTGGCTTCCTTTGCTTGGGATGCCCGAAGGGGGACCCCACGGGGCTTGCGAGACTTCTGTGGAAAAGCAGATGAAAGGGAAATGGTCCGAAACCACAAACATCAGCACCGGCTCTTCGGCTGGGGGACTGCAGCCACTGCCACCACCCATCCTGCTTCGCTGCATCCGCTTTCATCCATCGCGGGGTTTGGGCTGCTCCAAACAGATGGAAAGAGTCTGGAGTAGTCCAAAGTGCAGGGAGAGACATGTGAACGTGTAACCAAACAGGAGGCAGCATACACAAGGCCTAATTTGATGAAAACACTACAAGCAAATAGCACCAACTGAGCTGGGAATCCCTGTTACAAATTGCTCCAAGCAACAACTAAAAATATAAATATAGCACACTCCTGCAGTAGATGTGTGACTCAAAAAGAAACATAAATCTTCTAATGCGCATTTCAGTCAAGTCCCGAAGCTAAGCCCCGCAGGAAAGCTGTCTGTCACTTGGAGCCACATGTGCCCTGAAGCCTTCAACACCATGGCCCCGGCTCAGACAACACATCCCCCATTTAACTGACCGTCCCCAGCACACCATGAAAGGAGCCAGTCTGGGGGTCAGCATTTCCATACAAAGGAGAGGGATTCATTTACTCCCAATTCATCACTGCATCCTGCACCATGAATTATGACAAAAAATAACCATTTTTGACACCTCCAATCTCAGCTTCCCTGATGAAGGCAAATAAAATCCTACCAAAGCCTTGCCTTTCTGCACGGCTGAAGTGATTTAGGTACAGGGCTACCAGATCACATCACGAGAAAGGCTTCAGGGAGAAAATCTCCTGGAAGTACCAGCGAGCAGCAGCAGCAGAGAGCACAAAGCCTTTGCTCCAGAGGTAGGAGGCACCGGCATCTTCAGCTGTTCGCAATCTTGGGCTGTTCCAGAGCAGCAGCCGAAATTGCCAGCGAAGCAGCAGGCACGGGACGTTTCTTGTGCGAGTTACACAGATGTCTGCAGTGATGGAAATAGTGCCTGTCTGTGGTTTCTGGGGGGGGATGGAGGGGACCAGAAGAATTGACTGGGAGCCAGTTCAAGAAACCACAAGGAACTGATATCTGGGCACCACGGTCGGTCCACACAGAGCACAGTATTTGGTGGCCTAACAGAAAAGTTATTCAGAGCCACCTCCCCGACAAACAAGAGTTATGTGAATGGCGGATGAATAGGGGCACTTACAGGGCTCTTTTCACAAAGGAATCGGCTGCCAACTGCCAAGCGCCTCAGGACCAAGTTGCCTTTAAAGAAACCCAGCGCGAGGCTATAAAATAACAAATATGATGCACATTTCACTTGAAAAGGCACTTCCAGATAGAAGTTCTCCAGTTTACATTCTACGGCTTTCGACCACCACTTGTTAACTAGTAAATAACTCTCTGTCCCTCTCCCCATGGTGCCTACACATTGAATAGTGTCCCCCCTCACCCCAGCCTGTCCCCCACGCTCTCCATAGGTACAACATGATGGTGTACATCCAAGTTAGCCAACAGCAAAAGCCCGTTCTCCACTTTGCACAACAATATAGTCAACTCAGGGGACATCATCTGCAGAACAGCCGCTGCCGCCCAGCCAGAAGCCATGGGGAGAAGAGGGTCCTACATGGCAGACACCCGATCTGCATCAAGGGCTGGTGACCACGGCTGAAGCAGAAGCTCCTATTGCCTCCGATCAGCAGCAGTCTCTCCACCCATCCCTCCTGGGGTGGCAGGGTCACCTCCGCATTTCAGGGTTGCCCAGGCAATGATCAACCTCTCAGGAGCTGTGGGGACACAAAAGCTCTGAATATACACAGAGTATATTGTAAGATCTTTAAGTTGGAACCAGTTATGGACTTCTTAGGCTCTCCCTAGATGTTTTGACCCTGCTTAAACAGCAGCAACCTCCCACCCTGCCGTTCTTAGTGGCTGTCCTACTGGGGAAGAGAAGACAAGCAGGACAACAATGCTCCCAATACAGTCACCAGCTGATGACACACTCCAGGGTTTCTTTCCAACAGCGTGGACAATGATCAAGCAAAAACCAAGAGAAAATCTAACATCAATACCTCTTTTCTCTCCCCCTGCATGACAAACCAATGCCAACAGCAGTGCTGGGCAGCTCAAATTAGCATTCTCCTGAGCCCTTCGAAGGAAACATGGTCCAACTGCTCTTTCTTATTTATATCAGCAACTGCCTTTGGCTCTCAAAAATCACTGCTGGGACCTGCTCCATGTCAGAACCAACAGAGGAGTCCCTTTAGCAAGAGCAGTGCCTCTCCAGGATCCCGCAGAAAGCCCTTTCCCTGGAGCGGGAGGAGAGAAGAGTCTGATGTTCACAGAAAAAAAAGAAAAACCTTCATCACCGCTCGAGGTGGGGTGGGGATAGGAAGTACTGTTTTGGAAATGGCACACCACAGCCAGCCAAAAGTCAAAATTATTCCCACAACGTTACTAGTAATCAGAAAAACAAACAAACAGCAACCTGTAAAACCTGTTTTTGAGCTAAATCTAATTATTCACAGAAAGCAGCCACTTTCCCCAAAGCAACTTTCCTCAAAGCATTTCAACTTTTTCTCAGGCTTTCCTCCTGATTGCCTCCTCATCTGTGCCCAACATACCTACCACCAGCCCTGGGTTCGCCATGAATTTCGCACATGACTGATGGGCAAGTCATTTAACATGTCCAAAGAAAGTAATAAGCTTTCTCTTACAGTTACCTTGATCTTGGTTGAGTCTTTAGGGGTGACAAGATACAAACAGATAGCAAAAGTTAAAGGTCAATAATCCTGAGCCAGGACCCTGAGATTGATGTGCACCTTGGCTCTGGTCCCTCCAGCAGAGCTGAGCTTCCATGAACGGCTCTCCGGAGTTTCGTTCCTCTCCCCAACACCATGGATTCAGGGAACCGAACAATGGGGTGTGTTACCCACAGCTTACCGAGCGTCTGCTGGTTGCGGACCCCACCTATGACCACGCAGATCTCCGCAGGCACATCTCCCGGCCCATCCTTTATGTTCTTCTTGGAATCTTTGGTGTCATCCTGCCAGATCACCTCTTCGATATAGTCATCTGGTACCTCTGTTTTCACCTTCACCTCAGTCATCATTCCAGCCTCTTCACTGGGTGAGGACTGAGATGTCACCGAATCGGAGCCCTCCGCTTTCGGGCTCCGCGGGCTCCTCTTCAAACACTCTCTGAATGGGGGGAAAAGAGGAGAAAACATGAATTCTCGTTGTCAAGCGCTCACTTTCTCATCACTAGGACATAATTAAAGGTACTTTCTTTTAATGCAATTTATTTAAAGTAAGTATGGGTAAGTATGCGTGTCTGTCATATATGGCAAGTAAAATTTAACCAGACAAAAGTAATAAAATCATTTGCTAGTAATGAAAATAACCTTAATCATCACAAACAATAGTAGGAGTCATAAACAGACCGGACCACTAAACAAGAGCACAGAGTATCAACTGGTTCCTAGCAGGCCAGGAGCACGACTCCAGCAGTCCTGACATCAAGTATTATGCCAAGACTAGTCCATATATGCAAAAGAAAAGCCACATCCTCCTGACTTTTTTAATTTGGAGCTATCTCCACCCTTGTGCACTCCTCCATGCGTTCATCTACCACCGCATCCTCTCTTTTAACCCTTCAAAGCAACCTAACATCCTATGGTATTCGTATGGCCTTATTTAACACATACGGTGATGATCAAAGGGGATCATCTGTAGTATAATGATATTTAGGGAGACTATTATGTTATGGACAGATACAAGTATCAAAGATGACAGAGAAAGTGTGATGGATGGGGAAAGACAGAGGGAAGAAAGGAGGGGTCCAGTGTATTTAGAAACAGATTAAGGAAATGGTATGTGTTTTCATCTTGGAAAGAGAAAGCTGGAAATTCATGGGAGAAATCAATCTAAATAAAGAAATATTCAAAACCCCTTATGAAAAGGAAGGAAACTGGACACCCCAAAGCTGTAAAACAACATCAACAAGTGCTATGATGGCAAAAGGCAGAGGGAGTTTGAGCACGACAGATGAGGACCAGGTAATAAGCCAGTGTAGCTCCTTTTCCAAATGCACCATCCCACCACTTATTATGGGCTCCCTGTTTTTAATACTGGTTATTAGTAATTCCAACATGCAATGCAAAGATAAAATAATTGCTGGTTCAGTCTGTGCAGAAATCAGAAGAACTAAATATATAATAGCTTAGACTACCCAGAAACAGAGATTTTAAAGACTGTGACACATTTAGAGTCATGTAAACACTGGGAACAGCCGAAGGTGTTTGAAAACTTTTAAAGCAGAAGTAATAGGCAAAATAAAGTGAAGAACAGGCTGAACTTGTGGATGAGAGTCATTAGACCATGCAATAGCGAAAGAGAAGGAAATCCCATTGCTTGGAACATCATAGAAAGTCAGAACAAAGTATGAATTAAAATGTTAGAAAACTAACACCTGCAATGGTTTCTGATACGGGTTATGAAGCTGGTAGACAGATCAAAATGCTGCAACTGCAGGCGAAAGCGTCCAGTGGGTAATCCTGGGAGGATGGAGAGGAGAGGAGCAGATGAACGAAAAGAACAATCTTCTGCAATAATTACTGCACAACCTCCTACATGGACATGTAGTTGCTATTTCAAAATGGGTCAGTCACATCATATTGCCAGATATTTTAGTATTCATCCCTTCATTCTCATTATGGCATGAAATGTACAATTAATAGCCCCTAAACAGCGAGAATTAGCCTCCCCACTCATTCCCATCCTCCTCACTTATACTCCCCAAAGCTCCCAAAATCATACAGTGCTTTTACAAGTGAGAAAGATTAATTAAGACAGAGAAAATGTGGTTGAAAGCTGGACAATCTTTATGGTAATATTATTGGATGCCCAAAAGGTCCATCAATCTCACCCGACAGCGGCGTGGCTGAGCACCCATTCTAAAGCCAAGGGAAAGGCAGCAGCCAGGAGCAAAAAAAGGTACAAAATATTCAGCAATCAGCAAAGGGTGGGATTAATTGCAAATCAATCAAACCAAGAAAGTGTGAAACGCAAAACACTCATAAAGGCAGCAAAAGCAATAGGGTGGGTGGGGGGAAACAGTGAAGGAACATCAAAATCAAACCAGTACAATTCCCACTGGTAGGCAGAAAGGTGAAAGCAGTCAGTGAAAGCCAGCTTTGCACCTAAAGTGAAGGCAAAATGCCTCCGTTATAGACGGTACAGCAACCTGTACTTGCCAATCATGGACAAAACAACATAAAAATCAATGCAGGAGCCAAGTGATGTGGAATTAAAAGTTAATACAACTAGCAGTGAGGCTAAGGATACAGCTTTCTGAGGAGATTATAAATTGGGTAAGAACATAAGAGACCTTCTAGTGGCACCCGGCTTTGCATCGCATCACATCTGAGTACAAAACAAATCAGCAGTACACGGCATGAAGTGAGCAACAGGCCACGTGCTGCAAGGCAAAATGGTGTCCTCAATGTGTGTTGCTCCTGAGTAGAGGTATTTCCACAGGGCTCCTGAAACGGTTGGTGTGGGGCAGATTTATTAATGCTCTGGAATTAAACTGAACATCACTGTTGCTAAAAATTGTGGGTGACCCATGGAGGGGTGGAGAGCAATGACTGTGAAAGGGACACCAACATAAGCTAGCTCTGGCCAAGCTGAGCAGTTCTAGCATAGTCAAATGTGTCCAGGAACGTGGGTGCACCCATGAACAGCACCCATGGTGCTCAGCCGTGATCCCAGCAGGCAGGTCACGCTGCAGCCACACACAGAGCCACACTCTGACCTGAAGGACTAAAGCAATTTTCAGATACATGCACCTGAGATCAAACAAGGAGGTAATTTTCTCCTTGTACAAAGCCGTGGTGAAGCCAGTCCCAGCGTACTGCAGACAGACTGAGCGCCCTCGTTTTTAAAAGGTGATTAGAAAAGTTGGAGATGGTTCAAAAAAGAGGCACTGAAATGTTTCAAGACTGGGAAAAGATACTTTACGACTTTGTGAGACCAAACAACTTCAATCTGTTTCTCAAGCCAAAAGGAAGACTGAGAGATGATTTGACTGCAGCATATTATCATCTTCATGGAGAGAAAATACTGTCTTTCCTTAATTTGGCAGGGAAGAGTAGAGTACGAGCTCATCGCTGGAAGTTGGAACCAGTTGAAATGAGGCATAAAATATTAGCACGGATGGTGGTCCACTGGAACAACCATTTTCCAAAGGATGTGCTCAGGGAGAACAAATCTCTCCAAGTCGTCAAACCCAGAGTATCTGTATCTGGCTGGCCCCAGGTTACTGGGCTCAGTACAGATGTGCACTGGTCAGACTTGGTGGCCTAAAGCTGTAGGAATATAGAAATTATTAGACCAGACCAATGGACCGTCAAAACCTTTGCTCTTCACGCACGCTGACTTTCTGGATCCGTCTCTGCCGAGAAAGTAACTCCCCGTCTGGGCTGTCTGCTCTTCGGTGGGACCTAAACCTGCAACTATTAATTGAAAGCAATACTATTCCTCCGACATTGCCCCGTATGTTATAAGCCTGAGCAGGTACTTGGTGTACAGAAGGACACCAGCCCCAAATATTTTAGCAACTGTCTTCTGCATGATTTCATAGTACAGAAGCCCTGAAAGGAGCCTGCTGATCCTCTCAAAAACAAAATAAGCAAAACCATAAAAAACATAGCACCACTGGATTTTTACAACAATCTTACAACAATTTTACAACAAACAGAGGCCTTCTGTCTTCGGACGCTTTCTAGGCGAGATGAAGGCAGCAGCCAGCAGATGTACAAATCTGCTACACCCAGGTTACTGAATGGGTACAGATGTACCCACTGCATGTGTCAGGGAGGCGAACCCACAGCCCCGCAACGCTCCCCGTTGCTCCCCGTTGAGCACCCCGGCATCGCATGCAAGGCCAGGCACTGCCCGGTGACCCAGCAGAGCGGTCTGCGCAGACCCACGTCCTGCTCAGATCCCAGGAAAAGAGCTCTAAGGTGGTGAAAAGGGAATAAATTATAAGCATTAATTTTTTTTTTCAGATTATCTGTATCTATAAAAATAAAAATACATATATATATATAAAAATGTGTGTGTTTGTATATGCACACACACACACATATATATGCATGTATACATATAAGAAGGACTGATACTCGTGTCTCTGGCAGCATCCCCTTGTTGCACCCAGCTCCTACCCCTTTCTGCCACGGCAGCCCCAGGACACGCATTCTCTGCTGACACCCTGAGGTGCCGGCGTTTTATTGCATGAGCCAGATCCTGTTTCACAGCTCCGAGGGCCCCGGCGTCCGGACTCCGGACTGTGCAAGCCAAAATGCACCATCCCTGAATACAAGCTTTGCTGTTGACCTGCACCAGGCTAGAATCAGCCCCACACCACCTGAGAGCAGTTTTAGCTACTTTTTTCATGGCCATCGCTTAAGAAGGAAGAGCTGTGTTCTCACGTTGCTCTTATTATTTCATATCTTGCAGAGATTTTCTAGCCACTGGCTGATGTCAAGCTTTAGCCAAACTTCAAATGCAGACTCTCTCCAGCTCAATGTCCAGAGGAACATTATGGCTTTGCAGAATACCTTAAACATAGTCAAACAGCAACACAGGCCCAGCCCTCCTTTCTTCTCTGGATGTGCTACGCAGGGGACAGAGGAGCCAGAAGACTCTGATTGCCTCATATGATGCACAAGAGGGGCATCACCAGCTGCTGATAACAGCAGGTGAAGGCGATGGACCCCTCCTACCTTCCCTGCACGCAGAGAACATCTTCCTCACCTCCATCCTTACAGCCTCCGAAGGACTGATGGACAGACTACACAGGAGAACTTGTCTGAAGACTACAAAACGAGATCCTGGCAGGCGGTGGGGTCGACTCTTGCTTGCCTCTTGCTAGCAGTGACAGACAAAGCAGTCCCCAACAGCACAGCGTCGCAGCGATCATCACTCGCACAGCGACTGTCCAGTGACAGTTCAATCTCTCTTTCTGCTTGGACACTGCAACCAAAAAGCTCTCCAAGCATGAAGGTGGGTCCCTTTCCACAGGCCAGGTGGCACAGGGCTGACAGAGAACTGCTGCTGCAGATGGCAATACACCCAACGGAGCAGCACTGAAACCCCTAGGTGCAGGTCTGAGCTCTCAAAAAGCTCACTCGATGCCTCTGCTTGGGGCTACACAGCTTTGGAGAGAAGGCAGCGGCAGCAATGGTGGAAGACAGCTCTGTTAGCAAGAACTAGCATCACTTTCTTCTGGTCCCACGTGAAAACCAGTTAGTGCTCCTGTGGCTAGAGCAAAACTAGGATCAGTCCAGGCTTCTTGGGTCTGAAGCTCAGTTACGCAATTTGCTGAAGTGATGCTGTGTCAAGCTGGGTATAATTGTCCCCAGGGTGCAGGGGGAAGCTGGGCTGAAGGAACAATCCTCATGGGACAGCAGAGTTTGAAGCCTCCTGGTTTGGCTGGGGAAACAGTACCAACATCACGGAGCAAAACGGGAAAGAAAAGGAAATTACTGACCCTGAAAGACTTCAGACGGGATGGAGAGGGGTACATGCACAGCCACAGCAGAACCAGGTTTCACTTAGAAGACAGCATTCACCACAGCCTCCAGCAAGCATGGCATCAAGCCAGGAGGGAACACACATGCTGACGCAAGAGAGGTGACCCAAGAAAGCATCGTTTCTTTACCAGCCCTTTGGTCCTTGGATGTTGGATCCCTTGCAAGCCTGTGACACTGCACTTGCTCAGTGTTGTGCCGAATTTTGCCTCCCCTGCTTCTGAGCAGCACAAAGAGCCTCCAATTAGAGATGAGGATAAAGCAGCAGCAGATCCAGAACGTGCTGCTTCTCCAGAAATTCCCCCTGAGAGTCATGGTGACAGAGAACATGCTGCCTGGTAGAGGGAAGAAATCAGGCCCCAGCACCACCGTGTCCAGTCCTGGTTCTGCCATTCCTCCCCTGCTTGCAGCACCGCCAGAGCTGATGCACAACTGCAGAAAGGTGTCAAGAAGAGGATGAGTAAGAATAGGAGTGAGTTTTCAGTTCTGCAGATCCCAAGGCTGGAAGCAAGTCTTACTGGTTTTGGGTGGGGGAACGCAGAGAGAAGAGTACTACACAGATTCTGGGATGTCAGCTAAGTCAACTATTGGTACTTCGTCCTGGAAGCAGAAGCACTCCCCAATACGAACCATGAGGTGGCCACATCTCTGAGTGCTGTGACTGCAAGGTAACAGAGTACCACACTGTGGTAACAGAGAGATCAGCCCCATCTTCTGAATTCCTGTGGGGCACTGCTGGGTAACACACTGGTACCGGCGGTGTGGTCAGAGCCTCCACTTGGTGGAGACAGCAGTGCAGAAGAACTAAGGGAGAACCTACCATGAGTCAGATTCCACTCCCAGGTACCTGCAGCCCATCCCTCTCGTGGGGGCTCTGAACGCAGTCCCCAGCCTCATGCCATCACTTTTCTGGGTGAAACAATGCAATTTACAGTGTTTAAGTGTGGCCTTCCAGGGATCAGCTGCAGTTCCCTCTGCAGGTCCAACCTGCATTTAACATCCATGGCATGATGTTCCCTGGGAAGAGGACATTCTTCAAACAAGGCACTGTTTGCACAGGACAAAATCTTCTCAGAGAAATCAGAGATTAGCAGAGTGCACAGGCACATCTGGCTTAGACCCTACCTCTTTCCACAGGGTGCATCTAACCTTTTCTCCATGTCTTTGAGCTTTCCTGGGGAATACCAGCCTCCTTTACTGTTTAATGAATTGTCTTTACTGAGTTGTGGAGCTTGGCAATCCAAGAGGCTCTTCCTTGCTGAGGAGAGGAGGCAGAAGCCTTGGGATCACACACTGCTCACACCGTCACTCAATGGCGTGCCTGGTTGCTCCTACAGGTGAGGTACTGTTTCACTTTCCAGAAGAGACTCTATGGATTTTAAACATTAAAGAGGCAAACAAACATTGCACTTGCATGTATCACTCCTCTGACTAAGTAGGCCACATAGCCAATTACTGTATTACCAGCTCTGCCATCTCACAATGCTCATTTCAACACTGCTGCCTGCTTTGATCATCAGACTTTCATCTTCCGATGACGTTACGGCCACTTTCATGTCAAACACAAGCATGTGAAGGCAGAAGAGATTTAAGGAGGCCTTGATGCAGACTCATCATGGGGAACTGGAAAGGTATGGGTAAAAATGGGCTCCTGGACCCATTTAGGTACAGCTTCCCTTGGTCCTACACCCATGATAGTTCACAAAGCCCGAGGCTTTAGCACAGCCAGATGATGCAACAAGAAAATAAGGACAAATGACCATGCAAGAAGTACAATTTTGGCCATAAAGCTGAGTAGTCCGAATGACGCCTCACCAGCATCAATGCAAAGAGCAATGCAAGGGCAATGCAAGGAGCTCTTCCAGATGGAAGGACAGGAAGGCAACAGCTGACTGTTCACACTGGTCTGCTCTGCAGGGTAACACTCTACCCATGAAGGCCCCCCTTCCAGCCGGCCTCCTGTGGAAGAAGAAAAGGAGAAGAAGAGGGTGCAAACTGAAGGGCTGCAATATGGTGCTGTTTTCACCTTTGGAGAGCGTCTCTTTCTGGCTGTGATCAGCAGCACCAGCAATGACTGAAAGCAAATGGGGCCCATCAGCTGCTGCAGCCAGCATAAACTCACATTCACAGTTTGCTTTTTCTCATCTGGAGTAGCATTCTCATAAATAATGAAAGTGACTAAAAGCTACTTAAAAAACACACACTCCTCCCTTATGAAAGAATGAGAAAAAAACCCAATTATAAAAGGACATTTCTTCCAGCTAGGAATAATTTGTCATGTAATTCTCTGAAGACAGCAACAGAAACATGCATGCTCTGTGCTCCCTTTTGAGTGATCTGTGATTGCATATGTACTCAGATGACTTCTAATGAGGCTATTTTTATAGCACACATCCTGCTGAGCTTTTTGGGAGGGGCAAAGTGAGATCAGTGGAGAATCAGTCTTCAACGTCAACTCCTATGTATTTTCTCCTCAAAAGGAGAGGAAAAGGAAAGAAATGTGGAGGAGGACACACTGCTCTGAATCAACACCTACAAACAAAGCTCTTCTGCCCCAGCAGCAAACATGGAGCATCTTCAGTTTTTTCGCAGACACCACTCAAGCTGGAAGAACCAGAGACACTTCACTAATGCTTTGATGATATCAATGATGGTGATACCCAGCTCCGCCTTGGCAGAGCATGCTGTGTGCCCATTCACGCTACTGAAACACACTCTTGTACGGTCCTTGGTATGCTCTTCTGGTCTGCAGGACCAAAGAAGTTCAGAAGAGCACAGTAATGAGGACCGTGCAGTGGGCACCTGAAGGAACATGCTTTGCAGAGCCCACCAGGACAATATCATCAGTATGATGTTACAACTTGTCTTCTTGAAACCAACGTGCAGTTGGCTCGTCCCATGCCAAATCAAAAGGACTCAGCTGTCAGAAAGGAAAGGAAGCAAAAAGTGGGGGAGGCTGAAACTGGGCTCAATTTACAGATGTCTGCCATGGTTTTAAAAGAACCAGAAGGTTCCTGCCATGACTGGAGCTACAGGAAGTAGAATGAACAGAACAGATGAAAATGAACTCTCATTTTACATGGAGATGATGCAGAGACAGAAAAAGAAAGATGTAAATTGAAAATCTGCTTGTCTGATAAATTAGTTGTGGTGGCCTTCCTACCCCCTCCCCATAGCTCTTACTTGCTCCCTGGGGCAGCCCAGCTGTATGGGCACCATGCCTTACACCAGGAAGAGGGAGGTAGAGCGGGTCAGGAAGCAGAGGAACAGCTTGGTGTCCTTCACCAGGGACATCTCTTTTGCAGACATTACTAGGCAAAAAGATTTTCAAGTTCAGGGTTAAAAGAGAGAAAAGACGGGAGCTATTTCTTCCAGTATTACAGCTGAGCACTTTGCTTCTAGTCTCCATGCCTCCTGCTTCAGCTTTCAGATGTTCCCTCGCAGACTTGAAAGCCAAAGAGACCGACCTACTCATCCAATCCAATCTCCTGTGTCACAGCTCACAGAGCCGTTCCTTTGTCAAAACTACATCTGCAGCTCGAGCCAGTGCCTCTTTCATAGAGGCTGTCTTGATTTTGATGCGTAAAGTGCTGGAGTAACCATCACATTTCTGGGTCCCTCCTCTGAGTAATTATTTTCCATAACAGGCACCATACGTCCAGCGTGGATTGCTGCCTCCAGCCATTGGTTTGCTGGAAAACAGATCCTGTTGCTGGGAATCTCCCCTCCATAGGAGAGAACAACTTCTTCTGCTGCCTCTTGAATGAAGCAAAGCAAACACACTTCCTTAATGTATACTGTACACACACTAAAATAAGCCTTCTAATTCTTGACTCTTTCCACGAACGTTTGGGAACCCGTCCACATTTCGAAGCACGGATACCAAAGCAGGACAAAGTATGCCACCAGCACTCTTTATAACACACACGGTGGCAATGTATGCCAGTCATGTGTCTGATACCCAGATTTTCACTTGGTCACAGAGTTGTACAAGGAGTTCATGGTCACTCGTGTTCCACCAGGAGATTTCAGTTCTTTTCACAATTACCACTTTCCAAGATGCCATTGTGTATTCTCAAATTGCAGGTTTAACCTCTGAAAGCAAATGTCATAGGAAAAACCTGTTCACTCATTTTCTGAAGTTACTTTAGGGAATGCGAACTCCTTCCTCCATCAGTGGTAGAGGACTGAAGACTTGCTGAAGAACAGAAAAAAAGAAAAAGCTTGTCAGAGCTTCAGGGCATCTTCAACGTGCAACACGCTCTTGTGAGCCTCATGATTTAAGGACTTTAAGGTCACTGCTACATTGCAAGCATTACTTCAAATCTCTGTACTTGTTTTGTCCGTGGTCCTATAGGTTGTATCCTTGGTTGATTGGTTGGCTCTTCACAAGGCTGGTGGATCCACTCTTTGCCATACATGACATTCCTGAACGCACTGATCACTTATAAGCTGACCAAAATAAGCTGAAGCTAACCAGGGTGAATGCGGAACTCTCGAAGGCTGTGAGGCCCATGCTCCAAATCAAGCAATTAGGCTTGGTGACATCACACTAATTGGGCATGCAAAGAAAATTTCTGAGGCAAGAGAAGCAGCCCAAAACCCTATCCTTATCTGGGTCACATTAAGTTTTCTGCTTTCTCCCCCCAAAATAAACTGAAATCAGAGCATGAGACCACATCATTCTGCAGGCAGAAGTATAACAGTAACTGCCATTTAGGTTTTCCTGGAAAAAATTTGCTCAATAAAACCCAATATTATTATGGAGTTCATAAATTTAGAAGGACCTAAAGGCTTTTTCGAAGACAGATGCCTCAAGTAGGATCGCTACCTGCCTCTAAGGGCAGCCAGCTCTTAAAAACGGAGGCAACAGCTTTCAAAAACCCCAAAATAACTAATGCAACACTTGGTGGTTGTGGTATGGTATGGTGTGGTGTCAGTGCTAAAATCTAGGGAAAACAAACAAACAAACAAAGCAGCATACTTAATTTTTCCAACTATCTTGATCTACTAAAACACACAACCTTTCCTGACAACAAACACCGCTTCAGTAAGTGTAAGAGGAATTAAATCGTGCGTTCATTCCTCAAGGGATGCTCAGCAGCTCCAAATCCTTCAGAAAAGGTAAACTACAGGACCAAATCAGGCTGCCTATTCTCTAGAAATTAAACATTAAAATACAAACCAGAACAATAGTCAAGAGCCACAAAGAATTCCTAAGGTATTAGCAAAACAAATTCCCTTCAGTCCTTATTAGGAATATCTTGAGGATGATTTGAAGAGGAAAGTCTAACCAAATATAAAAAAAATTTGGCTTATCCAACAAAAAACAAACGTGCACTGTTTGCCAAAAGCAAAAGAATTCAGTCAGATAAAAAATGCGACATACAAATGATGCAGGTTAAAAACTAAATTTAAGATGATAATAGAATAGCTGCCAGCGTCTTCAGATTTTCAAGCGTGGAAATGTCAACAAAGAAATTCAGGAAAAAACCAAAGAGAACATGTTAAGGGTTTATTTATATCAGTGAAAGAGCTCTATGTTGCTCGACTAAGAAATGACTGAGGGGGTGACAACTGTCTGCAAATGTCCATAGGTCCCCCAACATGGCCACAGGAGCCTACGCCGGACCGTCCCCCCGACCCGCTGGCGGCAGCGTGGCACGGCACGACCGCAAGACGAATGGGATAAAATGAGAAACGGGAAAAGACGGACAGAAAAGGAGGCAGGACCTTGGGACTGGGAAAACTCCCCAGCTGGGGAGTGATACAAATGAGGTGGCAGACGTCATGTTGCTGGAGATACACATGCATTTAATGTAAACAAGCTATGAGGCTCTACGCCATTATCGGAACAACCCCAAGCTGGCCAGGAGAGGGGGTGACCCAAGGAAACCAATTTCCTGGTAACTCAGCTTTCCAGAGGACATTATAGCTACCATGACTCAGTACTTTACGGCTCCAGAAACGGACGTTTCTCCACCTCACACCATCTGAAGCCCTCTGAGGCTCTGGCGTTTGGCAAATTGGTGTGGATTACACAGAAAATATGCTGGTCCCACAGGAGCCGGGATGTGTTTGAGTGCTTTCGTCTCTTCATATGTGTACATTTGACCTTCTTTCGGGTTTCAAGGAAACCTGCCTGGGCTTCCCATAGCTTCTGCGCTGGTTGCAGTACAGAACTGAACTATCCGCTTCTCTTAAATTGGCCAGAAGGGACTTTTGGGGGGGTTTTGTGTTGGTTGGTTTGTTCATTTCTTTTTGAAGATGGCTGGTGAGAGTCCTTCAGAGAGCACCACGTCTTATTAAATACCTTGCCTAATTATTAATAGTTTTCTCTCTTTCTGACGCAGGATGAGTCTGAAGCTCTTCACGCTCTGGGACTGAAAATCCCACAGGTGGCCTTTTAAAGAAAGGGGAAGCAATTTAAATCGTTTTGCTTCTTGGAAACATGCAGTCCTTGGCCTGTCCCCATGCACATCCCTCCACGGGGTGTGGAGCTCTATCCCGAGGTTCGGAGACCACAACTTCCAGCTTGGGCACGCACGGAGGTTGTCCTCCCCGAGTGCTGGGGACCTGGTCAGCTGGGAGAGGAGCCTGCAGAAGAGCTGGTGCCACCCCAGGGCAGACCCTCCCTTAGGTTACAGGAGCTGCCAGGAAGGACCTGTCCGCAAAGGACAGAGCAAGCAACGTGGGGAGGAGAGGGAAAGATGCCAACAGCCAGGCTGCAGATGGGTGAACCGAGAAGGAGGAAAGTAGGTGCAACCACTTCTCAATACCTTCTCCTCCAGCTGGAAAGTCACATCTTCTAAAATAGAGACCAAAACGACCAGATTACCTAAGCACCACGGCTTGGTCTGGCATATCGTGGAAAACTGCACCATGTCAGAGCTGGGAGACCTTCATGTCCCACCCTAAAGCACCCACTGGAAATGCTCCTGCCTGCACAGTGCTCTGCCCCCCTCCAGGCCAGCACCGCAGTGCCCTTCTGCTGGACCTCCATCTCCAAGAGACCTCCCACCCTTTTCAGGACCTCTACCACAGTGCTGCTAACGCTGCAATAACGATGAGACTCATCCATGCCCTCACAGCCAACTCATAACCCCAGAAGGTCTGGGATTTCACCTCCGTTTTGGGAGCGGAGTATGCTTTTCTGCACAGCTACATCTGTGCTGCGAGCGGGTTCCCCGGCTGGTGACAGCCCTGGTGCAGACGGGGGCTGAGCTTCCAGCTGGCTCTGTTCCCTCCACAAACAGATGCAGTTC
>NW_008825051.1:1709800-1722793 GCF_000699105.1 Pygoscelis adeliae | reverse complement strand
GCACATTAAGCGTAGTTAAGTCTGAAAACAAATCTAATGACTTTAAAATAAATAGCCAACGGAGGACTTGAAACTAAAATTCTTCCTTTCTCTGACACCCACCATATAAACAATAATAATTATATAAAACCGTGTCTAACACATGACTACACAAGGCTCTGGTGACCAAGAAAAGCACACGCTGCTTGTCAGACATAATTGCACATTTGGTTTTTCAATTATTTCTTGTCAAGATCCAGAGCCCACCATCTGAATGCTGACATTAATTATTGGTAAGTAGTTAGTTTTACAATAGCGTTATGGAGACTCCCAGCGATTACCCCGAGGTCTGCAGCTCCCAGCGCTGTTCCCACACTGCCCTCTCGTCCCTCCAAGCCCTCCAGGACTGTCACACAGACTCACACCAGTGAGTGATACCGAATCTGGTCCATCATGTGCAGAAGGGGCTTCAGAAGAAGCTTCAAGAAACTTTCCAATAGACAGCAGCAAGGTAACTGATCCCCAGGCAACGTGCCTCATCCTCAAGAGCCCAGGTCACCTACTGATGCCATCTTCCAGTTGAGTCCATTCTGAGCCCCACTCGAGCACCCGACTCTTGGCAACGTGCTCCAACAGCTAACTGCCCATCATGCAAGAAAAAATCCTGCTTTTTATTGGCTTTTAATTTGCTGCCTTTTAATTTTGTCGACTGTCTCTTTTATTCTTGCAAACGGAAGAAAGAAGTCTCTGATCTACCTTTTCTGGAGTGTTCAAAAACACACACAGCTTTGTCATGTTGTCTCTTAGTTGTCACCTTCTCCAAGGCAAACAGCCATCTCTCTTCTAGCTCCCTTAAAGGAAGGGGTTTTTTCTATGCTCCTAATAATTCTTTTCACTTCTTAAAATTTCCCATTAATAAGCATTCCGTGAGGTACAGGAACCACACACAAGTTAATAAGGTAGGAGAACAGTGAGTGCGTTCTGCCACCACTAATTCTCAGCTGCAAACAGCTGCTCACACTGAACCGTGTTATTTCAAAGGCAGCAGTCAGGCCCGATCAGAGCTGTGGGGGTGACAAGATCATAAAAATCCTGTGCCTTCAGAGCTTCTAACATTTACGTGAAACAGAATAAAATCAATTTAGTACAATAAATAAATAAAAATAGGATCGACCCAATACTAAGGCCACCACATTAAGATCAAGCACGCTATAGTAAAAAAAAAAAAAGTTGCGGAAAGGTAAAGTTGTCCTGGCAACCTTATTTTGCTTTTATTTTTTACTGACATAAATTAATCATTAAAATCTTCCTTGATAGTTTGCAATTAGTGAGAGTTTCAAGCAGCAAGAACTTTGAAAAACATCTACCTTGTATCTCCGGCCGCTAACAGCCTCACAGATGTTGTCAAAGCCAAATTTCAACCTTCAGTCACTGGTAGAGCTTTCCTGAAATACTAAATTTTTATTCCATTTTATTTTTTTTAAACAGACTTGGTAGGTAGGAGAACAGTGAGTGCGTTCTGCCACCACTAATTCTCAGCTGCAAACAGCTGCTCACACTGAACCGTGTTATTTCAAAGGCAGCAGTCAGGCCCGATCAGAGCTGTGGGGGTGACAAGATCATAAAAATCCTGTGCCTTCAGAGCTTCTAACATTTACGTGAAACAGAATAAAATCAATTTAGTACAATAAATAAATAAAAATAGGATCGACCCAATACTAAGGCCCCCCAATTAAAAAAAAAGCACGCTATAGTAAAAAAAAAAAAAGTTGCGGAAAGGTAAAGTTGTCCTGGCAACCTTATTTTGCTTTTATTTTTTACTGACATAAATTAATCATTAAAATCTTCCTTGATAGTTTGCAATTAGTGAGAGTTTCAAGCAGCAACAACTTTGAAAAACATCTACCTTGTATCTCCGGCCGCTAACAGCCTCACAGATGTTGTCAAAGCCAAAGTTCAACCTTCAGTCACTGGTAGAGCTTTCCTGAAATACTAAATTTTTATTCCATTTTATTTTTTTTAAACAGACTTGGTCATTTTCCTTTTTTTAACCATCTTTTGTTCAATCAGGTAGATGCTGAAGTGGATTTTGTTTCCAATTTTCTAAAAGAAAAAAGTGATGGCCAGACTTACACTTCTTCTCTATGTGGGTACAAAATAACAGTGATAATGGAAGGAAGTTCTGCCACCCCAATGGGTGCTCGGGTACCCACCTTTGGGAAGGCCATTGCTCACACCCAGGAGGATGCTCAGGCACTCAGCGCCGAGGGCACCTCCCGCACACCCGGGAAGGGAGGACGCCCACAGGGGACACCCCGAAGGGTCAGCCCCCACATGGAGAACGCACTTGACCACCTGCTCTGCAAAACCCTCCAGTGAGAGCTACAAAATTGAGTTATAAGTCAGAATAAAGAATTCAGGGGAAGGAAGTGGTGCCTGGCTCCTTTCCCCTTTTACTCCTCAGCCTACGCCCAGTTTTCCTTCCAGCGCTTCGTTCAGGCTAATTCCCAGTGTCCCGAGAGGGAGCACTGCCGGACCACACTGACGAGCCACCCCAAAACTGGGAAAAGAGATGTTTTCCTCTGCATAAGATGCCTGATGCTGGTGCTGCTCCCCACTGCCGAAATCCGCCTGCCCACCCTTCCACCCCTGCCGAGCCCAAGCCAGCAGGCACCCCAGAGGCGGTCAATGCCGGCCAGCGCTGCCATACCAAAAAGCTGCTGGTAATGAGGGTATTTAATTTTGAAACGCCAAGCGGCGGAGCCGGGGCACCGGGCAGGGACTGCAGCTGTCACGGTGGGGAGCACTCGGTGCACATTCAGCAGCGGGAGGAGGACCCGCACTGCAGCGTTTCGGAGATCAGAAGAACAGAGCGGGGTTTAAATGTGGAAGGATGTGTTTCACCTGATGGATAAAACTTCAGCAGCACTTTAAAGTCTCCAGAGGAAACAGGAGGGTCTTCTGGCATATGGTTAGCGGAGAGATGGTATCGCTGGCAATGCAAAGAGGGGGACATGAAATGCAGCTCGAGCCGTGAAGGAGGCAGCCAGTGCTGGAGAGGAGCGCTGGTGCTTGCTGCTTCGCTGCCAAGGGCTGTGGGTGCCCGGAGAAAAGCCTTGTGACTCACCGGAGTCTGCTCCACACAGCACCGGTGACCTGCCCCAGGCAGGGGAGTGGCGCTGAGCCCAGTAGCGGCGACCGGCAAACCTTGTCTGGGTGCACTGATGGTGGTCTCACTCCGTGCAGATCACGACAATGCGGAGACAGTGGCTTCTGCCACACCATCACAGCTTCACTGCCTGTGCCACTGCGGCGTTCAGGGGCTGCCCACACCACCGTGCCCCCCTGCCGAGGAACGGGCAGGTGATGCTGATGGAGATGATGCCAGGGTGGGGTGGAGTCCCCCATACCATGCTGATTTTTTCCCTCAGCAGCCCAACTGGCTCCAGTTTTCTGGTGTCCATCTTACCCCGTCCATGCTGATGTAACCCACAAACGTGCCTCAGGTGCTTGGCGGTCCCCTCAACGAGCTGTGCATCGTCCCACCACGTGATGGGACCTCCCTGACTTTCCTACCATCTTCTCCAACTCTCGTGCATGTTTCCATGCTCCTCTGCAGCACACTCCGCTTCCTGAGCCACGCACTCCCCTCAACGGTGCATCTTAGCATTGCCCCCATTTCCAGCCTCGCATCCCTAATCTCCTACATTTCCACCTATTTTTACCACAAAACCTTTTGAACCTGGAAGGTCAGTTTGCCAGTTTGCTTGTGGATGGCTGACAACCAGGAACCAGCTTCAAGCACGCACAGGACCAGGTAAATCCATCTGTCACCAAAGCCACACTTTGCTCCCGGCTCCCACCACCTCCCCAGCACCGCCCGGCACATCAACACTGCTCTGCAGAGGAAACCCAACTAAAAGGAATTTGTGCCTGGCCAAGAAGGAAGGCTGTCCCTTCTTCCACGCTTTCACAGCTCTGGACTGACTCTACCAGATACAGATGTTGGACAGTGGATGCTGCAGGAGACTTTTCCAGCAGGTCCCCCTGACTGCTGGAAGCACCCACGCGAGTATCGCCCACCCACCGTGGAAATGCAGCCATCTTGGCGGGGAAGAAGCCACCGTGCACCTGATGCTGTTGGGTTTTGGGGGCTGCTTTGGTAACCCCAGCACTGGTGCAGCTCAGCCACACCGATGCCAGGGCTGGACATTCCCCATCGCCAGCCCAGCCCAGGCTGCCAGCTGCTCCTCCAGGGATGGAGAGGGACTGAGAAGCACCATCTTTAGTGCTTCCCAGCATGCCCAGCAAGGTAAAATGCCCTAACAGCATCAGCAAGAGATGGACAGGCCACAGCACAGGGCAGACCCAACCTCATCACCTCCCCCTTCTTTGTGCCGGGCTTTCCTCCTGCTGTTCACGCCGGGACTGCGTGCCTCCTTCCCGCACCACACAGGGCTGCCGGGACACATGGGACAGGGGGGCTGCCACATGCCCCAGGCACCCTGCCCACCGGCACGCACACCGAGGGTGGCAGCAAACAGGACACCTGGAGCAGAGTCCCCTGCATGGGACCTGACATGTCCTGTACCCACCCATGTGCTGCAGAGATGCCCCTTAGTGGGATCAGAGGGGGCTGAAGGACACCCCCATCCTCTCCTCCTGCACGGGAGCAGGGGAATCTGCACTCAACTGCCGCAGCACGGCCCAAGGTCTCCATCAAAGAACCTCATCCTGCGATGGTCTTTGCACCGTGGCATGGGCACAGGGCTGGGGGGACTCAGTCGTACCACCCCCCACTGCATGCAAACCGCCTCTCCACGCAGCCCCCAAGGCCAAAACGATCCTTCTTGCATCTATCTTTTTAGCAAAATCCAAAAATCGGTGTATGGACGCTGTGCTCTAACAGCTCCCAACTCATCCCTCTCATGCGGTCACCCTTCGCCACCCATCTCCGAGACGGAGAGCATCCGAGCAGAGCCGCATCTGCCCACCGCATCCCATACCAGCAGAGAAAACCATCCACCTACCTGCTGGAAGAGCTCCTCCGCCCACTGCTGTTGCTCTCGTCGGCCTAAGGGGGCAAAAGACATCAAAGAAAAGGCTGTTTAGGTTAAGCAAGGCAAGACTGCCCTCCAAACTCTTCCTGCAAGCAAGCTGCACCCAAAATACCTGGGGTTTTTCCATTCTGAGTTACACACATGCCCTGTGCTCAATGTTGGTGGGACATGTCGTGCGCTGAAACCCAGGTCTGCAGGAGGCTGCGGCAAGATTTCAGACACGGCCCCACCACGGAGGCGACTTTCTGAGTCGATTCCCTCCAGTTGCTCTTGTGCAATTATTTTATTGCACTTTACCAAAGTTTAAAGTAACAAACCCTCCTATGAAAAAAAAATACGCAATTTGCAGGGAGAAATAAGGCAGAAATAGCCAAATTCAATGCTGTGTCCAAGCTGAGATGGCCCCGCTCCTGGATTAGAGGGGCAGGTCCAGCGCACCTCCCTTCGTTAGCAATGAATTGCCTAATTGAGCCCCTCTGGGCTGTTAGAAGGGGCTGAGCAGGGACAAACCAGGGTCTCCTCCTTTTTGCCTCCTTGCCCTGGCTCTCTGATGAGAGGCTTCCTTGGAAAGACAATATTATTCCAAACCCAGAAATTTTATTTCTGAATTTGTGCAAATACAAGTTAAAAGATATTAGCTGCATTTCACATTTTGTGCAAATGGCAGAAACAGGCAATTCATGTGCAGCAGGATGGGGGCTAGCCAACGATTTCGATAAAATAAACCCTTTTTTAATTTAAATGCTAATGCACTGAATTAAAATTTAATAACTGAGGAAATTGAAAAGCCGAGCAGGAATATTGGAAATAAATCCAAGCAGAAACAGCTGAAATTAAAAATTCTAGAGAGTGGGAGGATAGCAGCTAAGCTGTCTTATATGATTACATTTTTTTTTTTTTTTTTTTTTTTCAGAACGAAGGGGGGAAGGAAAAAAAAAATCCTATCTTTGGCTTGCTGTAGGGCAGTAAATCGAGAGTGCTGTGATTTATTGCTCAATTTTCCTGAGGGAAAAAGGCTTTCTTTCATGCTGAAATATTTCATAAATTTCAAGCCAGCATAAATTCTTAATTTAAAAGTTATGGAGGTCACATTTAGTGCACTGGTGCAATTCTGAATTCTTAAAGGAATAGCAACCAAAAATTGCAATTTGATTTTATTTTTTTAATTCTTTGTCTGAAATTTTGTTCAAACAGATTCTCCGAGTTACACAAAGCAGCAACACATCCTGGCTTCTGAAGGTTTAAGAAATCCACTGGAAATGAAGAGATAAAAATCTAATTCAATTACAAAAAAGTATTTTTTTATTATTATTATTATTGTTAGCCACTTGAGGAATTTCTGTTAAAAAATTTCCTCCCTCCATTGCCTGGGAAAAGCCAGAAGGGAGGAGCTGACAATGTAATTGCTTCTGTTAGATCTCCAATCTTTTGTGAGCACTGATATGTTCATTTGTTATACAGCTGTTCAGCTACAGAAAGGATGTCAGAGCACCCATAATTCAAAGCAATCAATCAAAAATTAATGATTTGTCATGCTTACACAATGGAAAGAAAAAAAAAAAAAGCTTTATGGGTTCCTGCAACTGGTAGATTGCTCAAACCTTCGGGGCATTTTCTAGAAGATTAGATCTGTGTGTACAAAAAAAAAAAGGAAAAAAAAAAAGGGGGGGGGGAGGAGACTTAATATACAGCCCGGGCAGAAACCTTGTGGGGTGCTGGGGCATCGGTGTTATCCGAGATCCCCTAGGGATGGGGTACGCTACAATTCCCATCCGTTTAAAAAGCTTTCTGCACAACCCAACCTCGCAAGTCACCCTGCGAGCCACATTCCCCCATCGAAGAGAAATTGCCCAGGCTCCTGCAATTATAATTCCATGTGAAAAATGCCCGCTGAATATAAAGGTCGCCTGGATGAGTGCTCGTGAAAGCCGCAAAATACAGACTCCAAAGCTAAAGGCACAGCCTCCACTCTGCCTTCACATCACCTGCAGGACCACTGCAGCCGCAACACCAAATGTCACCGAAATGTTACCAAAAGTTAAAACATTTGAGTTTGGGAAGCACATAGCCAACCTCAACTTTGGAAAACTGTCTGCGATTGCGAAGTCATTCATCCTCCATGTAAGCAAGAACTTCTTTACATATAAATTCATTTTGGGAACGCGTCGTGCAGGGACTGTGCTCCTGATACGAAGCGTATCGATGTCCCGATGCCGTATTTTATTCCTGGTTATACACACGTGTTAGCTGGTGTCTCTGATGTGATTTACCGCCCAACCTAACACAAGTATTACTCTGTGAAGGACCATGCATGCAATTCATTTTATGTTCCTTTTCATATTTGTATTTGGAGTTGAGCGAATGAATTGCTGGAAATAAATGACGTGGTGACTGCAGCCTCTGCAACTCCCGACCATCACCAACCGACTGCATGGCACCTTCTGGGGCCAATACGCAATTTTATTATTTACTTCTTTTTTTGCTTATCTTCCCCATTCTTTGTGTGTCTGCCCTGCCTGATTTCCCCTGTCTTTTTTTTATTTTTTATAATGCCGTTTTTTTGCTTTTTGACCTCTTTTCATGAGCAATTAATGGACTCCCCTCTCTCAGGACGTAGCGCATACCAGTGCAAAGGACAAGACATGCATGAAAAGCACAGAAAGGGAGGTGCAACGGTGTGACCCCACCAGCGTTAGGGAGTTTATTTTAAAAGAAAAAAAGAAAAAAAAAGGAACCGCAAGAGGTAAAAGCTCTCAATCTAGATGGTTTCACACCACTCAAGATGCTCTTGGAGAGGAGGCATCTCCTGGGCATCTCCCATGGGGGAAACATTCAAAACCCACCGACGGACATGGGCACAGCTGGCGTGATTGTTTTTGGGCTGCTGCAAGCCCACGACTGACTTCCCAGTTTGGATCCTTTAGACCTAAACAGCAAGCCGAGTCTGAATGAAATCAGATCTAGCTGTCTTAAAGGTTTCTGGATGCTTAAATAAGCCCATCCTCACCAAAGGCGCCACCAGGAGACACCTTCACACACTCCTCCAGTTTCCACACATGCAATTAACTGGCAAATTTTCTGTGCCAGCAATTTGTCTTGGTTACAAACTCTTCAGGAACAGCTCTGTTTAGTTCAGCACTCGTGCAGTGCCAAGCACAGCGAATCCCGGCCCGTCCTAAGGCTGCAAGATGATTTAATCATAAATCACCAGCACCCGCACTACCCGAGACCGTGGCGTGTCCAGCCAAAGCGCAGGAAGATAATTCCCTCTGATCGTACACGGTATGCGAAGGAGAAAAAGCATAATAAAGACGCGCCATGGTGTTCTCCTCAAACTTTGCAAAACAAACACAATTACAAGCTTAATAAAAAAGGAAATATTTCAGCAAAGTGTATATAACTTGACCTAAGTGAGCCATTTGATGGCCCTCAGGTCTCCATGGAAAGAGGCAGGGCCACCGTGGCGTGACGCCCAGGACCCTGTTAGGTGGCTCCGACCCTCAGCAATCGCAAAGCAAATCTCAAAAACAACTTCCGACATCAAAGACCGACAGACTACGAAATCAGTGGACGTGTCTTCGGCACCTGGCCAGGTGGCAGCACCCGCTGTGCCGCAGGATGGGGCTGCCCGAAGAACCGGCCACGGCACCCAGCTCGACCCCCCTGGAGTAGCCTGGGCAATTGCCACCTCAATGTTCAGCAGAACATCTCCGCCCCATGGTGGCACCACCCCGGCCTCCAGCCCACGACCCCACTCGAAAGGCAACCTCCTCCTCTCCCGCTCTGCTCGGGGGTCACCTTCAGCACAGGGAAAAACTGGGCGACACGTACACGATTTTTAAAATCTGGCTGAAATAAGCTTTTTTCCTTTTATTTTGCAGTAAGCCCATTTTGGAATGAAATGTGAAGGGATGATGCCTTTTGCAGGCCATGCTATTAATCCATTTAAAATAAAACATTGCATTTAAATTCTAAAAAGTGGTATTTAAGGACTACAAATATCCTAAGCAAGCTGAAGCGGTGAATTGCTGGAAATCACCATTTAACCGCCAGCAGCCAGAATGTGCCGAAATGGGTCAGAGCAGCTTTTGACAAAGTAGCGTCTTTGGGAAGGGCGAAGAGAAATCTCCTGCGCACCAGTTTACCCAGATAATTTAATTCGGTGACTTCTTCATTTATAATTGAAAAAGCAGAGGAGCAGAGTTTGCATCTGCCTGCCAGTCGGCGAGCAGGGGAGGACGAACGCAGGGCTCTGAAACACGGCCTGGATAATTAGCCATACAATCTCTCATGTAAAATAATTTACAATTCAAAATATGATTCCCTAAAGCTGCTTTTGTACGTATTGGGTACGTTTAAGGTAGTTTTGTTTAACTAACGCTAATAAATATCTATTAAATTAAAATGCACAAGAGCAGAATGTGGTTTCTGGCCATATGCTCCTCAACTCAAGTCATAAGCAAAAAGTAAATCATGTGATAAATAAGAAATGTACCAGTCAACATCTCCTAACAGGATAAAGTGTCAAAAATTAGGAGTCCAAGCAGATGTATAACTGACCTGAGAAATGCATGTTTATAGAAAGGGCTACACTATATTGGGAAAAAACCCCAACATTTTAACAGTTACTGCGAAACAACAAAATAACTAAAAACCATAAAAATCTTAAATGAGATTTCAGAAGATTTAAGCACGGGCTTTCTGCCTGATCACTTAAATGATGATTAAAAACAATTATTCAAATCACTTGGATTTGCTTCCACGTACGCCACGCTCAGATCCGCTCCCACGGGCATGATGCCCAACACGGGACCGGGGTGCCAGGACCCCCCCATCCGCCACCGCCAAAGCCTTCCCCAGGGGGGGAAAAGGTTTTAAATCCATTTATTTATTCATACACAACCATCCCCCCGTGATTTGCCTCCGAACTTCATCCCGGCTCTGCCGAGGGGAGATACCCCTAATTCTGCCCAGGGTTTGCAGGAGGAGCAGAAGCCGCTCGCCCCGGCTCCTCCCCCAGAGCAGGGGAAAAAAATCAGGGTTATTCTCCAGATGCTTTGTAAAAGGGCTGAATTGTTTGTTTTACCTGCGGAAAAAAAGAAAAAAAAAAACCAAAACCCACAACCTACTTTCCCTGAACGTCTTCCCAAAGACAGCTGAATAATTTTCAGTGAAACACAAAACACACATAGTTTAGAAACGAGCCAGCAGCACCCAGCATGGAAAATTTCACCCCAAATAATTAAAATTTGGCAACAGGAGAAGCAACTGAAAACAGGTCTCACAAAGGAATGCGCCATAAAAATAACTGCAGGCCTGCCTACCTGCGCTGTCTGTTATTATTAACTTCAGAGCAACAAAAAATGCAGGAAGTGCTTTTTTTTTTTGCCCTTTTTTTTTTTAAACAAAGGGCAAGACATTGGCAGTTTCCTATTTAATTTTCATTAAAGAGGAAAAAAAAAAAAAAGAAGCCCTGCACCATACCAAAACATCTGCTGAGCACAAGGACCCATACATACACCCGTGCCCCTTTTTTTTTTTTTTTTTTTTTTTTTTTTTTTTTTGTTGTCCTTCTCACCCCCCCAAGCTCAGCAGTGTCCCCCAAAGTTTATAAAAAGCACGGAGCAACGTTGAGCCAATGGGTGAGCTGAGCAGGACCCGTGCCTGGGCGCTTCCCAGAGCCAGGGCATCCCCTGCACAAAGGAAAATGATCTCCAGTGCTTTAGACTGCTGTGGTTTGTCCCATCCTCACCCTTCGCCTTTGCAGATCCGTAAGGGCAGCCTCCGAAAAGGGATGAATTTTCCACCAGGGAACAAGCAAGTTCCGTGGGCTGGAGGAATGCGTTGCCTATTTCCTCAGCTGCAGCTTCCCCTCAAGAAACAATCAAAATAATAATAATAAAAAAAAATATCTGCAAGGAGGAAATCTGAGCTCTACCCAAGGCATCTTCTCCGGTCCTGCAGCAGAGCCAAGCCCCAGGAGCGAGGGTCCCCCATCCCCCCATGCCCATCGTGTGGTCTGCAAACACCCCCTGTCCTGACTGTGAGGCAACACCGCCGAGACGCGGGTCAGGGATGCCGGCGGCAGCTTTAAAAAATAGTAGCATCAAAATTATTCGTGAGCATCCGGGGGAATTTTGCCCTTTTACTCAGCTGCAGCCTTGCCACGGGAAAAAACAGCATGCAGAGGGGCTGAGGTCAGTGCTTCTTCCTGCGGCAAGGGGGAAAACCCAACAGTAATAAAAAAAAATCTGAGATTTTTGAACCCTCCGAGATGAGAATAGCCGAGTGTTTTCTACTTGAGGTCATCAGAAGAAAAAGGCAGCAACTCCCATCCCGGCCGCAGAAGCACGCGCGGCTCCTGCCAAGCCAGGGATGAGCTTTCCAGCAGGCAAGAAAGATGATGAAGGCGCTGACGATGGGTATAAACCAAACATGCCAGGGGCACATGCAGGTGATGCTCAACACCTCCACTGCTGGAGCATAGGGACATCTGAGACGTGGTGGTACCAAAAGCCCATGGACCACCCATCGGTGTGAAGACCAGTGATCTTGTTTGGGCTCTAACGCAGCGTACAGGAAAGTCTCCAGTATGAGAGGAAGGTGCTCGTCACTCCCAGGCATACGCATTATTGAAACCCAGCTTTAGAAAGACTTATTTTAACATTGAGATTTCCCAGGTTCACTCATGGGAAGGTGCCGAGGTGACAGTGACCTGCTGAGACACGATCTGTCCCCAGTGCCCCTGCCTCAGACAGACAGAGTATCCCAGCGCTTGACCCTTGGGGACACAGGGAGCTCGTCATTCCCCACGTGGCTGCTCTGAAGTCCCATGTCCGAAGCGTGTTTGAGCAGACCAAAATTCACGAGGTTTATTGCGCAGCCACCTCACCCACACGAGCACCTCCACCACATTCACACATGCAAATAAATGCCTGCTGGAGATGGTTGCTCAGCCTAAAAAGAAATCAGAGCGGTTTCTAGATAGGAAAACAGCATCACCCAAGCTTGACCAGGCCCCCTGGCCATGTCCCCTCCCTGCTGGTGGCGAACCTCCCAAAGAGGACGCGTGTCAAGGAAGACCTTAAGCCAGCGAACACCATCACCGAGGGCCATGGTACCACAGGATCACAGTGCTTGGGCAAGGACACCCAGGACCTTCCACCACGAGACAGCATTACAGCTGCAGAGGAGACGCTCTCACCCATTGTCTGACTGCCCCAGGCGAAGCCAGGGGTCTCCTCCCGTCCCACCCACGGAGGTGTGGAGTGACCCCCCTCTCCCAGGGCCCATCCCTGCGGTACCGG
The DNA here is from genome assembly GCF_000699105.1 of Pygoscelis adeliae. Taxonomy (NCBI): domain Eukaryota; kingdom Metazoa; phylum Chordata; class Aves; order Sphenisciformes; family Spheniscidae; genus Pygoscelis; species Pygoscelis adeliae. Next base: position 1,710,447 of record NW_008825051.1, on the reverse strand, counting down.
GGATAATTAACAGCTGACAATATTTCTCACCGCTCGTGTTCCCGCAGGTTCCCAGTTGCCGTGAAGCCACTAGGTGCCTCCCAAATACTAATTAGTAACAAACACTAATGACGAAACCAGGTAGGAGGTTGATCAGCCCAATGCAAATGTCAGGCGTGAGCACGGGATTTGACTGGAAAAGCCGAGACGGGAATGATCCCCTCTGCTCTTGTAGTTTCACTTCTGACTTCACCCGGGGGCCCCCTCCATGCTGATTTCAATTCTCTTTGTATTGGCAAGAGAAATATTTTTCTTTTAACTTCTTTTTTTTTTTTAGGGTTTTTTTTTTTTGCTTGGTCTTGCAAACAGTGGGACTGGGTTTGCTCAAACTTCTCCCCAAACTCTTATCTGGGGCAGAGAAAGTTGCAGCACGGAGGTAAAAATTGTAAGCAGGCAAATAGTAATAATAAAAAATCACAATTAAAGTCTAGAAGATATTCTCATTCAGTTTCATTGTATTTACTTCTTGCCTACTGTTTATTATCTTCCCATTTTATGATCTTAATTTAATAACGGGTGTGTTGCCTGCATCCGCCCAATTTCTGAGCTGTCTCAGTAACTCGTAATTACAAGTTCTTCTAAAAAGTTTCAAACTGAAAAGGTTGAAT
>NW_008825051.1:1700649-1709731 GCF_000699105.1 Pygoscelis adeliae | reverse complement strand
CAGCAAGACACTGAAAAATCCCATCACAAAATCACCACCAGCCTGGCCAGGAGCTGAACCACGCCAGCGCTTTTCCCTCTTGAAATGGGAAAAAATGGCCTTTGAAGGACCCCAGGTTTTCCTGTCACCTACCATTCGCTTTGGCTCCTGATACTTCAGATAGTTGCAGACATGTTTAAGGACTGTAAGCAGTTGCCTTTGAGTCAAGGGAATATTCATATGAGTAATTTTATGAACTTGCTGAAAGTACTGGCAGAATCTGTGCTTTGAATTTCAATTTTTCTCCCGTGGCAGCCCAGGGAAATTCAAGTAGCACATGCTAGCAGAAGCAGACCGAGGAAAGGGAACATTAAATAAATTTTAACCTGAAACTACAAATGTTCAAACAAGTATTAAAAAGCTTCAACCTGACGTACCTTTTTTTTTTTCCCCCAAAACAGTCATGAAATTAAAATTATGAATTAAATCAATGCAGCAAATTGGTCTGGATTTAAAGAGTTATTCCTTGATTATAAGCAACTGAAAAGTAATCAAAATATTTTTTCCATCGCCTGTTGCTCAGTGCTCTCCTTACTCCTTTCTTTACGAGAAAAATAATCAAATTGAGGGTGAAGAGCAGAAAAGGCATTACTGATTACTTCTGAACTCTCATATTATAAAAGCTCGAAAATAAGAGTGACCAGGCAAAACAACAGAATTATCTGCATCAAGCAGTTGTTTACAGATGGTATGAGTTTCCCAGCAAAAGAAACAGCTGGAAATATTTTTAAAGAATAAATGTATATGGAATGAAACCTTGGGGGGGAGGAGGGGATTATTATTTTTTACTTGGGGGGAAAAAAAGGGGAGAAGGAGCCATGCGATAGCATTTCAGAAATCCACCCATTTTTCCAGGTTTCCAATTTCACAGGAAACTCTCAGGAAATCAATTTTTTAAAAAATCCCATTACAGGCACTTTTCCAAGTTGATAAAACAAACATATCTAACAAGCTACGAGTGCACACAGAAAAAAAAAATTAAAATAGGACTTATTTATACACGGAATCCCACACGTTTTACTACAGGAGTGCCATTAAACACATTTTGTTGAGGCGTTTGTGAGCAGGCCCATCTCCCGGCTGTGTGTAGGCAGGCTTTGCTTTGAAATGCCACGTCTGATGGGGCTGCGATAGCCTCCCACCACACGAGTTACCCCCACGGCAGGAACGGCCAGGAACCATCCACCCGCAGAGGTCCAGCCCTTCCCCGCTGGAGCCGATACGATGTGGTGGGAAAGACCCGAAAGTTGAGTTTAAGACGAACCACCTCGCAAGCGGAGAGGGCTGGGAGCACACGCATGGGCTCTCACCGCAGCTCAGCTCATGGGAGGCAACCTGAGAAACCATTTCATCTCCACTGCACGTGGAAGAACGCGGCAGAGGTTGACCAGGAACAGTTTAATCTACCCCAAAATAAGGCTCTGTGCAATCACAGCGAGAGCAGGGGTTTGCAGTGGTTGGAGACGTGCGGCGGGGAGCACAGTCCCCACAGCCTCCCGGGCAGTCCTGGCGTGGAGGTGGTGGTCATAGAGCTTGGCATGGTTTGGCCAAAGCGAAGACCAGCCGGGAGACACCTGAAGCTCTCAGACAGCAGGATGTCCAAATCCAAACGCACCTGCAGGTGCAACACAGACACTACACGGAAGCATCTTCTGTATCACTGCTAGCCTGCGCTCCTGATGCACGGTAAAGCAGGTCAAGTACCTGAGAGAAAGATGGCCCATCAAATACAGGCCCACCTGTATCATGAGCTGTTGTAGATGCTCAAATCCTGCTAGGCATTAAAAAGGATGCTGGGAAAGAGGGAGCCAAGCCTGTATCTAGAAGAAAAACTGTCTCCGAACTGGGTACCTCCCATCTGCCCATGAAACCTCAAAGTCCCGTTGCTGCTTCCCAGCGTGAGAAGGACAGAGGCTCACACAGATCATCCTGCTGGTCCCTTGCAAGAGTGTGTGACCTTCAAGAAGCCCCAACCCAAGACGCAAGGAAAAATTAAAAACAAAACCAAACCCGACCCATGTAAAGAACATCCTGAGGACCACTCGCACCGGTGGGACATCCACCGGCCACAGCATCGTGGATCTCAGAGCCAAGAAGGAGCCCTGTGATGAAGCACTTCTTGGAAGAAGCTTTCATAAGACTAAAACTTTGCCCTTTAAATCTGCAGAGACCGTGAAGCATGTCCCAGAGGAGCTGCTCCAGCTCATGGTTAAGTCATTTGTGTTTCAGTGGGAGTCATGTGATCCCTGGGCAGAACTGTACACTTTGGAGTTGTTTTTACCTCTTTTTCTTGTACATTTTGGAGAATGGTTTAGGTCCCTCCATAATTAACAGCACTGCACAGATGCAAGGTACTGACAATGTTTAGCTTAAATCTGAGGTACATAATGGAAAATTAAACATTTGTCAAACACATGATCATCCAAGGCAGAAAATTGGTATCTAGAATTAAAAAATGCATGATTTTATAAATATCGCAGTGAGATGGTGTTAGGAACAAGGACCGTAAAGAGGCCCAGCGTTGACCAAGGGTCCCCTGCAAGGCTGGCACCCAAGAATACACAACACCCTTTCCTGATGCTAGGGGGGAAGGCTATCCATTTGCAAAATATAAATCTTATCCTTATAAACAAAATCCCTCGTAGCATTTAGAGATGGGCTAGGAGGCTGAAACTAACCAAACATTTACCGTTGAGAGGTTAACTACGGGACGTCACCTTCTCTCCCACTTTTGTATGATTGGCTTTTTTTAATAGCATGAAATGGTGGCAATTTTACTTTGGAAAGGAAAAAGAAAAAAAGTTAAACCACATTGCTCTAAAAGTAAGAAGGGGGGAAGGCACACAAAGCTGGATAATTTTTTCAAACTTAAAAAAGAGCTGTAATTACAGGGGGAAAAAATCAGAAAGAGTTTAGTCTGCCTGGCTCCCTCAAAAATGAAAAAAGAAGAAAAAGGCAAGAAAAAAAATAGTGAAAAGAGAAAAAAAGAGAAAAGAGAAGGAAGAGGGAAAATGAAGGAAGTTGGAGAAAAAGCAGGCTTAAAGTAGAAATCTTAGAAATTCTGCTTGCAAAATAACTCCCATCAGCTAACCACAAATCCTATAAATATCACCAGATCGACTCCCCGAGCAGATATAAATCAATAAATAAACAAACAAACCTCCAAGATTAAAACAAAAAAAGAAAGAAACCAAAATAAAAAAAGACCAAAAAACACAGAAAAACCTAGCTGCTCTCAGCAAGGGCGGGTGGGTTTGACGGCTTCCTGAGAACGATGGCCATTTGGAAAATAAGGGAAGAGGAAAAACAACTTTTCCTGGGTACATTTAAACCTGTTAAGGCTGCAGCACTGATCCTGCAGAGGCACCGCTTCCCTCCTTGAGATAAGCCAAATGTTGCCCAAGGGCAGTGACCCCGCAACCCTCACCCAGAAGTCCTCAAACCGGGCACGGCATTGGGAAGAGGGGATGTCACCCCGTACCATCAACCTTCGCTTTTGTCACTCCCAAATCGACAACATCGAGCAGTCAGCTGGGCTAAAGAAACCGTTTTTCAAGCAGTTTGCATGGGACAAACATCGCCCGGACCCGACCTGCACGACCTTCAATTCTCTGTAGTTCATGCAGCTGAAAAAAATGAGGGCACAGAGCTGCAGGGAAATTATTTTCAACCGAAAGTGTAGCTACAGCGAGACCGACCATTGCATGGATTAGTGTCATTTTTGCTGAACCATTCACACAATAGAAAATGACACTCATTTTCAAAAAGTGGAAGTGACACAGTCTGACATTTAAGATTTTCTGATTCATACAGGCAAAATATCTGTCCTCTTCATTTTCTAAGCAAGAACTGTAAGATGTGTTCAAAATCTAAATGAAGCTCTTGGAAGCCCCAGATTCTGTTCAACTCAAAACTGCAACCCAGAATGGTATTCTTTATTTTCTGGTCAACAACAAAACTTACAATCAATACATTTTTCTTTTGGCTCAACATGAAAACGAATTTTTCAATTTGTCAGAGCTTCAAGGAAACCAAATATTCTATTATTTGCACAGCCCTGCCGCCAGACAGATTTGTTGCAGCAGCATGGGAGGACCACCACCGTGATGTGAAAAAGGTACAAATGTTCTTACAGGATCCATTTCGGGGTTGAATTTTGCAGGCAGCATCATTAGTCCTCTGCCAGTCTGCAGGCCAGCAGCTGCTGCAAAGTCTTGTGAAAGGAAAGCCAGCAGGTGTGATCGCCTCCCCAAAATTCAGACGCAGCCTTGCGTCATGTCTAAGAACTGGAGAGAAATCCCCGAGCCCAAACATTAAAGCCTAATTTCCAAATGAAGTTTGGGTTTCCCTGCAACACGGGCTGCTGCTGCCAGAGCCAGACAGGGCTGGTTCTGCCTCCGAGTTGAGAAAGGAACAATGAACCCACTGAAATGGATCTGTGGTCCTTCACATGAAAAAAAAATTAGGCCAAGGGCTGTTTCCTCCTCCAGATATGTCACCAGAAATCCTCCAACCGCCAGCCTGCTCCAGTCCCCCGTGAGTACCTACTGCAGAAGATGCTGGACTGGGAAAAGCTCACATGTGCCAGCTTCCACAAGCTCTTCCATTAAAAAAGAAAAAGCGATGCTCACCTACACTTCGTGCTGTGGCAGCCCCACAGACAATCATTCACCTTGGGTGCATTGTTTTCCACTCAGATCATATATAACCTCAGCAGGAGCCATGGATGTTTTCCGTATGAACCGTCTGGCACCCAAGAAACATGGTATACCACTAGCTTAAAGCACACCATTCCAATAAATTATTCTACTGAACATCTGGAAAATTTCTTCAGGCCAAGGACTGTTTTCTGCACATAACACTCCAAGCGTGGGATTAAAAGTATGGGAAGCTGTTACAATTCAGGGCATCTGTGTAAAAGCCCAGTGAATACTGGGGACTGTCCTTCAATCCCCAAACTCCATCCTGGGTGAGGGACCTCTACTTTGATGAACTTGGCCTCCACGTTGTTCTAAATACAAAGGAGGACACAGGACGTTCCTGAGTCTAGAAGGTTGGCTGGAAAGAGACGGGCACACGAGACGCACATCCCCAGGCAAGGGCAGGACAGGGTGTGGAGAGCCTTTTGGAGAGCTTCACCATTACAAATACTCAAAAGCGTCTTCACTCCAGCCTCCTCCTGCTTTGTTGAGCTGGCAACTTAATTGGGGCATCTCCAATTCCTAAAAAATGCCATACATCTCCTCACTCGTTGCAACGCATCCCTGAAGGTGTGAGCAGACACCCCAGGTTGGAGCTACAGACAACGTTTGCTAAAGCTACAGCAGGTCAGAGATCTGCTCTGAGCCGGTGGACAGCTGGCAATAAGCCATGATATCCTGTTTTCCGTGAAGAGGAAAGAAACAGGTAACCCATGTCCAAGCTCAGAGAAAAAGTAAGGTTCAAACTGCTCCAGCATGTTAGGGCACAGGCTCAAGAGCCCAGTAAGTGTCCCACGGACAAGCTTTACCCTGCCAAGACAAGCTGAACACCTGCAACAAGCAGGATGGTGACTGAACTGGGACTGGAAATCAGCTAGGGCGTTACACTGAAAATATCCTCTCCTCTCACATTAGCGAGTCATGCGATAGATGTTATTCAAACCAGAGACCACCCATCCTTCCATCCAATTCCTTCACTTCCTCATCTAGCATTTATTTTAAAGACAGACTGCCAATATCCAGTTAATTACGCTGTATTCCTTTGCCAACCACAACCCCAAAAACCCCATATGTAAGGGACACCATCTCCCTAGACACTAGGAATGATATAGACAACTTTTAATTCCTACATTGGTGGTTTCAAACCAGAACACCTTAGCAAAAATGGAAAATTCTTATTAACTGATCGTTATTTATTGGTGTAAAGAAAACTAAACTATAAGCTGCCTTCTCCTTCAAGCAAAGAGAAGCTCCAGTCCATGAAGCCACAGCTCCAAGAGATGCTCACTGCACTCCTGGTGGGCAGTGTCTGCAGAGAAGCCAAAGAGTGGGTCGTCCAAGGGAATATCATCTGGTATCACCCATGCCTCCTCCAGGGACTGGTGAACATGAGAAAGCATCTTGCAGGTCTAATCAAAGCTTCTGAAGAAGTGATTGTCTGAATATTTCCCTAGGCTCCCTGCCCCCAGAAGCCGAGGTGCCTACACATCATGGCCAATGTGAGCAGATAGGCAACGCGACCATGCTGGCATGCACGTAGCTCTGCTCAAGGATCCCAGCTGCTTTAGTGTCAGGTTATCCCCAGCTCTTTTTCTTAAGAAAGATAAATAGTAATTGTTTTATGTTCACCTGAATGATCCAGAAAAGATGGTCAAGCTGGTGCTCCTCACTAGATCTAGACGATCACTGCCACTCGCACACTGAGACAGGATCCTTACAGCTCTGAGATGCTTGTCCCAGGATCCACAAACATGGGCCAAACTGCTTGAACAGCACCTCCATGTCCTTACTGAAATTAGTGTGGGCAAAGGAGAGTGAAAACGAACGCGTTTCTGCAAAGGACAGCAGCGCCTGCAGTTACTTGCGCCTGTACTGCAACATCAGTCTGTCAGAGTCACCAGCCAACCTCAGAAAGTCAGGCTCCAGCCAAGTATTTGGGTTCCCCAGTAAGATCCGAGATGCCAGAGCAGCTTCCTGGCTCTAAGCTCGGAGGGTCTTCATAAAACTTTGTGCCTCGCAAACAGATTTTTGCGGACGTTGTGTGCTCTGCAGAAAACCACAAAAGTTATTCTGCTTGCTACCACGAGGGCACGGCTACCCTTCGGGTCTGCCTCTGCACGGGCAGCAAAGGAGCTTCACTACATCTGCACAGATTCCATACAATAATTCTCCGTCAATGTTACTTTGCAGTGCTCTATTTTCCACTCATACATACGGTAAGGCGGCAGCTTGCAGACTCAGTGTATTGGTCTCTGGTGACTAATTGCCTAGGTAATAAAAAAAAGAAAAACCTATCAGGCCACAGCTATGCAGCCACTATATTGCAATATGAAGTGGACATACTCTCCAGCCTCCTGGGATCCCCCGAAATTTGCAGCCCGGAGAGGGTTCAGAAAAAGGACATTCAGAAGGTAAAACCCCACGGTGCCTGTAAGGCTCTTAAACGTGACCTCCAGGCTTCCCTGCAGCCACTAATGGGCAAACTCCGCACTTCGCACAAATTATCGCGAGTATCAAAAATATCTTTACAACGGAGCTTTTATTTCCATGTATTTGAAGCTGCTTTCCCCTTTTGTTTCTTCTCTAAACCGGTTAAAATGAGCATTAAGGGATATAATTATGTTGTTAGCTTAATTGCCTACTTAAAGCAGAATCTACAGGGGTTTAATGCAAGATTCGAAAGGGAGGGGGGAGGAAATTGGGATATTAATGGATACAATTTTAAAAATGAACCTCTTCTGGGGAGAAGTGAGTTTGGGGCACAGGACAGAGCGTGCGGGGGGAGGAGGTGGAATCAGCCCCCATCGGTTTCTCTCGCAAGGTTTTGTCAAAATGCAAATTGTTGGCCCATTCTTTCTCCAGCAGTCTAATTTTGGAGAATTTGACCTAATTAATCAGTAACCACCACAAAAAAAAAAAAAGTATCCCTCCTTCAGTTTGAAACCTTAAAGCTATTAATGGCGTGACACACTTAAGCTCAGGATAGGGGCTGTTATCTGGTACGTGCCCGGTGCTGCAAGGACCAGTCTGGCTGGGAGAACTCTTGCTCCCAAATCACCCAACAGACGAACAACCCTTTTCCACAGTCAGAGGAGCACAAACAGGACAAGGGGAGAAAAAATTTGGTACCCGGCCATTATTCTGATAGCTGCTGTCCAAAAAAAAAAGTCACCGGTGTCAACATGCAAAGGCAGACGAATGCTCATCGCCCCTACAAGCCAACCCACCCTCTCCCACACATGCTTATGCATGGGCCATCTTTTGTATTTATTTAGAAACACTAAACTAAATCTTCAAAGCTTTCCGTGTTTACACCGCCTCATTTAACTAACTTTATGCCAGATCCAAAAAAAGCACAGGGCAAAGCCTGCTGACGAGCAGAGCAGAGCGCAACGTTTCTGGAGGCTGGAGAGCCAGACATGCATTGCTGATGGTCCCACCGCTTCCCTGGTGTCACTAACAGCATCGCATGGCTCTGGATGGGGACAGACTTTTAAGGCATAAGCAAAAACTGTTTGGGTTTTTTTCCTTTCATGGTCCTAAATACCTCTATTTCTACATTTCTCCTCTCTTCCCGTGGAGAGTCGACGTGGCTGGTATTGTCTCCGCTGTCTCAGCGACTGAGATGCTGCTTCTCGAGCACTTCAGGGCTCCTCTAACTAAACCCTATAGATTTAGCTTCTCCAGCACTGGGTTTTGTCAGACCTAGAATTAAGCTTACTGCTCCTCCGTGCTGCCTTCCCCTCCCCGGCTCAACTGCTTTATTTAAAGTACGGCTCTAAACAGAACTAAATCCCACGCTCTGAACCTCCAGTTTGACTCAGAAACTCGGTTTCTGCAGGTTTCCGATGACCTTCCCCCTGTCCGGCGTTCACCACAGAGCTGGGGCACGCAGGGGACACAAAATTTGGGGGAAAACCCCACCACCACCTTTACAAGGTTTCGCTGCCCGCATGACCCAGCAAGGGAAAGCGCTCATGAAAATCCAATAAATACATGGGGGAAACACTGTTTTGCTCCTGCAGAGATGGAGCAAATCTTCATCCATAGCGTTTGCTCAGAAATACATGCTGAGCAAAACCGAGCGCCACACGCTTCTTGTTTTCTCAGAAAGAGAAACAAAATGTTGATCGCAAAAGAGATGCTTTCCACCCACCACGAGAGCCCTCCAAGGGTCCGCTCCCTCGCCTAGGCTGTCCTTCCTAAAAGCTTATTTTAAAAAAATTTTGACATCTTTAAGAAAACTCTTTATTATATTTATTATATGATTCAAATATTCAATACTCAATATATTGTTTCAACTATTATTATATTTGAAATCTTTAAGAAAGCTATTTTATGTT
>NW_008825051.1:1685925-1700633 GCF_000699105.1 Pygoscelis adeliae | reverse complement strand
GCCTTTTGCAGACCCTGCAGAGAGCCCGTTGCTGGGATTTTGGAGACCGATGGCATTTGATGTGGCTGCGCAAGGGAACATCACATGCCTGGATGAATTATTGGTATACTCAAAAAAAATCACAGAATTAATGTATTTCAGTGTCTCCTTGGGAATATAGAGGAAATGTGCATTGTTACAAAGTTCGATATTATTAGGAGGAATATGTATAGCACAAATTAAGGACTTCACAGGAGAAGCCACCTTGGATCATTTGATTAATATAGTAAGTACTTCCTATACCGACATAAGTGGATTTCAAACAACTTGAACTCAGCATAATTAGATGGATTAATAAAGCACCAGAATTAAGACATTAGGTTGAAAAGAAAAATGTGAAAGAATTTGGAAATTAGCAGATAAAGTGAGAGAAAGTAAACAAGGGGATGCATCAACCGACAGGCTCATAAATCCTGGGGAGTCCAACGGCGACTCTGACCGACCACGGCCACTGAGCAGCAACGAACGGCACCATCAAAAAAATCCAGCTCTAAAAGCCCATACTGGAAACCTAACCCCATGCACAGATTACATTAAAACCACACTGAAAAATAACACCATTGCAAAATCAAAAGTCAGAAAATGCCAACATTTTGGCGGAATCCACCCTGTGCTGTGTGCCGCCAGCCCGCCCCATGTTCTCAGGCAGCCCCAAGATGCTTGAACCCACACCGCTTCTTCCATGTGACCTTCAACTCTTCCAGTGTTCAGCCTGATTTAGAAAAAAAATAATAATGAAGGGGGGAAAAAAAGAAATTTCTAGCAGCCAGACTGACCTGGCCGGGGCCACTGCTGGATGACCGGGTCGTTGATTCTGCAATGCTTGTGCACAAGATTTTTTTTTAATTTAGAATTAAAAATTTTTAGAGCATCTTTTAGCAACAATTATAATTTTTTTTTTTTTTTTCCCTCCCGTATTTGTGCTTTCCTCCATACCAGGGTTTGGGCAATGCAGGGACACCGAGGACGTGGGAGGGATGTGCGTGCCACCCCGGCTGCCCCTTCCTCTTGAGGCTCGGCTGAGCATTTGCAGATCAAGTACTTTCCGAGGTTAATAATTCAGCTGGATCAGGGTGTTTTTCCACAGTGCCATGTCCCTGAAATACAAGAAGTTCTCCCGATTTTCCACGCGACGCCCAATAGCAGGTTTTGCCTCCTTCCCCAGAGCAAAGCATTCAGCGACTGCGCCAGCCCCGAACCAGCCGCCCGAGCCCAGCGGGTCATTTAACCACGGTTAGGAAGGAAGGTCTCAAAACCCACAAAAATTCCTAAAAATCAGCGAAAGATGAAAGACCCCCAGAGGGGCAGGGATCCGGAATCGCCTGGGTCCAGCGCAACACGCTTTTCCCCACACCCACAGCAATTTTTTGGGCTCACCGTGGGCAAACCCGTCTTCCTCTGAACCTCATTCATCAGCCAGGGCAGCGGTAGCTTTTGCTGCAACTTCTCCAAACAAATTCCCCCTTAGGCAGACACCTGGCTTGGAAAATTTCGTCCCAAACACTTCAGAAGTTTTGGCAGAGTTATAGAGAGTTGCGCAATCTTCACTGGCGGTGCCGCTGCCAGCTCCGCCTGCAACGCAGCCACCCAAGGGAAGCAAAAGCCAAAATGAAAAATAAATTAAAAAAAAACAGTAAAGAAAAAAAAAAACAAAATCAGCTGAATGAGTCATTGTTCATCAGAGGAGAGGAGGAATCAGGATTTTTTTTTGTTTGTTTGGGAGGGGGGTGGCGCATTAGAGATACTGAAGGAAGAAAGGTTGTTTTGTTTTGCTTTGTTTTACAGATATATCACAGGAAAAGTCTTGTTTCGAGATTAAGTAGAGCTATTAATGACGAGCAAAATGGCTGTCAGTCACGGACTATATTCCCCGGGTAATGAACAAAGTAGTATTTTTATTATACACAAAAATAGACGGGCCCTCCCACCACCAGCCACCAGCCCGGGGCTTTCTGCAGCCCAGCGCAGCAGCGCCGGAGCAGGCACCCCATGCCGGGACGGACCCTCCCACACACCCGGCCCAAGTCCCGGCCCGGCCCACGCCTCCTCCTGCGCTTGACTTTAGCCAGGGAAATACAGCTAAAGCCAAAATGGGGCTGCACACGTGAGCGGTTAATTCAAATCGCTTTAACTGTTTGCAGGAGTAAGGGCAACACGAGGATGCAAGGACGAAAGAGCCGGTGCTGGCGGGACAAGATGGCACGGATCGTGCAAACCAAGTCCAAACTGGCCTTTTTAGGGCTGCTTGTATATTTTTTTTTCCTTTTTTGATGAAGTGAAGAAGAAATAACATTAATGAATCATGAATACATCACGTGCCCGGTGACCTTGCAGAGTCACCAGCAACTCCCGCTCATTTATTTTTCAAGCAGAACTAGGAAATAAATATAAAAGCATTGCTAGCCCATGCCCTTCTCAATGCAGCTGCCAGGAGAACAAAAAGAAAAGACGTTTGGGCAATAAGGAAGTAGGGAAGAATTTAAACAAACAGCCTGAGCGCAAACCCACGCCCCGGCAGGCGCCCGTCTCACCGCCGTGCCGTGCCTGGGGGCACCAGCTCCGCTCGCAGGCAGCCGCCACGCAGGTGCTTTGCGAATCCCGTCCCACATGCCAGCGCAATTGAATATTGGGAAAGCCTTTAATACCTCAAGCTCATAAAGTCTTGCACTCAAAAAAAAAAACCAAACAAAAAACAAATTAAAAACATACTTAGGGCTTTATATGAGCTTTTTTCTGTAGTAGTTCCTATTTAAGTTTCAAAAAACTTACTAAAATAAGTGACTGGGAGCTTCACCCCAGTGGTACCCCCAACTACTGAAGCCATCCAGATTTTGATCTGCTGGCTGACACCAGAGATAAAAGTGCAAGGCTATTTGGGGGAGAAAAGTATGCTCTGCCCGACGGGGAGCGGAGAGGTCCCTGTCCCAGTCCCCGTCCCAGTCCAGGCCAGCTTTGGAGACTCCCATGCACGCGGAGAGTGGAGCGTTTTACAACAGCTCTTGCTGGCAGCACGGGAGTGCCCATGTCATGAATCGTGTCCTTCCCTATAACGAGAGGAGAATTAAACATAAAACATTAACGGTGAATTTCTTGACGTACACAAGGAGAATTTCCCACGGCCGATGATGCTGTAAAAAAGGCAGTGGAGATAGCACACAGTAATCAGTAATATTATTTTAAATTTCCTCTTGCATTGGCACCAATAACCTGAATTTTAAGGTCATCTTACAACAGTTTTTGAAACATTTTGAATCGAAATGGCTTTTTTTTCCTTTTTTTATTTTTTTTTTAAAGAAATGTTTCTGTGGCGCACCATGGGCTTGGTTTTGTTTTTGGTTTTAAAGGGGAACTAATCTATGAAGTATTCTTCCGAAGGCAGTAATAGTTAAGCACACACTAATAGAAGTGCAAATCAAGACTGGGCCAAGCGACATAACTACTTTCCAGACGGGTGAACGTGCCGGCGATGGAGTAGCCCATCTGCTGAGAAAACGAGTGGAACAACTGCTCCAATTTTTTTTCTGAAGCAAAGGTGCAGCAACAAACCCACAAAATAGGTTTTGCTTCCAGCAGTCAGCGCCTCAGAGCCATTTTTATAATCCTTGTTTTTCTTAGATTATCCCAGTGTGGTTTTTCTCCTGTTTCCTTGTTGAGCACTATTTAACCAGCACAAAGTATGCAATCATTAAACCATGCGACACAGAGCCAACTGGTCATCCAGAAATGACCAAGAGCAGCAGCCAGTCATTTCTGAAATAACTGGTTTGTTGGTAAATCGATAAAAATAAAATCGCCTTTGGTGAATGTAATTTGAAGGCAGTGCTGGGTGCTCTGTGGGTTTGGTTTCAGCCCTGCAACGCGCCGAGTCCCAGCGCGGCAGGGCGGCTGAGCTGCGCCGGGTCCCCACTGGACGCGTTTGCACCCTCCGAGAGCCTCAAGACGGATGCAGATATACAAGAAAGACGCAATTATAAACATCTCTGTAGCGATAAACATTTTTTTAAATAAATAAAAAAAATCTGTTTGGAGGCCTAGCCCTCCGAGCTAGAGTTTCTCTCTCTTGGAAGAAGCAGACTTGCAATGAGTAAAGTCTGTATTTAAACTAGATATTGCAAGTTAAGGCATACAGGCATTTTCCTCCATCCACTTGCCGACACACCAGGGACTGAGGTGCTGTCACAGGTGCCACCACCCGAGGCTCAGCTCTGGAAAGCATTTTCTCCAATTCCTTTCACGTTCAGACTCTCTGAATCTGAGCAGAGCACTGGGGCCCATATACCGATTTTGGAAGGAAGCCAGATAAAACCCAAACGCGCTGGTCCTGCCCGAGCACTGCCCACTGTGCAGGGATGCGGGATGAGCGCCAGGACGTGGTCCCCCTGCTCAGGTTCGGCTCTGTGCTCGCTCCAGGCATTTACCAAGTCAAGTTATGAGCAGTCACAGGGCAGTCATTAACCAGGGAGGCCAACGGGCGCTGAGTCCACGCACCTGCCTTGCCGGGGAAAGTCATGTGAAATAACACCCTTAAGGAACCAGCACCGCTCGCCATCCCGGGGAGGCTCAGATTTAGTGATAAAGCATCTATTCCCATGGAAAAAAACCCAGTCAGCACGTGCAAAACACAAACCTGTTGCTTTCTCGCAAATTTAAAAGATGTGCTGGGAGCAAGAAGTGAGCACTGCCACGACCGAGGTGTCCCCATCTCGGCGGCTGCCACCGCATCTTGCCCACGGGAAACAGAGCGTTTCCCCTCCATGGTTTCACCTGCACCAGCCGGGCTCGCAGGACAACAAGCCACATCTTCCCTTTTATTTGGGATTCATTTAATCAACCTGTCCTTCCTCCACACTGGTATCCACAGCCCGCGGCTCCTGGCTTCTTCGAGGCTGGGAGTCCTGCAAGTCAGAAAACCCATGTCTTTCAACGAAAAAAAAAATCTTTTAAAAAGCCTGAGCGAGCACCAGGTTTTGGAAGCAGCTGGAGCCCCCCTTTCGGCAGCGTTTATCCATTTAGCTGATCTCAGTTTTACAAATGTGGCGGTAGCCAAGCCCAGGGGTGAAGCGCACAGCCTGTGCAACTACTGCCCAAATTATTCTGGGTGTGAACGCAGGGGGAGCAGGGAAGGTCCAGGCCCCCCCGGCCAGCATGAGGACCCCCCTCCTCATCCATTTCTAGAGGCACCAGTACGTTCATCCTCCCATTTTCAAGTTTCCTAAGTGCACTGAACCAGTTTTGCCTGTTTTCCTTCAAATTAATGGTCACCACCAAACGTGGAGGGAAAACAGTGCCAGACGCTTGCAAAAAGCGCCGGCCGTGGTGCAGCACGGTGGAGCATCCTCTGGGCATTCGCGCCAGGAAATGCCGCAGAAATTGCCCTTAGGGGGCCCTGGATGCCAAATTTCAACGCCTGCGCCAGCACCTCCCTCTCTCTCCCTGCGGCGGGCACACCAACGTGAATGGTGGCACCCACCACTGCCACCCCTCAAGTCCCCACGCCAACATGGGCAGCGTCCCAGAGTCCCAATGTCCTGTCCTTCCTGGGGAAGTGCCCGTGGTCCCCCCCCCAAATCGGTGCCTGCAGCCTCCCTGGGCAGGGGGGTGGTGCTGTTCCCTGGCAGTGCTGCAGCAGCAGGGAAGAGGAGGAGGAGGAAGAGGAAGAAGAGGAGGAGGAGGAGGTCCAGTCCAGCCCAGCGAGCTGTGCTCAGCCACGCCGGGTTTCCATGTGCACGAGTCTCCTGTTCAAGTGGCATCACATTAAAGCGAGAATTACAGAGGCACAGACCCCGTCTCGCTCCTGCTTCAGGAGTCACCACCTGGCAGGTCTCAAGGTCTTCACCAGGAAAAGAAAATCCTCCATGGTAATGATTTCTGTTCGGGTAAAGGTCATTTCCATGCAAAAACCCAATGTTTCTGCAAAAACGAAAACAGGGAGGAATTCCTGCCTGGCCATTGGCACCATCCTCATCCTCCTCCAAACACATCCCAACTGCCCTGACCCGTGCAGGGAGCGAGCCCGGGACATCAGACCCAGATGGAGAGACAACCACCATCTCACGCGTCCTGTGACGGCAGCAACCCTCTGGCACACTCAGCAAGATTTTTAAATAACTCCAAGTCAAACAAATGGTGTTGAGCACCTTCACTTTAGGGGCTCAACACATCAACCATCACTTAATGACCAGTCCGTTGTTTAGACCTCCTCCTATAGGGCAAACATTTAGGCATTTGATTTTTACGCTGTTCTGTACCTCTCTGTATGCCTACATGGAAACTAGTTTTGAAATGCATTAGAAAATACAACTACCATGAAATCACTGATTTTGTTGCCTTGCTTTCAGTGGAAGAAAGCCCAAAATGGAGGCTTTGCAATTTCTCAAATACAGAAATTCAGTTCTCAAGAGATTATTAATTTTTGTTTAAAAAAAAATGCAGCAGAGTTATTTTGTAACAAAAATATTGAATGTCTAAACTAAGTCAAAAGTTAAACATGCCACTGCCAAACTTCTGCAAGGCCCAATTGCTATATTAAGAAAAGAGATCATAAACTAAACAAAACTCCAAACAACCTACGGGCCATGATAACCAACATCCAACAGCAATACTTCTTTCGCTATGTGTAAATTTCTAATTATAACCACACAAAAAAAAAATCCCTCCAAATCCAATCAGAATCTTTCCCACCTTATCCCCAGAGACCAAATTTACCCAATCACGGTTTTAAAAATTATTTCCATATGTTAATTATTTCCTGTAAAAGATTAACTCACTTCTCTTTTGTGTTACAGTAAAATCCATGTGAAGGCCTCAAATTCAGTCTCAGCTGAGCACCAAATTACAGGACTTTTCCACATTTCAGGCCCAAAATAGATGCTCACAAAGCAAAACGTAAACCCAAGCAAATTTCTATCCAACCAGGTCTGTCCTCATCAAAAATCGCATGATTGGGCCAATGTCTGTTTAAACATTCAGTTGGGATGAGGAGGAACATTAAAGTATTTACTGATGCCCACCAAGAACAGCATGTGAGAACCTTCCTACGGAAAGCCTTTTTAATTAAGGTCCAATCGCTCCTCTGCGCTGATGAAGACCTGGGCGATTCAGGCCGTTTCTGGGGATCCATCTCATTCTCCAGCTCTTCCCCCTTGTCCTTCAGCCCATGCAACCTGCTCTCCGCTGTCACTGATACCAAAGAATGCCTGCTTTCTAAAACTCCAAATCGAGTCTTAGAGAGTTTTTCATCTGCCGACTTACGGTAACATCACAAACCCAACCACTCCCTCCAAGCTGGTGCTGGTCCCAAAATGTGTCTTCCAGCAGCCTGACCAAGCTGGTACCCAAGGGGAAAAGCACCCTCCCAGCGGGGATTTTATTTTTTATTTCTTTTTTTTTTTTGGTGGCTGTTTATGTCAGTCCTCAAGGGCCAAAATGGCCCAAAACCCTCCTGCCTACTCCGAGATGGCTCGGGACCGGAGAGGAGGATTGCTGCTTCCAACGGCGGGGAAGGGCTCAGCCGCCTCCGGTCCCATAAACTTAAACCAATCCATAAGACTGTTTGCTTTGTCAATACGAAAGTACAGCATAAAGCCTTCAGGCACCAGTTAAATCTCGACATCATTGTATTTATAGTTATGAATAATAAGAGCTTTTCCACAGCACTAGAGCGGCAAGGCATAATTCAACAGAAATTCAATTTTTAAAGGATGATGAATTGTGATACACTGAGATTTTTATGCTCCTATGACTATTAAGAAGCCCATGATATTCATTTTAGTGAAGTAAAAATTGAATAGGGCAAAGTATTGTTCATAACTCTGATAAGAGCACCACTACTGGCATCTGCACAGATCTCCATCCTAACCGGGCAGGAGATGGGCAAGTTCAGATGAGTCCCGGGCTCTGTCATCGCTGATGTCAGCTGCAAGTTTGGAAATCACATCGGCATCTTCTCGAGTACCTCCCACAAGAGGCCACTGTCCCTCTCCTGCGTCACACCACGCCATGCTAATTTTGCAACTCTCCTTTTCCTAAATTCTTTTGTATTTCTCCCTCTGATTTATCGAAAAAAATGCTCAAAGACTGGTTTTAAAGCCTTCTCCATCCTTTCTTCCAGCTACTCATCATCTAGCCCATCTCTCTGGCAACGTCCCAAGGAACGCGACAGTAACTTCTACACAGACAGCGTGCTGCTCTACATGGATCTGCTCTCTGATCTGCTGGTCTTTCTTGAGAATCACACACAAGTTTTGCCCAATTAGGATTTTGCATTAGCTCATTCAGGGCACCTACAGTACCTCTTCTTAAACCAAGCATTGCTTTTGCCTCCGCAGACCCAAACTCCCCTCTTTTGTTATGTCTCTCCAGCCTGCGAGTCAATTATCTTCTCCTTTAAAGCATCACCAGAATCCCCTTAGCACAAACCAGCCGTCGGGATGAATCACAGCAGCAGAAGCGATGCCCTGACTGTGGCAGTGCCATCGTCGGCTGAAAGGCAGAAAGAGGCGAAGAAATTCTGAAGTGAGCAATTACAGACCATCCCGTGCATGAGGATGTTTCTGCTTAATTTGATCAGCCGGTGGCTGGCTTTTACCCTAAACTACAGGGGTTTCTCTCTCTAATAAAAACCTTTATACCCGAGCTGTATTAACCACAGAGGCTTTTAGCATCCAAATACAGATGTTTCAAAATTCTGACACACTCATCATCACTGATTTCTAGCAGTAGGCTCCATATCTATAGCTCTATGTGTCATTTTAAAGGGACTCATTCACCACCAGGATTCATTTTACCCATAAAAGCAACAAAGCATTTCAGCCCAATGCATGAGAAACAAATGCTTGTTCACAGACCTTCACACAAACTGGCTTGTGCTTAGGCAGGGCACCCTGCTGCCAAGCTCCTTCTTGCCTTAGGGTCCTACTTAAATCTAGGAATCAGGCCCCGGGGCTGATTCCTGGCACTGTATCCCAGGTTTGCAGCACGGGGTAGGGTCAGCTGCTCACCGTGGACCTGTGAGGACACACACACCCCGCAGGACCCGGAGCCCTGCTCCAGCACATGAACTCTCACATGTCATTTTGCAAACACGCAGCAAGACCCAAGCTCTCCATCCCCTCCCTAGCTATTTGCCAAGGGCAGTCACATAGATAGTACCTGCCCAAAACACCATCGGACAAACACCTGAAACAGGTTAAATAAGGAGCCTGATGCCAGAAGAGGCAGACAGTGTAGATACGGTCTCTCCACTCTCCAGCTTCTCATCTTCCTCCCAACCACATCCATGGGATCCCCACTGCCCGTCCTCTCCTTTGCTGTTTTCACAGCCTCCTGCCCCAGAACTCGGGACAGAGGGTAAATCGGTCTCACTACCTCCAGCACTCCCCGACCCCAAACCCGTACAGACACACTCAAAAACTCTTATTCCCCTCTAAATCTCGTCTCAAGGCTTTTCAGCTTATCGAGTCTTTCATTTGACTTCAGTGGCCTTCGGAAAAGGCTCACTGAGCCTCTTAATGACACCACAGCACATGTAGCTCTCGTCTTACAAAACCTTTTGTAGGCAACATGCTGGTCTGACAGCAGGGCAGCTCTGCCCGAAAGCCTGGTCCGCTGCAGACTCACACGAGGGATGCGTGACTCTGCCTGTATGGGTCAGATGTTACCCACCAACACCGACCATGTTCTTCCCCAAGAAAACACTGCAAGGTCTACCTAGAGAAGCAACTGACTCCTAAACACCAGCTCTAAAGGGGGAAAATTCACTGGGGAGGTAGATTTAAACGACTTTCACAGCCATTCAACCAATGGGTGCTGCCAGCATGGTTGGAGGTAGGTAACTCATTCCCAGCCACCGAAACCCCATCACCGAACACCCCAATCACACCCGGGGGGAGGCACAGAGCTGACCCCCAAGTGCACTGTCCCCTCTGCGGTGCTGGCAGTAGCGTTTTGGATCAGTTATAAACAGAGGTCCTTAAAACCTGGATCTAGCCAGGATCTATGAAGGCACCTAAAACTTTCCACACCACTTTCAATTCAATCCAAATCGGGAGCTGTAGGTGGCCGCACTGATTGTCCCTGCTGCCATGAGCCCTGGGGACAGCCATGACACCCCCCCATGCTCAGGCATTTCATGGACATGAAACCGCTGGGGCCGATCTATCTGTGAAAACATGGCCATGACCATGAGCACGTGGAGGGACACCCATCACTTCATTCCCCTTGGACTATTCCCAGGTCCAGGTCCTCCTCCTCAGACTCCTTTCAGACTCCAAACAAGGACTGGGTTTTTGATGGACATCCCTACCACGTCCTACCACACCAAATGTCAATAGGTCAGGTCACAAGGAAGCAATAACATGAACTTTTAACATAGATGGAGCTTCCAAACAGCTCACAGTTCAGTCTGTTTCTATAAGCACCACGTAACATTGTCCTCCCTAACAAAAAGGAGGGAAAAAATATAATGATGAAGACATGGTAGTTACTGTGTGATGCTGCCAGACCAAAGAGACTGACTCCCGTACCCATGGCAGATACAACGAACACACCTCAGACAGAAAAATGTGGGGAAAGGATTCAAAATAATTTTTCTGCAGGTCTGAGCACCCTGTGCCAACCTGGCTAGACGTTCAGCCTGTATGTCTTCATATGGGAAAGAAGAAAGAAAACGAGCCTTGTCATACCGATTTGGCATTACTTCCCGATAAGATTTATGGCTTTGGTTGAGAAAGATAGCTATTTTAGCATAAGAGACTTAGATTTTTGCAAGGGCTTACTATTGCACAAGATGTTGATTCAAAAAAAATCAGCCCTAGAACAGAAATCAATGTAAACACATACTAAGTGGATTAAAAAATAGCTATTTGATAAATTTTGAAAACTAACTGTAATGGGGGAATCCTCATTTCTTCCAAGAGAAAGCAATCCCTGAAAGGATTCAATATCTATCAATGATTTACAAGCAGCCAGAAAATCATTCCCAGTCATGTTTGCAGAGAACATAAAATTAAAAATTAGTTGCACATAATTAAAGAGGACAGGTCACTAATACAATGCCATCTGGATCAATGGGTGTGCTGGACTCATTTGAACAAAATGCATTTTTACGCAGCCAAACACAGGGTTGTACAACTAGAAAAAAAACCACAAACCAACATGCAGCAGATGGACAGTGTCCTGGAAGAATGGCTGGAAACTGCTTAGTTGTCGTGGTGGAGACCAAAGGGAGTCCCGCTGCCCACGTAAGGCCGTGGAGAAGGAGGTCAGGGGTGTTCAGAAAAGGGTGACAAGGCTGTGCAGTGTACCAACACCACCAGTGACATCATTATTTTGTGCTGTTTCCATTTCTTGTGCAACAATCACAAACGAGATGGGAGAGAAAGAAGCACATCCACCACCCAACTCCTCGTATCCTACAGCAGGTATCTGAAATGTGCCCATCCTTTCTCATTGACTACGGACATCTAAAATGGGGAGAGACTAATACCATTTCCAGAGTCTTGAAATCAGGGTTACAGACCTTCTTCTAAAGATAAATTTCAGGCCAAACAAAACCCATGGGTTTGACTCTGGAGTTGCTGCCCTGGGCAGTGCAGGAGGTTGCAGCTGGATGATCACGAGCCTTTCCAGCCTTGAAAGCTACAAGTCCATCAAAGGTGGACAGAGCATCATCTGGACTCACACTACTGCCGTTCAGACATTAAAGCCAGCCCCATTTTCCTCAATCCTTCCTGGACTGGATGACTGCAGTCCAAGAGCCTTTTTATTTTTGCTGAATTAGTCAGATGGGTTCCTGTCAAAAACAAAGCTAATTCTCTAGCAAATTTGATCACATCTAACAAAAATCTGCATAGCTTAGACTCAGGGATCCTGACTTACAGTTGCAGAATCCAAGGAAAGAAAGAAGGAACGAGGTAGCAATTATTTTCTTCCCACTTTATGTCTTATAAACCCCTTTTCCTCCTTGGTTGCCCAATTTATTTTTTATTACTGCCCTAGATGGCAGCTCCAGAAATGAACACTTAACCTCTGCAAGTCGCTTCTCTTAATGAATACGCAGCAGTTTGCTATTCATTACATCCAAAAGGAAAAGCCAAATCTGTTTCTGCTGCATTAGCCAGCACGGCTGTTAAATGCAGCATGGAGAGTAGCCATGGCGACCTTCTCGGAAAGGAAAACCGGACTTTTCCAAAGGCTATTGTCAACACTCAAAAAAACAAACTAGAAGCAACTTTTTTTAATTATTATTATTTATTGTCACTTTGGAAGAAAATTCAACACCAGTGAAAGATGGCAGACTGACAGCAATAAAGAAGGAGTTTATCCACAGACTGAGCATAATATACTCAAGGTGTTGAGAGTTTATTGTTGGGGTACCTCAACTCTGACCTGCAAATAACCACCTTTATAATGACACAGCAATTGATCCTGTATACCAAAATCCCCAGCACCTCTGCTAAGTCTACTGGCTGATGCCCAACTGGTTGCTTATCTACACCCCACAAAAAATTTGGTGAAGTCTACCAGGACAAAGCCACCTTGAAGCTATGAGATGGTATTTTTTCTACACGTAAAAAGGACAGGGACAAGGCAAATGAAGATAGCTTCTATGGAAAGAGGGCTCCAGAGGCTCAAGTAAACCTCACTCAATTACTCTAAGCATTCGAAGCTATGAGAAACACCAAAATGTCTAAAACATCCCGATGTCTCCCAAACACTAGTTAATAGCGACAATTTCGATGTGAACTGATGAAGTCATTTCTCTTCAGGTCTTGTGCTGGGAAATCTAAGACAGATTATACAACTTGCCCAGAGTCACAGGAAAAGATTTTTGTGAGAACGAGAAACTTATCTCTTGAATTTCAGTCTTGCATTTTATTCACAAAATCATTCTTTCATTTTGGAGAGGTTATCTAAGTGCCTAGGGTCATCCCCAGCCTCTCCTGGGTAGTCAAAACATCAAAAAGCCAATAGACACAACCTGGCCAGTAAAAGAGAAAATATTGAGCACTCCAAACCACTTATTGCTACTGCAGTTATTATTAAATGAAAACAGGGTCATTTGATTGCTTTCCAAAGCTAAGAAGGGTGTTCCAGGATGAAGGGATCCAGGTGGTGCACTCCTTGATAGAGAACACTATCCAAAGAGTGTTTATGCAGACTGACACACAAGCAACTACAATATATAACCAGGTACTGCTCTTTGGGGTCTGTTGATAGCTTTCTCTCAGAAAAAAAAAAATGAAGGTTTCCTGAAGTGTTCCCATGTGGCAGGTAACGCAATCAGACACTGTGATCAGCCACTGAGCAGAAACACAAACTCAACAAGCAGAAATATCAAAAAGTTGCCACAGTTTCCTGCTTCTACAAAATGTGACATTTGCGCTTAGCAAAGATATATGAATGCCCCAGACCCAAACGCCTGTTCTGGCATCTCCTTGTTAATCAGCAAACAAGTGTCCAGACTTTCCTCTATGCCCCCAACCCATTCAACTGAGCACTCTCTGGCTCTCCACCAAGGCCCAATCTTCAAATAGCCAGAGCCCAGGCTCCAAGTCACCCCCCTGACACCGTAACTTCTTCAGACAGAAGTGACACTTCCTACCGCACTCTGGTAATTAACCAAGTGGATTTGCTCTTCAGGCACCTGGAGGTATCCTCAATTCCTGTCCAGCCATACAATGCAACTGTAGACCTTTATGGCCAGCAGTGACAGTACGCCTACAGGAACAGCAGGCAATGACACCTGCAGAGGTGGCTGGGCATCCAAGCACGTTGGCCAGGCATCAAATAGCATTGGCCAACACATGTGGCTTGGCATGCAAACTGCCAGATTAACTACTTCTGGTCTTAAGGCCCTAATCTATGTCCTTTCAAAGCCAATGCAACTACTGTCTTCCTCTAGCAACATGTAGGAAAACATAAAATTGGAACACAAAGCATAAATCTCAACCCACTTGTGTTTGGTGAATACAAGATTTATTTTTCTCTGACCATCTTCCGTAACTTTGAGCTAACTGGCAAACGTTGCTTAAGACCATAAACAGTTCCCACTACCTGTGACCATCCACAACTTTGAGGGCCTACAACACTGGGTGTCACTTGTTAATGTCACTCTGAATGAGCACTAACTCGTTCTTTAATGATCTGTAGAATAGACCAACCAAAATAAGCTGACGGAAAGGGCAACTGCACCTGCCACACAGACCTGCACTCTTCAGCATCCTCCCCACACACCCCACAAAGCTGTGTCATTTCCTATAGCACTTATTTGCAGGGCCAAATACTTACTCCATGTTTTATTTTTACGTATTTAACCTCCAGCAGTACACAGCTCCTATCTTTAAAGCTTCTGAATACCAGACGAGAAAAATCCTACTTCAAATGACACATTAGCCATTTAGCTGAGAAACTATCCATCCCAGCTAGTTTTAAGACAGACAGATGAAGACTTCCAGGAACTCTACAGTGAGGTTGCCTACAAAAACCAACACAGACTCTATGACGAGAAGGTATTTTCAAAATTAGACACTTTGGCTCAAAGGTCTTTTGCCTTTATTGGCTCTCTGACATTCAAACCTATGACCCTGCAGCCATCATTAGGACTCTGGACTGTTGGATAACGGTGGTCCTTGTTCTCCTGCCAGTAACCCTGTTACTGTTCAGACATC
>NW_008825051.1:1685223-1685805 GCF_000699105.1 Pygoscelis adeliae | reverse complement strand
GAAAAAGCTCTCTGCCTTCCTAAAAACCAGAGGCTGACTAGGTTAAAGCAGTATGCACAAGTGATGGATAGCAAAAGCTTTTTATCACGAGGAGATACTTTTTGAAGCACCAAATAACGGAATTTTATCCTTTTTTCTTTCATTTAGAGGACAAACAATACAAGTGTGATATGGGAGCAACTTCATCTTCCACAGTGCTTAAAGGAAAAGCCTACTCCCACGTGGACATGCACATTCCAGGACACACTCTCTCCTTCACAGAGAAGGAAAGCCTCTGAGTAAAGCTCAGCACCGTTTGAAGACGGCATCAATGCATTTGCAGAGCCCAGGCCTGCACTGCCAAGCACTCTCAGGTCATGCACCAAGCAATCCCATGGCAAGAGGTTCAGCGCCAGGTCTCTGCATGCCGCTGGAAGGTGCTCCTCATCGATCCCAGGCACACCTGAGAAGTTCAAGACACTCACAGAAGTTATTTCAGTCACATCTTACACCGGTGATGAGGCAGAGGGGAGGTAACAGAAAGGCAGGATGGGAGCTTTTAGCCACTCAAATTCTGCAAAAACAGAGACTGTAATATAAAAA
>NW_008825051.1:1663985-1685196 GCF_000699105.1 Pygoscelis adeliae | reverse complement strand
CCTCACCCCCCCCGAAACCAACCAAGAGCTTCTGATGCACAGGAGATAAGTGAGAAATACACCGACTAAAGTGCCAAAAGAGAGCCCAGAAAGCTGCTGGGTGACAGGGGAGGACTTGCTAAATCAAGACTGCTCCTTCCCGAAGACCTCCTCCCAGCCTCACCACGGGCTGCTCTGCTCAGTGCACAAAGCTTTGCTCCAACTGGTTTCACTCTTTGGTTTTTTTGGTCTTCTCAAACATTTCAGAGGTGTGAGCACTCCTACAGGTCTGCTTTTCCAGTAGCCTTCTGCTAGCCATGTACAGCCCGTTAGGGTGCCTACACCCATCCCAGTGACAACCAGAGCTGCCACTACATCCTCTCCCATCAGATGCAGGTGGACTCAGAGCACAAACATCACTTGTTTATAGCAGGGATGATCCGGGCTGCTGGGCTATAAACTGAGAAGCAGCCAAAGGTCCATCCATACCACCGCTGGCTCAGACAGATCAGTTACCCATTAAGACCAGTAACACCGTTAGGACTTTTTGCCCTTAATTCAGCCCTGGAGGGTGGGAACCAGAGCCCTGAGCTCATCCTGCATCTACACACCCACTGCCATGGGCTCAGATGCTTTCAGTGCCCGGTGAAACCCGAGAACAACATCACAGAGCGGGTCATGGCTTGGAGTAACATTTCCATGCAAACCTGTGCCCCAGTTTTGAGAAGTAGGGGAGGTAACAGAATATTTTTCCCTTTGCAAAGTTATGCTATCGGACTGAAAGCTTCCAGTAACAACAGCTTCCTGACACGTGCTTCCCAGTGCCTGGCGAGGCACAGGAAAAAGGAAACACAAATTCTGAGTCTATGAATAAATGTGACGTCTGATATTGAACTGAAAGATAAAGGCAACTTAAGACCATTTTCAAAACTCTTATTTGTAGCAAGCAGGATCTCAGGGAAGGGAAGAGGAGGGGTGCCACACTGCATCCCAGATGTGCACAGAGGCCACTGCCTCTGCTCAGAGCTCCATCCACCTGCACAGCACCCACCTCCTCAGCTCTCTGAGCACACCTCACCCCCTATACCACATCTACACTTCCAAGAAGATACAATCTTCCAGCTAGCCAACACCAAAGAGTTTTTTGGATTGAATCCATAACCAACCTTACTCTCGTGACTGCGATGAATGGAGACATCCTGTACCAGAATGAAAGCTGCTGGGCCCAACTGAGGTTGTGGACACAACCTCAGTCCCATCGTTACACAATCCTGGATACAGATGAAGGCTCAGGCTCTTCACCTTATTCCAGCAATGCCCTCCAGGTGCTGCGAACAAAGCAAGCGAAAGCAACGGGAGCTGCACATCCCAGGACACTTGAATGAAACACCTCTCTGGCTGTTTTAGCATTTCTTAGAAGAAAAGAGCCCTTCTCAGAATGCAAAGCATCATTATCGTGCTTACACAGCGCAGGTAGACATCCTGGTTCAGGGTGCGACCTTGCAAGATGCCAACAGTCCTGGCCTTGCTCCAGACCTGTCTGTCTTCACGCACCGAGTGTGAAACTCGCTCTGGCTCTTGTATCCTGTTTCTCACTCGGCTTTGTGCAGGATCAAGCCCTCGAAAAAGTGTCTTAAAAGCAGCTGGACCACTCCTGTGTAAGAGTGCCTATGTGAGGAAGACTGAGCAGACTCAGACCATGGGTGCATATAAGCCGCTATACTGTCCGCAGCAGTGGCTAGGTTAGGAAAGTGTATAAAATTAGGAAAAGCGTAAGCAGGGCTTCTCCAGAATAATCTCCCATCCTCCAGCGAGCTGCAGCTCAGGGGCTTCACAGGCAAGAGGTATTGCCTTTGTGCTTGGCCGCTGTTGGCAGAAATTTCTTTCATGAATTTATCCAGTTGCTGCTTTTTTACTATTTTATAAATATAAAACCTAATGCCAGACTCTCAAAAACAGACAGGACGGAAGAAGCTTGAAGCATTCCCATAAAAACCATTTAAAACATCTTGCTCGGTGAAGTGTCAACACATCACACGCATAAAAGAAACAGAAAAGGACCTACTGAAAGGCAACTTGGAGAGAGCAGAGCCATCAAAACCCGCTTCTTGGTGCACGATTTGACAAATCCCGCTCAACCCACGAGCCCCTTGCCTCCGGTTGGGAGCATAATTAGAAGCATTAACTAATTTTTAAGCAGCAGCACAGTAAGGCCCCTTTCTTGGGCGCGGGGTGAGAAGCCATGCCAGCGAGCACGGCCAGGTACCAGCAGCGCTGCTCCACCGGCGCGCGGGGACCGCTGGCAGCGATGCTGCGGGGACGGTGTGCAGACCGCGGCGGTTACATTCACACTCGGCACCAGCTGCGCTCGGCTGCAGCCACACCTCTGCTTTGTGCGCCTCTCTTTCCGCCCCCTCAAGCCACGCACTGCACTGCCAGATCGCTGCATGGCGAGGGGGGGGGGGTTTGGTTTGGGGGGTTTGGGTTTTTTGCAGCGTAAGAGGGGCACAGATTTTTAAAAGGAAAACAAAAACTTTGTGGCACACTTGACTGTTACCAAACATTTCCGACGTGTGAGAAGGTGGGCTAAGCAACATTTCTGAACCAAATGTTCAGATCCGAGGGACTATTACAAGCTGGCTGGCAGCCCTCAGTGCAAGCCAAGGTGCTGAGCAGTCCCAGTCCTGTATGCACGCTATTACGTACCTGCAACTTACAGTAGGCTCAAAAAAAAAAAAAAAAAATCAGGATTTCTTGATTTTTTTTCTTAATTTTTAAATTAAGAACAAACTTAAGGACATTAAACCTTCTGCTCTTTTTTTTCCCCCTATTATTTTTTAAGGCCCAATGTGATAGCACTTCGCCGAGCAAAACATTTTGCTGAACTGCTCATGGTCTCAATTATCTGAGAGAAGAGCTGAAAAGGCCGACAGGAGACGAGGCTTTAAACCGTTATCCAGCATTTGGACACTTCAGAAACAGTGCCAAATAATTTAACACTTGACATTTATTATTTTAAAGCTGCTGGTGGCACAATTTGCAAAATCTATTTCAAAATCTATTTCTACTAGAAATATTTTCACGACTTAATAAAATTAAAATGAAAACTGGGCATAGATAAAAATATTGCTTTCACATCGCTGCCTCCAAAATTTTACCATGCTGTAGTAGTGGGAGAGAACCAGAAAATGAAAAGCAAAAGTCATCTCAGCCTGCTTTCATCTCTAAGATAGCAGAGATCCAAAGGAGAGTTTAGAGGATGGTTGTGTTGCTTCATTTGGTTTTAGGAACCTTTTTCTCTGCCAGCAACGTAAGGATGGAGTTATCCAGTCTGCTTTAGTGTTGACTTTGTCCCAAATAAATCTGGATCCCTTCTTTTAAAGATTCGGTGGTGCCCAGCTGCAACAGCCCCGTGCTCCGCGGTGCCTGCTGCTTCCCGCAGCCTGCGGAAGGGGCTCCGAGCACCTGGGAAGGAACCAAAATTAGGCAGCGCAGAGACACCCGCGCTGCCCTGGGGCTCTGCGGGGCGGGCTTGGCCCCGGCGGGGTTTCGTGGCTGAGGGGTGTTGAAACGCAGCGGCAGGACGGCCGCCGCAGGGACAATGCCAGCGAAGCCAGCCAGCTCCTCAACCCTGCATGGTTGAGCATTTCACAATACGGGCAAGTTTTATGAAACTTTTTCTTTCCATAAATTAAACTCAGTTGTTTTCTATTACAAAACACATTTCTGTACCTAGAGGGAAGCCTGTGCTACACAGGCAGTGAAAACAGCTACGAAGGCAAAGCACGTGTGATTCCTCATCTGTCCATCACCCATAAACCCGACCAGTACCCTGAAGCCAAAAAGCCAGCTAAGGTCTCGCAACCAAGAGCACACTTGGGTACCACACAGAGGACATACTGCATATAAATACAATTTATTACCCAGCACCACGGATGTTTCCCACCTAATGCCCAAAACAAAAATCCCTCTGGGAAGAAGCATCCACATGCACGCTTGCAGGTGCATGGTCCTGCTAGTACACAACGTTACCATCAGATAAATGCATTTTCCAAACCCAGAACTCTCTCCAGCAGCTTCTGAGCAAAAACAGACCTACGGTCATTGGTAACGTCTTGTAGGAAACACAGATTTATGGCTCTTTGTGGGCCTCAAAGTCCTCTTATCTCAAGCAAGAGGGAGCTGAAGGACCCTCCTGCACGTACCCAGCATCACCAAACCTGCAGTAGCGACTCGAAGCAGATAGGGAAAACGCAGTCGCTGTGTTCAATGCAGGGGATGACAAATAATCAATTCTTCATGGAGTAGGAAGGGAATAATTTATTTCACAGTTGCTTTGTACCTAAAGAGAAGCCTTGGCACCGAATCTTAACTACGCCTTGAATGCTCCTACGAGACTGTGAAGGTGCTTTGGGGGATCATACAGTGTTACTATAAATATATTAAGAAAAGAAATGGGGAGCTGCTCCCGCCAAGCTGCAAGTAGCATCTCATGCAGCTCATTACAGACAGCTATGTTCGGGGAAAATCTTGAATTTTCATCAGAGACAACCAAAAGGTCAGCCTTTCTTATGGGATTTCAGCCATTTGAGTGCCCTTTTGAGCTACAATCTTGAAATTAGGAATAATTCATTCATTACAGACTGCTGATTACAGGGGGGGTGGAAAACAGAAATTTGACATTTCTTTCCAGTTCACCAAAAGGTCAGTCTACTGATTTACAAAATTTGTATTAATTTTAACTCTGAGGCTGTCACATTGGGCATGAGGCATCCAATTTGGAGAAATTAAGGTCTCTAGTTGCATTTACCATTTTGAATGCAAAAAGTTCTCAAAGGCAAAGGCAATGCTGAGGGAGCCAACAGCCAAAGTCACCCAAATTGGGGACAGCTGCCAATTTTAATACCCTAAAATGCATTTCTGTTTAGGAGAACCCAGGCTTCAAGTCTCTTCTTGCTGCATGTTGCCAGACATCAACTGCCATTGCCCCATGACACAGAGACAAACTAAAGTTTGGGGTTGAACCATCTGCCATGGCAGACCCAACAGTCTTCAAGTCATACTGCGACTCGTCCGGGCTCACACCAGCACCGGGCACTAACACCACCAGCTCTGCTTGCCACCACCAGCCAGCTCAACTCCTAGAGATCCTCCATTCAGAGCTTGAAAACACTGAGAGATGAGGAGGAGGAGGAGGAGGCGGCAGCATGGAAGTCATCTTCTTGAGCAGCTGGAGCAGAGGAAAGCATGTTTCAGAGTTGACTCAAAGGCCACGGGGAGGAGGGTGGGAGGTGTCTCCCACAAACATGGAAAATATTGCAAAGGCGCAAAGCACGAACCAGTCCTCAGAGGCACTGCTGGAGCTCAAACAGCCATCATGATGGCCCAAACGCAAAGCTCAGCTGCCTCGTGCTGTCATATGGGAGCGAGAAGATAAGCAAAGCTCAAGTGATCCCTCCCAAAAAATATCAAACCCAGTGACCAACCTGCTGAGATTTATGAGTCCTGTTATTTGTAAATAAGTCATTTGTGGAGATTTACAGCACTATAAAGACCACCTCATGCAACTGCAGGATCCCTAAGAAAAGCTTGAAGCTCCTCCTGTCCCTCCCAAGGAAGCTCTCCTTGAGCAGCTCTTCATCAAAAGGTATGGAAAAGCATCCTCACGTTTATAAAGAGCAGCAACAAAGACGGAGCAATCCCAACACCTGTTTTCCTGCCGTAGTCACCAGCTCAGACCATTTCCCACATCGGGAGCCATCCTGGCCAGGGGATGGCTCCCAATTTAGGAATAAGGCTACAGCCAAGGCCAAACCCTCAACTGGCCTAAACCTATTCACACCAGCCAGTGCTGCTCCCTCGTTTCTTTTTTTAATGGAAACATTGCTATTTTTTTTTTAATTTTTTATAAAGACACACTCATAAAAAATTGAATGAAGGTCTGTTCAGGCTTACAGGCAGAAGGCTGCTCCGGCTGTCACAGTCTGTCCTTGCAAACAGGACCTGCGTGCGCTCGGTGCTCTGCTGCTTTACACCGACTTTTCATACAGCACGCCTGACATTATTTTCTTCTTCAAGAAGGAAAAATTAAGGAAACCATCGTGACATTGTGGTAATTTTATGCTCCAGCTATAACCTCTGCCCACCAAACCTTTGTCCAATCTACCCGTGTTCATGCTGTAAGTAGATTTACATTTTCTAACTTCTTCAATACAGAAAGTTGGATTTTACTACTTTCCCTTCAGAAAATCAGTTCAATGTTTAGTTCTGTATTAAAAATTGGCCTTGGTACAACTAGATTTTAAAATCAATTGCTACTTTTTAAACTATTTGAAAATACTAGTTCCTCTTTGTATTTCATTTCTTCAGGGAAAAAAATACAAATCCAATCCACAATCAGACATTTGCCTTTTTTCTCCTTTTTAATTTAGTAACTTGTGAATTCATGCATTGACCCAGCCGAACAAAGGGCAAAGACTGTTAAATTCCAGAGCCCAGGAGATATTCGGTTACTCATTCAAGGCCTTCTGCAGAGTTTAAAAAAAAATAAATAAAAATGAGACTTAGTGAGGAGGAGGAGCAGATTTGGAAATGATACTTTTAAATTAACAACGGAAAAGGGGAAAGAGGTAAACTGGGAAGAGATTAGCTGCTTGCTGTGCCGCGATGGGAAGATGGAGAGTGGGCTGGAACTCATTAGCCCAATTACATAATATATTGTTTTGGCCAAATTTGAAGGCAATAAAAGCAGTGAGAGAAACGAACATTAGGTAACAGTAAAGATGGAAGAGGTGGGGGACAGGAGGAAAAAAAAAGGCTTTTTATGATTTTATTCATGAAGCTTCTTTAAAAGGTTTCCCTTCGGCTGGGAAGCACAGAGTATAGGCAGGAATATGGGAAACAACCGAAATACGGCTGGGGGTGCCCGTCGCTGTGGGGGCAGCAGGCACTGCAGGTCCGTGGGGCTGCTGTGACATTGGGGAAGGAAGACTGGCACACCAAGCAAGGGAAAAAGAAAATAGCTTGAAATTTCCCTGCCTTCCCTTCCTCCTGTCCCTGAAAATCACATTTCATTGAATTCAAAAGCATTCTGAAATTTTACTAGTTTAGGAAAGATTGAATAAGCATGTAATTAAATTAATTACAGAATCACTGCTCTGCATCCTACTGCAGGAATAGCAGTGAATCAACCAAATGGATTCGAAATCACTTCCTAAATGCTTTCCAGTCAAATAAAACTTCAAGAACAGTTTCAAACCACTTACTGCATGGTCCAGAAAAATCCAACCTTTCAACCAGTTTCCTTCACCTGTATGGGGACACGCTCCTAAAGGGCACGACCCGACATAGAGCGTTTCCCTTCCTAAATAAACAGCAGCTGCTCGGAGCCGGACACCTCCTCTCCCTGCCTGCATCTCCCGCCCCATTCGCCGCTATCCAAGCTGGTTCCTATGGACAACCACCACACGTTTCTAATTAATCGCCCCTCTGTGCAAGGAGAAGATAGGAGAAATCCTTCTGTGAGCTCATGGCTAAAGGGTCTGTTGCAAAGCACATGCACAAATTGAGGATGGGCGGGTGGTTCCCACCGGGAAAGGTGCCCCCAGCCCCACGGACACTGCCAGCATCCCCTTGCCTGCACCAGCATCAACAGGACCAGAGTTGAGACTCAGATGTCTCAAATGAGGGTTGTGCATGGTCCAACATGGCAAGCTGTGCCAGCACGGCTGAAGCAAGGTGTCCGGTCTTGGTCAACAGGATAGAGCATCATTCCCCGTAGCTGGGGGATGTCTAAGGTCAGAGGAGCCTCCTTCTCCACTTCGGGAGAGCAGTGGAGTGCAATCAGAGGCGATTAGCTACAAACAGCACAAGCTGCATCCCAGCCCTGGCAAACACGAGACCACAAGCAGCAACACGACCACAGGAAGCACGGGGGAGCGTGCACAGGCATCCGCCCTTCCAAGAAACCAGGAATAGCCTTGCGCTGCCTCACCCACGCGCAGTTGGAGGCAAGGCTGCCTTTCTGTTAATGCTTAATGTGAAGGTAGTTTCGCATACCACCACATCCACCGAGCACGTCTGGACGGCTGCTGGCAGCTCTGGATGCAGCGGGACCATCATGGTGCAAACAAGCCCCTTCTGCATAGGGGATGCAGCAGGACTCACTCACTGCCTCCTCCCACAGCTCCGTGCCCAGCAGAAGGGCCCAGAGAAGAGGACCGTGGGGTTTCTGAGGGAAGCAGTTTGATGACCTGGTGCGAGCTCTCTCCTTTGGACGCTCACCACCGTTTCGCGCAGGAGAAGCCAGCAGCTCCTGCTCCCGCTGTGCTGTGGTAACACTGACCCTGCCAGCTTGGCCCTATGAGGCTGCAACGTGACACGTGCAAGGCGTCCCCCTCCAGCAGTGCCTTCCAAAGGTCCTCGAGGCACAGACGGGCAGAGGGGTGACAGTCACACACCTCTGGCCTGGGGTTGAACCCCAAGCATGGCCACAGCAGCGCACACGACCGCTCCGGGGAAAACAAAGTGTGATAGCTCAGACCAGAAATCAAACATAAATGCTAACCCAGGTGACTTTGCTCAAATTAAGTGAAGTAAGCTCTTCACAAGCATTGCTGCTTCCAGGAAGATGTCCATCCACAGCCTTGGTGGATTCAGCTAGCAATGAAGGCAGCAGCCAAAGCCAGCTTTCATCCCCTACCCTATGAGAGATGCTGCCTCAAAACCCACTCAAGAGGTGCCAAAGGTCAGAAAAGTCAAACAGGCAATGCCTGCAGGGCTGCATCCCCACCAAACAGGTCCTCAGGCAGCAGAACACCAACACCACCTCTTGCTTGCTCGAAGAGAAACACTTTTGATAAAAAAATCCAAATAAGAACTCCCAGATCTGCATTGTTTTCAATAAGCTTATGGTCTATTTGTCCATATTAAATCTCACCGACCCTCCAACAGGCATGGACACCACCTGATGTGATCAACCAATGATCTACATCTTCAAACAGAGCAAAACCAGCAAGTTACTGAAGAGCAACCAGCTTTGAAGGCTGCAACTTGACCCAAGCAGGGATGAGCAGAAACAAAGATCTCAATGGGGGGGTTTCTCTAGTCTCCTGGGAGTGCAGGAAGGGCCTATCTTGTCCCCCAAAAAAACTTACTAGCCGATGAAGTAGCTGCCACCATGTGCAGCCACATGTGCTGCCTGATCAACAAGATCTAGTCATGACCAGCCCAGAAGCCACCAAGAGCTCAATGATGGGACAGGCTCCAACACACCGCGCAGATCTTCCCTTAGCCCAAACACAGCTGCAGTGATCAGCAGGACCTCCAGCAGCGCTCAGGACACGTACGTAGCTGCTCCTCTCCCGACTGGCGGTGACACTGAACACCCAGTGGGTACTGAGCATCTCCCGTGCCACTGCAGATGGAGTCCACGCTCATGATACAGACTTTAACCCCCCTGAAGGCATTTCTAATTACCACATTAAAAGGTGTGAAATGCTTCCTTCCCACACAGGCACAGTCATCTTCAAGGTCTGAAAGCCAAAGCTCTCCTTGGCATAACTAAACCAGCCTCCCAACCGCCCCATGAATTGATGTCCTGGGTCTCTTCGGGGCTTATGCTCCCCCTGGCTCGCTCCTCATCTGCCCCCTCACCCCCACATACAATTAACCACATCTGCCCATGGAAATACCAGCAAAGATCTTCAGGACATGGTCAACAAGGTTTCAGAGTGAATTGAATAAACTGAGCGGTAAGAACTTGCCAAGACCAGATGGCACTGAACAAAACCTTGGGAAAAGCAAAGACTAAATGGCTGAAGCATCCCCTGTGCTGACCACGCTCCAGCGGGGAGAGAGGAGGTGCAAAACCCACCCAGGGACCTTCTCACAGCTTTGCAGGTGGAGATGCGAGGGACTGAAGGCCACCAGTGGGAGCATGGGCAGAAACCACTAAAAATGCAGCAAACTGCTCAAATCAGAGTAGAATTACAAAAAAAAGCAACAGATCCGTGCTTTGTGTTAGGAAAGGGTCAAACCTGATCTCAGTTGGCCATTATTTGGCCATTGACGACTGGAGGCTGGCCAATGTGACGCCCATCTACAAGAAGGGCCGAAAGGAGGATCCGGGGAACTACAGGCCTGTCAGCCTGACCTCGGTGCCGGGGAAGATTATGGAGCGGTGCATCGTGAGGGCGCTCACAAGGCAGGTGCAGGACAACCAGGGGATCAGGCCCAGCCAGCACGGGTTCATGGAAGGCAGGTCCTGCTTGACCAACCTGATCTCCTTCTATGACCAGGTGACCCGCCTAGTGGACAAGGGAAAGGCTGTGGATGTGGTCTACCTGGACTTCAGTAAGGCCTTTGACACCGTCTCCCACAGCATTCTCCTGGAGAAGCTGGCGGCTCACGGCTTAGACAGGTGTACTCTGCGCTGGGTCAAAAACTGGCTGGACGGCCGGGCCCAGAGAGTTGTGGTAAATGGAGTTCAATCCAGTTGGCGGCCGGTCACGAGCGGTGTTCCCCAGGGCTCAGTATTGGGGCCAGTTCTGTTCAATACCTTTATCAATGATCTGGACGAGGGGATCGAGTGCACCCTCAGTCAGTTTGCAGACGACACCAAGTTGGGCGGCAGTGTTGATCTGCTCGAGGGTAGGAAGGCTCTGCAGAGGGACCTGGACAGGCTGGATCGATGGGCCGAGGCCAACTGTATGAGGTTCAACAAGGCCAAGTGCCGGGTCCTGCACTTCGGCCACAACAACCCCATGCAGCGCTACAGGCTTGGGGAAGAGTGGTTGGAAAGCTGCCTGGCGGAAAAGGACCTGGGGGTGTTGGTCGACAGCCGGCTGAACATGAGGCGGCAGTGTGCCCAGGCGGCCAAGAAGGCCAACGGCATCCTGGCCTGTATCAGAAATAGTGTGGCCAGCAGGAGCAGGGAAGTGATAGTGCCCCTGTACTCGGCACTGGTGAGGCCGGACCTCCAATACTGTGTTCAGTTTTGGGCCCCTCACTACAAGAAGGATGTTGAGATGTTGGAACGTGTCCAGAGAAGGGCAACAAGGCTGGTGAGGGGTCTGGAGAATAAGTCTTATGAGGAGCGGCTGAGGGAGCTGGGGTTGTTTAGCTTGGAGAAAAGGAGGCTGAGGCGAGACCTCATTGCGCTCTACAACTACCTGAAAGGAGGTTGTAGCGAGGGGGGTGTTGGTCTCTTCTCCCAAGTAACAAGCGATAGGACAAGAGGCAATGGCCTCAAGTTGCGCCAGGGGAGGTTTCGATTGGATGTAAGGAAAAATTTCTTTACTGAAAGAGTGGTTAAACATTGGAACAGGCTGCCCAGGGAAGTGGTTGAGTCACCATCCCTGGAAGTATTTAAAAGACGGGTAGATGAGGCGCTTAGGGACATGGTTTAGTGGGCATGGTGTTGTTGGGTTGACGGTTGGACTCGATGATCTTGGAGGTCTCTTCCAACCTTAATGATTCTATGATTCTATGATTATGTCTTAGATGTGCAGGGAAAACATCAGCTTAGTGCTCGTTAGCGGTCAAAGAGGAAAAGAGAAGGTTTGTTAAAAAAGGCAAAACAAACAGAAAACACAATTGTGCCATGTACACATCCCTGCCACACCTGCATTTTGAACACAGCCTGCAGGTTTGGCCATCCCGTCCCAAAAAAAAGACTACCACTGGGGAAGGCAGAGAGCAAGACAATCAGCAGCAGAACTAAAATGAACTAAAACCTTTCAGCTAAGAGCAGGCAACGGGAGAAAAGGGAGATGGGACCCCTCAAATGGGCAAAAGATGCTTAAATGCATCCTCCAGCACTGCAGGTGTGAGCACGGGATGGCACGGAGAGGGATGGGGTTTGCACCACTCTCACGCTCCAGCCTGGACACCACCAAGATGGCAAAGACCTGAGCTGGCATGCACGGCGATGCCCACGGCAGCCTCCTGCCGAGGCGGGGAAGAGCAGAGCCCATGGCAGCACCAGCACCGCAGTGCCGGTGCAGACCCTGAAGCACAGCCATTCCTCCCCTGTGGAGGGGGGGAACCTGGGGAGAGGTGCAGTGTTTTGTACCACTGGGTCCCATTACGGCTCGCTGGGGAATGTCCTTTGAGTTAGAGGGAAAGGAAGCAGGGGATGAATTATGCGTTGTTTGACCTCGGGAACGGAAATCCATCGAGTTTCACTACTTCATCACTCTGGCGCTGCTGGCCGCGGTGCCAAGATTTCTGCCCGAAACAGTGCAGAGGCAGGGGAGGACACGGCGATGGCATTTCAGGCAGAAGCTTTAAGTATTTGTTACTTGGGAAATGGGGTACAGAAGTACAAAATATGTTTTCTTAAATATTCAAGCAGGTTATTTAACTTTTAAAAAAGATGATTTTTTACATAGTAGCACTTTAAACCAATAATACCTATTTTCACATTTTTCAGTTTAGCGCAAAAGAATCCCAGTAACAGGGTGAAATCTTAATGTAAATTTAAGCAGCGCAATGTGTCTCGATAAAACCATCAGACACAATACTTAAGGTACCATACACTTAGGGTAGCCACAAGCAGCTCTGGCCACCAGCATTTTATGAGAAAAAAACCCTAAAATAGAAAAGTAGAGTATGCCTTATTCCAAAATTCAGGAGGTGAAAGGCCCTTTACCTCCATCTCCAGTGCTCAGGGATCATCAGTCTCCGTCCTCACGGCACAGCCAGAATTACGGGGAAAGGGCAAGGCAGGTACTGACACTGCAAGCCAGGCTAAGTAAAACACTGGAATAAATTCTCAGTGTAACAGAAAAACCCAGCTGGTTCATTCACGTCCATCCCTGTGGTACCACCAGCAAACAGAGCAGAGTTTGCTCAGAAATGAGTTTGGTCCCTGGTGAAATTAGGTGCTGCCCTCCATTGACACTCTCCTGATAAAGAGGTTTCGCATAAAGAAGAACAGCATCTCAGGAAAACTGCTGAATTTCCCCGATTCTGGGATTCTACCCTTTTTCCTGAGGTATGGTGCTGACTGAAAGCACGCTCCAGCCTCTTCCAGTTTGGGAAAAGAAGGTTGCTTTCACCTCATTTCCTGTTACCAACCTTTTATACACCCTGGTGAGCTACAGCTTGGGAAGTCATTGCAAATTTTGTAAGAAATAGAGGGAAATATGCTACCATCAGCAGCAGAGCTGGAGCTGCCCAGAGCATACCTCGTTTCCCAGTCCCTTGGGAGAGGACCACAAGACATGAAGGTCCCCCTCATCCCACAGGCTCCGAACTAGTGGGTGACAGCCCAGGAGCAATTGCCCTGCGGGAGGAGCACCCACCACCGGAGGACAAGGGTGCTGGGCTCCTGCCCGTGGGAATGGGCTGCCCGGCACGAGCCACCGCTCTTACCCCCAACACCCAACAGCTCTGCTCTGCGTGAACCAAACCGGCTGGTGCATCTGAAGGAACCTGCTCAAGAACCACCTCTGCAAGTGAGTGCAATTGCTCAAAGCCAATGTCCGAAGGGTGCAGCAGGGCTGGAAGATTTCTGGAGAGGGCAGAGGGCTGGAAAGGGCAACAGAAGCGAGCCTGAGGGTTCGCTAGGACTGCCCTAGGGCTGCAAAGGAGCTCAGGGCAAGACCTGGCACATCAATGACTGCAGGGAGCAGGAAGATACTGAGACACAAATATTTTTATATAGCACGTGCTAAAGCAAAATTCTCCATTTGACTTCATCTTAGCTTCTTGGAAAACAAGGACTCCGATGGCCACTGCATGGTTACAGCTGTCTGCAACGCAGCAGCTTACCAAACTCTGCGGTGAAACCTGCAGGCATAAAATACAGTTAATGTGGTAAAAATCCAGGGGAGGCCTAGCAGCAGCTGGAAGGGTGACTGTGTTTCTTGGAGGTGTTTTTGTCCCAGGAGCCTGTGGCGTGACGGGAACTTGCACAGGGTCTGGTCCAAGTCCGGTGGAGGTGGGGTACGGCAGGGTGGCACCGCGACCCAGGGGACGTGGCACTGCTCCAGGACTCAGAAACCCAGGTCCTGCTCCTGTCGGTGGCTCTGGCAACCCTGGGATCGGTTTATTCTTCAACCATTTGTAACCAGACTAGAAACCGTGTGACTCTACGGTGCTCAGCTCCATGAGACCTGACCTCAGCCAGCAATGCTGAGGAGCTGATGTAACACATGCCAAAGAGCCACTGCTATCAAGTCATGCCAGAAAGTGGTGTCGGACCCCTGATGTTGTGACCAGAGAGGGATGACAACTCCAGATTCGGTGCCAAGCCTGAACCATGCCATGCCTTAAAGCACATGGTGGGAACAGAGCTGAGCCCTCTTGCTCTGCATCATGGCCATGGTGGCTGGGATGGGCTGCAGGGAGGGCAGCCATCCCCAAATGCCGGCAGGCACTGGCAGTAGCACACCTAGAGAGACAGCGAGTCCAAGGACAGTAGAGCCTGCCTGAGAAGTAGGTAATTAAGACACAAGACGTTGGCTTTTGCTGAATGACGCTGCAGCAACATCCACACAGGTCACAGCAACCCCACGAGCTGCATTACAGCAGGTTCAACCACGCCCACGTGAGCTGCTGACCACGCTGCAGAGAAAGCTGCTGAAGGAAACTTCTCCCTTCACATCCACACCATTGCTGAACTTCGATCCTCTCTTTATTTTTAATGCTACAATCCTCAGCCCCTTACACCTCACCGGAGATGAGCCCTTGAGTGGCTGAAGTGGTCTAATGGTACAGTGTGGTGCCTTCCTCCTCGCACCCATTCTCTTCCTCTCTCTGTGCCTGCTCCCCACTCACTGCTCCCCTCCATAAGCCAATTTACTCACCAACCTGGCAGAAAGCCCTGCCTTTCCCTCCCCTCCATAGCTTTTTTCCTTTATGCGCTTTTCCTGGGTTAGGGAGATAAACCACCTCACAGAAGGCTCCAACAAACAGTAGCCCACGAGATAGGCAGCAGAAGAGCATGGACAGAAGGCAGAGGACCAGCACCTCCGTCTTTTGGCAACAGCATGCTCTTGGCCAGGCTCCCTTCCCCATCTTGCAGGCTCTGCTTGCCACCCACTCTTCCCTTCCACAGGATGACTAGCAGTGTCATGAACATCCAACAAACGAGGGCTAAGGGAGTTCACACCTCGAGTTATTCGGTAATGCTGCCGGAAAACTTAAGGAGACTATAATGTGCTGGTCTGCCTTCAGATTGCGCTTGGAAAACACTCCTCATAAAAAGTGCATAGCTATTTTTAAAGGAAATCCTGGATGCTCCTTTGCATGAATGCAGCAGGCAGCTGCAAAGGTACATCAAGCCAACAAGTCAATGGGTTGGATCTGGTAGTCTGACAACACGTCGTTACGCCGCTCCAGCAGCGGCGGCCAAGCAGGGAACGAGGCTGAAATGCCGGCCAAAGCCACGGTCCTGCTGATGGATGCCAAAAGACACAAGAGCATAGCCAGGAGCATGGCAGGAAGATCTCCAGAGGACACATCAGCTGTTCGCTGGAGGTCAGAAGTCACTAATGCA
This sequence comes from Pygoscelis adeliae, assembly GCF_000699105.1. Lineage (NCBI taxonomy): Eukaryota > Metazoa > Chordata > Aves > Sphenisciformes > Spheniscidae > Pygoscelis > Pygoscelis adeliae. Next base: position 1,669,712 of record NW_008825051.1, on the reverse strand, counting down.
ACATAGCGCAGTGCTGATGGCTGTTACAACGCAGTGCATGTCACGCCGAGCAATGCACAAGACTGTGGCTAGTTAGTCTTGCACTTGCTTTCCTAAGAGTTGAGCAAACAGGTCAATTAGTGAAAGCTCATCACAGTGAGAATTTTACTGAAAATTACATTATCCAGCCTTTAAAGGCTCCCGACAATCCTTTCATGGAAGAACTGGTGAAGAAAAAGGATTAATCTCTAGAAATGGAAAGAACAGAATTTCTTATTTTTAGGAATAACATTTCACTACAAATCCAGTAACTGGGATGGATCAAAACCAGAAAGACCTCAAAGTAAACATCTTTGAAGGACAGGACTGTTGGAAAATCTCTCACCAACAGAGGAGAAGAGACAGAACAATTCATGGAGGGCACCTTAGGAACATCTTGGTCTCATCCACCACTACTCCTACAGGCAGAAGGTCTATGCAGCTACCTCTCCTCTGCCAGCACCTGAGCTCCAGGGACACGCTTTCCCAGAGCAAGGTCTCCTGAGAGCGATTAAGTCCCAACACAGTGACCTGCATCCCAAGGTGATGTTGTTGCAGCCACTCACACATTAAGAGACTCCTTTCAGTCATCTCCTTCCTTCCCCCTTCATTTACGTTTGGGCTGACGAGAGGGACACTACCCAACTGTACTGTGTGGGGAGAGAGCAGAGGTATCAGCACTGCAGCGAGATTTCATTTTTACATTCTTTTTGAATGTCAAGCAAATCGGTGAGTTCCATTGACAAAGCTGACCCCCAAAATATTAATTATGTCACCACATTTTTAGCAACATTGCATATCCGTCTCACCCTTAGTTTTCTCCCACCTCCTCCATGAACAATCTCCCTTCTCCTCCTCATGCCTGCCCTGAGATCCCTCACACCACAGCAGCGTGCTGCTCTTCTTAACAAGTCCTCGAGCATCCCTGTCCTTCAACCCTTTGCAAAACACACAGACTGTTATCTCCTGCTTCTTCCTTTGCTTCATATCACTGGCACAACTTCCAATGCTGAAACACCACTCAGACTCTATAGTAAGTCTCAGCCCATCTTGTATTGTCACAGGCAGCAACTGCAGAAAGATCCTGCAAGTTCACAGAAATCCATCCTCCATCTGAACACGCTGGTGGGATCTTACCCCAAAGAGCAAGAAGCTGCAGCTTTGGGGGTGATCTGGGCCTTAACAAAATGACCCCAGAGTCTTTGCATGGTTTGAGAAAGGTGCTTATGGAAAATCTGCACCATGGAAATAGATATTCGTCCTCCACTGACCCTGCAAACGTGCCCTGCCCAACCTGAACCTCAAGCCAGCAGCCCAGCCTGCACCTGACACAGCACATGGCCACGGTGCCACATGGACAGGTTTGGGCTACTCTGAGACACAGGATCTTCACGTCTCACTGAACCACACAGACTTCCTTGGACACTTCTTACTGTCCATCTATGAACAGGAATAAAACTTCCCAGCCTTGGTGCACCATGGTAAAAACAGCCTCAAAGTTCTCTGCTGGTCCTACACCAGAAAAGCATCTTGGTATACTGGATGAGATCCTTCCGCATCCAGCTGATGGTGGACAGAAGGTGCCCCTTCCCAGCACGTTTCTGGCTTCATAATCCCACAGCAATTACCAAGGATGCACTTCCCAGGAGGCTACAGAAACAGGGAAAAAAGCTCTCATACAGTCTAGACAACAGACTTAATCTCATTTTGAAGGTTTCTACCTCAATTATCTTCCATGAAGAGGAACAAAGGCAGGTCACGACATCTGAAACTTTCTCTAGGGTTTGTTCACATTTTTCCTTTTCCATGTAATGAACCAGAAGGGTTGATATGGAAGAGTCCAGCGCTGCTGTACAACCAAGACAAGCTACACAACAAGCCCTGCCACTTCTTCCCCACAGCTTAACTTCTGCACTCTGTAACAAAGTCACCTCTTCTGGTTTGCTCTTGTTCCAACCTAAGCCCCTGCGTCAAGTGAAGACCATCACCTCCTGGTCACTCTTTCTGCTCTCAGAGGAAATCATCTGATGACTGGCACCATCAGTTTGATAGCTGCAGCAGTCAACCTTGGGGTGGAGACAGCAAGCTGGCTAGCTAACCCCAGGATCACTGCAGGGCAAACAAGGAATTCAAGACCAGGTCTGCCCAAATTTCAAGTTTTCACTACTCACAGAACACGTTTCTGATTTTCCTACAATGCAGCGTAGGTATAACACGTTACATAGGACACCGGGACTTGAGGTTGGGTACTTCCACATCCTCTCACATCTGAACACTAACCGCAAGGTCTTCTCTTGCTCCATCCAAGCAAGTTACTGATATTGAGTTTGCACCACATAAACACACTCAGAGAAGCTGGAACGAGAGCAGGTCCTCTGCTGCAGGCACGCTCACAAGCAATATGTTCACTTTCCTCTCCAAAGCGGGCTGTGATTTGAAAACAGCAGCGGTGCCAGCTCCAGCACAAGCGAGGCTTGATGCGGTAACCACATCTCATTAGCAAACCGCTCCCTCCATCAGGATCTCTTGCTTTCATCTCTTCTTTGTCTGGGCTGATGGCTCCAGGACTCTGTAGCCCTCCTTTTCTTTTCCAGTACAACACGCAACTTCCTTTGCCACCGATTACCTCTGCTGATTTACAAAAGCTTTTCCTCAAGATCTACATTATTTTTGCACAAGTATCTCCCACATATTGGTTTTTTACTTTAATTTAACTTTTCTCCCCTTGAATCAAATCACCATTTTTCTCTGATCATAATTTGGCCAAATGAAATATAAAGTTGAAGGATATCAGATTTGAGGAAAAGAGGAAAGCAGAGCACGACAACAGATGCGGTGTGCTCTTGTCTTGCTTTATTTCCCATTCAGCCCAAAAGACACCCTGCTCTTATTAGCACTTAATGCAGGTGAAAATAAAGGGGTTTAATATTAAAACAGCATGGGCACATGGAAAACATCCGCTCTGGACCTGTTGGAACTTGCCCAATATCAATACTAAGCTCTTTCTCTATACGAGGAGCTCTTTCATTCATAAGACTATAACTCCTTATCTGGGCTAACAACGTTCAATATGAAACCTCTCAAATCCCATTTGAAAACTTAAGTATTCAATATTTAGGACATTTCTCCACTCCATTAGAAATGTAACAGCTTAAAGAATACCATCCTGCTGCCACCACGAAAGGGGCTAACTACTTCTCTGCTGGTTACACCCGAGCCCCAAGGTGTGAATCCGGGGTGCTGCTGCCGCTCTCCCACCCCACCAGCTCATTTATGCCAAGGAAAGGTCTTGCTATTTCACTGCCTGCAAAGAAAGGAAGGGTTGTGCAAGTGAACAGTGACCGGGAGGCCCAAGGGCCTCTCTGGGACAAGGACACGGAGCGTGGGCTCGCTGTACAGAGAGCAGCATCGACGCCGCGCACAGTTGGTCACCTCATTTAAGCAGATGGAGTCGGCAACCCCAAGCTAAACCCACGCAGGCAAGGTTGCAAGTCTGAAACGCTCTGCGTCAATGTTGTAACGTTTTAAGGGACACGCCATAATCTACGAACAATAGATCTGGTCACATTCCTGACAAGGCGAATTCCACTCTCCAGTCAAGATGTGACACCAGCCACCCAGCGCTCGCCGACATGGAAACTTGGTCTATTGGCAAGGCACCGCCCGTGCAACCACAGCACCCCAGGAATACAACTGAAGAGCTGTGCGCTGCAGCCGCTTGAAACATTGCTAATTTCCTCCCAAATTTGATGAAATTCAGATCATGGTGGTGGCTGGGTAAAAAGCAGGAATTCAAACCCTGGACTCCAGAAACGTCTTTGACCAGTCAGCGATGGGGCATGTTGGTGGACACAACAGGGGGTGTCCACCGCTGGGACAGCCTCCCTGCTGCAGGCTGTGACAACTTATCTGGCATAGAAACACATGGAATCCATCCTCATAAACACAAAAACCAGAACAAAACAAGATCTTCTGGCATTGCTAGTCCTACTCTCCAAATCAGGGTAAGCAGGCGAAGAGGAGCCCACAGACCTGTCTGCCCCTGCATCAGCCACCAGAAGAATCACCAACTTTCCCAGCCTGTTAAAGTCAACCCATTTTTCTAAATGAAACATTAACCACAGTGTGGTATCAAGATAGAAGACTGCTCCTAATTACATATACAAAGGAGTTCCTAACACTCCAGCTCTACTGCAAGGGCAGCTTGCTGAGAAAAGCAACTCTGATCAAAGCTTCCAGGCCCCTTCTGTAGACCATAAAAAAGAAAATGTAGTGAGCTTACTGAGTAACTGCATAAATTGTCCCCAGGTTTTTATGCACAAGACTCATGAACTTTGTTTGCGGCATTACCTTTTTTTCTGATTTACGTGCCTGTTGAACTTAGAGAGGGAGGACTTCGGAGGTGAAGCATACAAACACACATACACAAAAATAGTCACTTTTACCAGGAATGTCCACTTCCAGATGACAAGCTTTGTGTTTCTGTGCAAAATATTTCTATATACACACTCACATAATATATACAACCTTATGCACATATATACACACACACACACACACAGAGGTATATATATGTACCTGACAGTCATGAAGGTCATAAGAAAAAGCTAATCCTTCAGGATTGTCTGTGGCATGAGGTCATCTCTACACTTAGCAGGTGAGTGCAGCAACAAGGCATTTTTGTTGTGCAACGAGAAGACTTCAAGCTTCTTGGCAAGCTGCATCTACCTCTTAGTTTAAAAACAATATCCACACAAAATGAACGTGCCCAAGTGTTTTGCAACTCCCTTTGCTGATCATAGAGCTCCCAGCACGTGACACAAACTGGGTCCTGGACGCAGGTATGCCTAGCACCTACCAGAGGCATAAAACGCCTACCAGAGGCATTAAATAGCTCATTTACAAATATGCTATTCCCGTATCTCCTGCCTCCAATTGCTATCATCGTCTTCAGTGGACAAGTTTCCTGTGCTAGCTTCTGTCTGCTCTGAATATATCTAAAGAACCCTTTGAAGTCAAAATATTCTTAGCAATTAGATCTTCCCTATTTCTTCTTGCCTTCCTAATTATCCTTTTAACTGCCTTCTGCTTATTTTAATAGATCTTCCTATCCTCCTCCTTACCAGACTGTTTATACTTTTTAAAAGCCTACTGCTTACTGCTTCTAATACTGTTTACATCTTCACTTAGCCACCTCAGCTCAGTTGCTGCTTTTTGCCTGATTTCAGAGTTAACCAGGGGAAATTTCCTCTCTGATCTCTACAGCAGTTTGTAAATACCTCCCATTTTTTCTACAATACATTTCCCTTGTATCTGGGAGAGGGAACAAAGTCTCCTCTAGACCACAAAGCACTCCGAGAAAAATCCATATTCTCATATATTGCTTTAGGGACACTTCTCTCCACTGCTTTGCCTATTGCTTTTGCATTAGGAATATTAAGCAGATTATTAATGACTGCATCCCATGTGTTCCCTAACTACCTTATTCATTATCATTTCCTGCCTGAAAAAGTAAACAAATAGCCTTTTCTGCTCAATGTTACAGGAGATTACCTATGAATTTCATTAGTTATATCTCTACTAGGGGGAAAAAAACAGTTGCAAGTACTTTGGTTTCATGCAAGGGCTTATGCCGGGGGGGGTGTGCGCACATGCAATGGTCCAACATTGGCAGAGGAGGTTTTGGAGCATCCCTTAGGGTTTGGAAGT
>NW_008825051.1:1660808-1663969 GCF_000699105.1 Pygoscelis adeliae | reverse complement strand
CCATTCAGCAAGAGCGAGTGAGTATATTAAAGGGAGGCTCACTCAATATTTAGTCTGTTCCTTATAATCCTTTTCCAACCATCTGCTACTGGACACTGGGAAACAGGATACCAAAAGAGAGAGACAGAAAGCGAGATCTTTTGTTTAAACCACAGAATAGCCATTCTTTATAACATAACAGCAGTTCTCCCCTGTCTAACTGCTAAGCTCTGCCAGAAAACTCTGAAACACATATTCCATAGATGCAGAGAATAAGCAACAGCATCGAGATATGCAGCGTCCACAGTTTCCCTTGGTAGTTTGTTCTAATAGCTAATCTCTCCTGCTGTTCAAAATGTCCACCTCCTACTCTTAAAAATATTTTTGCGTCTTCATTTTGTCATCTGAATGTTTGGATCCAGCTTCCAGGTATTGTTTCTTGCTATGCAGTTTGCTAAAACGAAGGGCTCTGGTACCTGCTTTTTTTTCTTTTTTTTTAAAACCCATGGAGAACTGGCTCCATGAAGATAAAAATCAACAAGTGAGACTTTTTTTTTCCCAGACTCTTATTGTCAGGGAGAGTTTCACAAAATATGGTGCACATTCCCAAATGTTTAGGAGGAACAAATACCAATGAGTATTTCCTTTGACTCCTCGAATCACTTTACTCCACTCACATGGTCTGTGTCTTCTCCAACTTTTCAACATCTCTTAAAAAAATGAGGGAACTGAAAATGGGGATATTGTATTAAAAGCATAAGCAACAGGAGAAGACAGAATAGCTGTTCTCACATAGCTCTCTTGTTCTGCACATCCGTGGTTTGCATTACCCCGTTCCCACAGACTCAGTGTCATTGCTTATGCTGGAGCAGTTCTCCCTTTCCCACCCCAAAGCCTGGTTTGGCATCTCTGCTCCTTCTCTGGTCTCCCCATCCCAGAAGCACTCCCTCCAGCTCTCACCTCCAGATGCACGAATCCTATGATTCACCATATCAAACAAAGTTCGTCCAATGGAGACTAACCAATAATCTAAATCCCTTTGAACAGCTACCCTCCCTCGTTACCTCATTTCCACCAACCCTTCAGCCACCTGCAAGCACAACCATTAGCCCCCAGCACCGTGGAGCTGGACCCATGGGGCCACTGGCGATGCATGTGGTCATCCAAGACCCCATTCGCAACCTGTTTCACACCAGCTTGACGCTAGCAGAGGGTGTTTTGGTGCATGACACCAAAACAGACATTTTGCCAGCTCAGCAAGCGCAATATTCTCCATCACTTCTGCTAACGACAAATTCAGCTGGATATTCCCATCACCTCCTCCCCTACGTTTTGTGCACTCCTTTGCTTTGTCGGTCCTCATCCCCAGACTGATGTCAGGCTAAGACAGTACAACAGCAGCATTTGCCAATTGTTGTGGAATATTCTCACTATATCCAAGTCTTACAGGAGAAAAAAAAGACAGAAACCCAAGGGCCAGACCTCGCAGGAGTCCCCAGTGAATGTCGAACGTCATCCACACATGCCGGGTGGCAAACGCTCCCACCTCTCAGCCTCTGCTCAACACCCGCCCTGGTTAACACTGGACCTGGAAGCTCTTCTGCGCATGGGCTGTGAGCGTATCATACCTCTGCCTTACAAATAGGGAACAGCAATATTTATTAAACATGTCTAGTTTTTCTGCTTTATTATGCATTTTACCTCTCCTCAGTCGTGATAAGTCTACACAAACCATTATTAGAATTTCTTTTGTTCCTAATACAAATACTTTCTTACTGTTCATTGCACTGACAGTCACAGATTTTTTCCCTTGTGTTTTTAACTTCCTTTATCAATTTTCTGCACTTGATAACTTCTAACTCAAGGATAACTGTCATCTCTTCCTTTTATTATTCCCCCCCCTTTTTTTTTTCTTTTTTTCTTTTTTAACTCTCACCAGCGCAGCGCAGCCCGGCTCACGCGTGAGCTCAGCCTGCTCGTGTGGGAGGGTGGCCACCGGGAGAGGAGGCAGGAGAGGGGAGGCTCAGGGTCCTGCACAACGCAAGCTACATCCTAGTTTTAGAACAATTTTAAACCCAGACTACGGTTCTCATTTCATGGCAGAGACCATCCTTTGCTAAAAAGCACCTGTGAATGACACAGGGGACTCCTGAAAAAGTAAAACTCAGGACCCGCATGGTGCCTTTTTGTGAAATCCCACAAGGACCCACCTGTACGGCCAGGCAGGTTAAGAGGGTTGCAAGGTGTGATCTGAAGGAGGGCTTACGCCAAAGAGGACGGAGCCCCTACAAGAAAGCCAGACACCATCAAAACCAAAATGAAAACAGATGCCAGCATATAAAGGCCTATTTAAACTAAAGCCTGAGAAAATCAAACAAGGGTAGGAGACCATCCAGTTTAAGTGAAGCATTTTCTATTGATGAGGTCATAAATGTACTCTATCCCTGAAAAACTTCATAAAAATTCAGGTAGGAAACAAAAGACTCAAGGCATTACAGGCCATATCCAAACTATGTAGGAATGATGGAGTTGTGTTGACAGAGAAGCACAGTGCAGTCCAATAAATTAAACGTGATTATTATGTCAGTAGGTAGCAGAGAACCTTTATGGACTGGAAGCCCATCCGAGAAAGGCAGAGTACAGCTACAGCATCGGTGAGCACAGAAGGACGCTCAAAATGTCAAGGAATACCAGAGAGGCTGCAGGTCTCTGCCAGGGCAGAAAATACAATTTCAGTAACAGGAGAATTCAGTTAATCCCACAGAGACTTGCAAATGTGAAAGCAGGTTCGATGCAGAAATGATGCTCTAGGTCCCACGTAGGACCTCTCCCCGCACCGTGACCTCAGCCAATGCACGTCGGGGAACGCAGCTGTCCATGAGTCCTGCTCTGCTGTTCATGGACAAGGAGCCTTGCAACAAGCAGGAGGAAACCAGGCATCGCCAGGGATGGAGGTACGGGCTCTGTGGAGCCACTCAACCCACGCTCAGCCCTGCAGCTCCTGTACCCTCTGGGGCTGGTAGCATAGATGTGACTCAAGAGATAATCACCAAAGCCCAGGCCTCCTGTAGAACCCACCATGCAGCCAAACCCAAAGGCCTTCAGAACACAAAAAAAGTCCATTACGCTAACACTTAACTAAAGAAAAGAATACTTAAATAGGAAAATTGTGTTGAAAGAGT
>NW_008825051.1:1648336-1660789 GCF_000699105.1 Pygoscelis adeliae | reverse complement strand
AAAGAGTGTTAATGGAGCAGCTAAAAGGGCTTGCAGGTGAGGTGGAGAACTTGGAGAAGATGGTTATCACCTACCAAAGGGGGCCTGCTAAACAAATAATCATAGTTTAACAGTGGAGTGAAAAAGGCCATTAGAAACAGAAAGACACCCTCAGAAACAAATCAAAATTACGAAAATGTAAACTCAAGGAAGCTACACTTAAAAGCCATAAAAAGCCAATCCAGAAAAAGATTTTGAGAAACAGGTTGCTGAAGGAATAAAACCTAATTAAAAACAAACAAACAAAAAAAACCAAACCAAACACATGAGCACCAGAAGTCTGCCAGATTCTGGTATAAGTCAAGCACTGAATAAAGATAAAACCACAGGATAAAAATTCAGCTTCTTTGCACCAGTGGTCACTTGTGACAGGGCTCAGCAATTCCCCTCCTGGACTCTTCCTTCATCAGGAATGCACTGAGTATCTGCCTCAAACTGCAGGGTCACCAGAAAAAGATGCAGACCTGCCTAGCAAAATTAACAGGGAAAAAAAAAATCTAGAGGTCCATACAGTATCCATCCAAAAGTCTGAAAGGCATTAAGGTATTAAAATTACCTAGCTACCACAAAATCACCAGTATCAACCTCAGTACCCAAGAACCGGAAAGTAATGAATGTGATCCCACCGTTTTAGAAGAGCTACAGAAGAGATCCAAGGAACAAACTGCAGAACTTCATTTTTGTAGCAGAAAAATTAGTATAAAGAATAATTAAAAAAATAACACTGAAAATCAGTGTTCACACAGATAAGAAAGAAACACCAGGAATCAATATGGCTTCTGTAGATAGTCATAACTCACTAAGCTATGAGGACTGTTGGCAAGAGTCAATGTGCAAGTAGAAAAGGGTGAGTGAGCGGTGTAGCATACCTGGCCTTCCAAAAAGCCTTAGACAAGTTTCCTCTGCGAAGACTCTTACGGCAAGTACACTCACAATACTTTCTCTTATGGCAAGTACACTCACAACACTTTCATATGCACAGGATAAAGTAAATAGTCATCTCATTGATTAACAACTGATTAAAAGATGGAAAATAAAGGGCAGAAATAGTTCGTTATCACAGTGGGGTCCTGCAGACATCTGCTCTGTGCACCAAGTAAGATTTGGAGAAAGGAGTACACCAGGGAAAAAACGACATACACAAAATCAAGGTATCTAAATTAGACATTAGTATTCACAAAAGCAATCGAGGAGACACTGAGGGCACTTCTCCAGCAGCGCGAGCGTGGCGTTCGATGGTAGCCAGCAAGGCAACACTAATTATGAGTAAAGAAACAGAAAATGTGCCGATGCATAAAGCTGCGTCCATAGCACTGTGCATAGTTCTGGTGTGCCCACCTCGAAAGTGACTGCAGAAATAAAACGGGAAGAAAGGAAGCAAAGGAAGGCGACAAGGGCAATCCAGCCAGAGAAAACACCCACGGCATGTACAGGGCGTCCACGAACAGCCCCGAGGGGCAGTGCCCCAAGGACAGGCACGGAGAAGGGGCATGCAGGACGGCTGGTCATTGCTTCCCAAAGGACAAATCTAAACCCCAAAAATAAACCCCACAAGCAAGGGAAAGCAAATATTTTTTGTGCTCTTATTTGCCTAAATAAATTGCAGATGCTGCAATTAGCCAAATCATTGCCTTGGCGGTCGGTAACACCAGGCTACTGACAATCCACTTAACAAGGGGCTGCGGCACGTCCTGGGGACAGGGGACAAGATACAAGCCTCCGAAGGGTGGGCACAGCACTGTGAAGCAGATGTGAGACAGAAACAGCTGGATGCTATACCTGCCAGAGTGGAAAATAAAGCTATTATTGTAAATCATCTGTCCCGTACCTAGAGTTATACAGGGGAAGGGTATAAGACAGTTCCTGCCCTGCAGAGCTTGCTGGCAAGGCTGCAGGCTCACAAGAAAACCCAGAAAAGAGTTTGCAATACTGTTTTCTTCTTCTAATTTATGTAGTCAGTCGCCACTCAACATCTGGTGATGGAAGAATGGGAACCAAAGTTGCTGACAGCTTCAGCACCTCATATAAAAAGGCATCCCCTGTAAGGGAGAGGGCACAAAAACATCTAGGGAGGGTAGGAGAAACCAATGACCTCAACCTGAGACAGCACAGGAGCAGAGAGCTCGTGCAAAGGGACAGATTTGGAGCTATGGCTTAGAGCAGAATTTCCTCTGCCGTGAAATAGAGAGACAGGGTAACACGGCAACGCAGAAAGTCGAAGGAAAATACTGGAGGATGAATTCATAGAGGTGTCCAAGAGGGGGAAAAATGGTTATGATCCAACATCTCACCTTCCCCACGCAGAATTATTAATAGTTCTCACACAGAAATGAGTAACGGAGCCAGCGTGTTTGCTGGGTCCTCAGCTTCACTGGGGGATGCTCTTCGAGTCAGCTTTGGGTCACGTTTGAAACCCCTAAACTATCTCCAGAAAGAAGGAACAGTCCCAAATTCTTCGAGTTTACAGCTCGCTGTGATGTCTGCTTGGAAAAACCTAACAAAAATAATTGCACAAAAAGTTTAAAAGTTATGATGTCCCAAAAAAAAATGTTTCTGCAGTTTGCTTTTGAAAAATTTCCTACTGCTTTTTTGGGTTTGTGGGATCATTAAAATAGCTGAGCTGGGAACGTCATTTACTTCGTTGGTTTTGCTAAGAAAGAGTACCTTCTGGGATGGAACAGTGGGGATGTTTATGGGGGAAAAAAGGCTTTTTGTGAATAAAATGGATTCAACTACTGATATGCAAAATAGACCAAATGATTATTTATATAACAAACTATAATAACGTGACCGAACTTTAAATATTAAAAAAAAAACCCAATACTTTGGCAGCAAAGAAACTAAAATGTATTATTCCTGGTGCCAGAATATTTCTAAATGAAAGCATGTATTAATGGAATATATTCCTTGTATTTATTGCATAAGGGCTCTATTGCCATAGAGAGAGTTAAGGTAGAGGGGCTGAGTGTTTTGGAAACAACGTTGGCCAAACACTTGAAAATTACATAAATCCAGAGGAGACAGACAATTTTTTTTGCTATTTTTGGGTGGGAGGAAGGAAGAGGCTTGAAAAATGTAAATATTCTAATGCCATTTTTCCTCCAGAATGATATTTTGCTCATGATAATAGTCTCTTAACAGAACGAAAACCTTCTGTCCTGCAGAGCCAAAGGGGTAGGCTGAAGTACAGGAATTAGGTACCATTTTACTGACTTCAGTCAAAGCTACTTTGGAAATTTAACCACAAGCCTAAACCCCTGCAGGACTGGTCCCTAAGTGAATTCCTAAGCAGAACAAAATTTAAAGCACGGAAGATAAAAAAACCAAACCCAAACCACATAACCTACGAGGAAAAGTCAAGATACAAATGGAAAATTCCTTCCTGGCTCCATGGATGCTAATTGTGTACCTTATGCTAGGAGCTGAATATCATAAATTTCTACATATATATTTAATTAGGTTAATTTGTAAAACGTAGACATATGTCTGCTTAAAGTCGACAGGAACATTTCATTTTATACATTTTAAATATCACATAATGAACCACAATCACAAACACTGTTTATGCTGGAGTAAGAAGGCCAAAGAGCTCTCCGTAAAATGAGGAAAGCACAAACATTTACAAGTCAGACAAACAAACATTCACAACGTGTGACTGGTATCTCCTCGACGTTATCAGAAACCAAAAGCAAATGGAGCATTCCCAGCAAATCTATTTTTTAGCAGCTAAACAAATTAAGACGAAGGCGTAAAAAAAAAAAATTAAATACATGCAAGGTTTCAGGAAAAGGGTCCCTTATTTTTCTTGATTTCGGGGTGTTTTTTCTCATTTACAAATGGCACTGCTATTTCCACTGAGGATGCTCCAGTGGACTCATGCCTACATCCCTCCAACGTCTGCGAGCTGCTTCCAGGAGCAGGAATTGCATCGCTGCTCTCAGACCACGTGCGATACAACTTGGACCTTGCAAACTTGCTCCGGATGCATTTTGCCTCCACCTAATGCAAGTTATTTGGATACATTTGCATTTTTTATTTCTCACCCAGCGTCCTCCCCAGCTCACGGCAGAGCAGGTCCCCCTCCAAGGCTGTCTCTCCAGCAGTGTCCTAACAAACCCAATTAAGGAGAAATGCCAATTCTAACTGCTGTTATCACCAACCAGCCAAATTTATAGGCCTCTCAAATAAAGACAGATAAGAAGGTAAAAATATCCCTCCTTCGGAGTTAATATGTAGTATGCCTCCGTGGTGTTAACCATAACCAGATAGCTGAAGCCACATGCCCCGAAGCAGTCTAAACGTGACAGTCAAAACACACCCGGGGACAGTCTTCCCGGTGTTCAATTATTAATTCCTTCACTAGCGAAGTTCATCTCCAGCCCTGCCAGCCCACACCGCACCCACCAGTTCGTGCCCACCGCCAAGCACCCACCCGGCAACCCCAGGGCCACCGACTGCCGGGTTCCAACCCGTCCCCCGGTGTCACTGCCACCACTGTCGTCCCAAGGATGCACTTGAGCATCTCGAGAGCCCGACGTGGGCTCCTGTCGACGGCATCACCTGATTGCCAAGAGAAATCCTGCCGATTCCCAAGGGGATTTTCAGATCCTCTCTGCTACCAGCCTGACCCAAATCCAGCTGTGCCTCCCTACACAGGTTTCAAAAATGCATACAGAAATTCAAAAAGGTATTTTGTTTCCAGCAAATAATTATCCTGTGTCCTTACAACCCTCCCTTCCCACCCTCAAAATTACAAATATCACAAATGCCAGTAAAAGCTCAGGATTTGCAAGCCACAGACTAAAGCGCATCAGACCTCAAGTGACAGATTTAGACCCAGAAAGCAGTAGCTGTTCTTGGGTTTCAAGCTAGGGACCTACGGGGGCCGTCTGCACACTGTTCGCTGGGACGCTCTCAGCTCAGTTTCCAAACTACATCCAACAGTCTGCAGACTTCATGTAAGAAGTTGTACAAATCTGCTGAAATAGGGTTTCATTCATTCTCCCCTCATGTAGCCAAGTAATTAGAATAGTAATAAAAAAACCCTCACCAAAATATAGACAACTCAATTTCAAGCATGCACCCCAAAGGCTCCGCAGCGCCCTGAGCCCTGGCCAAGGATCACGACCACGACCATGCTCTGCTCCCAGTGGGGTCAACCCATGTCGCTTCGAGTTTTCCTCCAGGTTCCCCTCCCAGCTCTCCCACACCGGCAGAGCTGTTGGCTTAGGTTGCAGAGTTTTGAAAACTGAGGTTTAATACTTCTAAAAATAGGTCTAAAGCAATTAAATACTCGTACTAAAATTGTTCTCAATGTACTGGAAGCAGAACCTAAATGACGGGCCTTCAACGCAAGCACACCCAACTTCTTCTGAAAACTCACTTCTGCTGCTGTTTTCGGGCAGGAAAGGATACCTACACCCACACAGAGTAAAAAATTAACTTTCAAAGAATTACTTGCTGCCTGAGTGTATCTTGTAAAATGAAATCACAACAAGTATTAAAACCTGAAGACCCTGGAAACACGGCGGTGCCATCAGGGCACCAGCACCAGGATGTGACCACGTTTGGCCCATCGCAGCTGTTGAGTGAGAGCCTTGCTCAGCTCACTGCCGATGGAAAGGTCTGACAAACACGGCTGTTCTCACTTCTATCAGTCACTGAGATATTGAAACTTGAGTGATAACATCCCTAATTTCTAAAACAGTACAGAGGATACTGACGGCTTACTGAGCTCCTCTGTTACCTGACCCAAGCGCTGCTGAGCCCCTTGCTAGTATGGACCCAACAGGTCAAGCAGCATCCCAGACTCACCAGAGATCTGCACGCTCCATCGATGAGTCTCTCAGACACATCAATATGCATAAACACGTACACACACATATTGATCCTTCACATATAAGGCGACTCCTCAACGGCTTCAGCAGCCCCCAACCTCTGCTCCACGTGCCGACGTTCACGTTTCCCTGTGTCAGCCCGTTATCAGTGCACACAAAATCTCCAGTCGCCACTTTTCCACTTCCAGCCTTATTTTTCACATTACATCAGCCAAATAGAGAGGTGAAACAAACAGGAGTACTGTACATTACAAGCAAAGAAGGCTTTGCCTATATAATTAGATCTTTGCAGGTACAGTACACCAGCTAAACCTTTCTAAGCGCACACTGAAGAGTGCCTTGGCAATACAGGTGAGAGAAATAAAGACAGAGGAGAAAGACTCCCAAGAAAAGCTACCCTAGCAGAGGAATTGCTATGGTGACACCGGTCCCACCACTGAAAAGCATCACGCACAGCTGCCCCAGGCCCTTCGCACGGGGACAGCCATGGGGGTGTGCGCAGCCCCCCACCTGCCAGCCCTGCTAGGCTGACCCAGAGCTCTGCAATTTCACCCCAAATGGGCTGCATGGCCTCCAGCTTCTCCAGAGGCAGCACAACTCCATCAATCACAAGTCTCATCACCTGGCAGGAGCCTGAAACTCTGCCCTGACATTGTCCAAGAGTCACCCGGGCCCATCCACACCCACGGGGGTTCAGCCGGTTCAACCTCCCCAGGGGAAGCACAATGCGCCCTGTGCCCCCCACACACTTGCCTCCACTCCCCGAGCTGCCTAACGCAGCATCCCGCTCGGAGCAAACGCTTCCAGCGTGCTGGCATGAGCACTCACAGACCGGTCAATGAACCTGAGCTAACTGCTATTCAATTGCCAAAAAAAACTAAAAAATGTAGAGCACAAACACTCTTCTATATGGTTACAGAGGTGGTTTAAGTAGGGGTACAGAGTCTAATCTGCTAATATCACTTCTACACAACTCAGTGTGTATCCTTCCCCAAATACACCTCTCTGAATAAGGAACTTCTTTGCAGTTACACTTTCAAAGAGTACGGAGGAGGACTTTCTCTACTTAACCTCTTTTTTTCTGCCATGTCTTACACTGCTCACTTTGGGAGCAACAGAGACTCAAATAAGTAAAACCCAAGTAACTCAGAAAAGCCACCATGCAGCTTGCCTGGCACCTCCACGTGCATTTACACACTCAATAGTGTCAGTGTACGAAAGCCGCATTACAGGAGATCACCCATGTCCATCATTTTGGTATCCAACCAGCACATGCACGTTTCAGAGGCTAGCAAAGCAATTTCTGTGTGAGAAGAGCCCAGACTGCTGATCCCAGCCCAAAAGGAAGACCAACGCTCATGCTCAACTTCACACACCACCGCAGTCCCACCAACAGCAACGAGAGCGCTCAACAGGAGACAGCAAATAAGGCCCACAACTATGGGAGGATAGATTCAAGGTCTAAATATCCAACGTCAACCAAGGGAAAGCAACCCTGCCTTTATAAACACCCTGTCCAAGGAGCAGGGCATGGCAGCTTTGATGTCTCCAGCACACACGTGTCTTAGGAAGGGACCTGCTCCACAGAAAGGGCATCTCCTCCAGCCCTTCCCTTCTTCCGAAGAAGACACAAGCATGTAGCAATGCCTCCTACATCCCACGACTCACCTGAACGTGCAGCAGCTACGGGTGCATCTCAGCGTCCCGAAGAGGAGGCAGGGATGGGAGGCATCAAACTCTGCTCCAGCCAGAGCCAACCGCGCTGCTGCAGCCACAGGCTTTGTGGAGAGCCAGCTGTCGCTGAAGCCACCCATCAACTCAATCCGCTGCTTATTATTTATGATTATTAAATTTTGCATCCTCTTGATTTATGTCCCCAAGTGAAATGCTCTCTCTGTATATATTATATATGTTGTATATTGTATGTTAAATATTACATTGTGTTGTAAATTATGTATTTATTGTGTGTTATAAATTATGTATTATATATATTAATTTCTTTCCACTTCCCTTCTGCTTACAACTTTACCCCACTCCCACTGTCACCAGAGCTAACCAAGGTAACCAGGAGCCACGTGCCGTGCCTCTCCCATGCAGGGTATGTAGCCAACCCCTTCACCGTACACCACGTGCCGCTGCCTTCCCGGGTCCATGGCTTAAAAATTCAGCTCTCACACAACTGCCGACAAGGCAGAGCCACTGTGACAAGTTGCACCAGAGCCGTGTGCCACTGATGAAAGACACATCACAAATGGTTATTTTTCATATACTATCCACGGTAAACAGCATCATTCATTTCTATTCCCTTGCTCCAGACAAATCAACGATTGTTAATGCAAAGTCAACACGTCCAGATGTAGTTTGCATACTAGTTAACCACTAAATTGGCATCACACAGTACAAAATAATCAAGAGACATTCAAGGAACCAAACAAAAGCAAAAAGGAGGCAGACGACTAGCAATTAATCCATAAAAGACCTTTAAAAATTAGAAACTTCTTCCCCAGAAAACACGTTTGGCCAAACTGAATCTATAAATGCAAAATTCTAAATATATGTAACGCTGGAGTTTTAACTGCTCAGAAATTTAGAAATTACAACAAATAAATATCCCATGGTGCCATTTACTCGTGTCCCTTACCAAAAAGCAACCGCAACCTCCAGCCGCGGTCGCAGTCCCTGCCCAGGCGCCTCTTCCCCTCGCCCTTCCCTTTGTGTCCCCACTTGGCACATTATGTACAAATAGCGCTTAATCCTGCAAACGGCACCTCTGACGAAAGTCCCCACGACTGCGGGACTAACCCTGTCCTTTTTACAGCATTTTGTTCCTGAAAGCCCCCAGCACGATTAGCACGCAAGTCACGGCTTACGTGGATCTGAGCGTGACTTGGAGCAACCTGCAGCACCCTGTGCAATACCAGCAGGTTAAGGTGGGATCCAGCAAACCCTTCCGCATGTGCATTACGCTTCACGCGTGCAAGGAGTCCCACAGAAGCTACCTGGGTTGGGCGACCACGCGCTCCCCTACGCGGGTAACGCCTGCACCACGCTGTTTCCAAAATCCGAGCGATGCCCGAGATGCTCAAGCTGAGACAGCCGGTGGCTCAACTCGCGGCGCCAGGGACCCTTGAAAGGTACAATTCCCAACACCACTCACCCACCCGGAGCCAGCATGGCCCCGAGGGGAGCTGTGCCGTGGGGAGCTGTGCCGCGGGGACCAGCCGGGACCAGCCCAGCAGCCGGCACTAGGGACCGAGCCCCACCACGCCACGGTGGGGAGGTCTAAATCCTTCAACAGGCACAGCATCCAAAGAAGTGGGCACAAATCCTGAATCCGTATCAGCGTGAGCCTTACAGTAGGTTTCAACCCAAGGAAAAAAAAAGATAAATTAAATTAATCTAACTTTTAGAACACTAATTTCACTACCGCACTTGCATAATTGCGAACTTGACTGTGCATCACCAGGGCCACGCGACTGCACCCATGAACGGAACTATTCACGGCGCTGCATTATGGCAGTAAAATATATTTAAATTATTCTGGAGTTATGCAAATAGCATCCTAAGGTTTTATATGGCGCTTGTGTAAATATTGTCGACTACTTCAATAATATTATGTCTATTTTCATCCAGAGGATGAGGTACTTGAAATTTTTCTGTTTTAAAAAATACATTTCAGTAATCTCACAAGAAATCTGTTGGTATCGCTCTGTCGGGCTCCCTTCCTTCCCCTCCCCCTTCCAGGCTGCCAAACAGCAATTTTTAAAATGATAAATATTGATCAACTTTCCAGAAAGAAAAAAAAAAAAGAAAAAAATAAATCTCCCTGAAAGCAGACTGCGATGAAAAATTATGAAAAATTTTTCAAGCAGGAGGAGGTTTCTCCTGGAAGGACACCGGCACACAGAAAGGTTAGATTCCGAAACCCATTATAACCTCAAGCGTAGCTTTTCATCACCGGCGGAACATATAATGGAAGCCGTTGTTTAAAAGAAACTGATATACACAGAGTTAAAGATTGTAAAGGTTGCAGTACGCACACCTACGGTATGACAGCATCCCCACAAGTTGCAGCCGAGTACTATGGCATTGCATTTTCATCTCTGCAGAGGAGATGTGCAACACGCAAACCCATTTCAAATATCGACAGAAAATTCACTTATTCCCACAACAGCTGAAAACAGGTTAAAACAGATATAAACTGGGGCCTTTCAAGATTCAATTCCTCTATTTTAGGATAGCGTGATAAACTTTAAAGATACAACTGTAAACTGTTGTCATTGTGACCCAAAATTGAATATATGTCATTATTTGCAATTAAAACACAGCACCCATCAATGTGTGTCCCCCCCCAATGCCAAAGCACAGCCACAGTGTTGCTCCCCAGATCTCAGGGTGAGGGTGTGGGGCTGGGCAGAGAAAAAGCAGCATCAAAAGATCTCTGTTTGGAAAAAATGTATGAAACCTTAAAAAAAAAAAAAAATTGCAGCTAAACAGTTTCTTTGGGCATAATCATAGAGTAAGTGAAAGTTACGGGGTGCAGCTCAAGGAAGGGAATTTTTCGAGTATAAGAATATGGAAAAGCCACCACGTTAAAGCTTCCTGGATGAAACCACGAATAAAATATTCTCCGGGATTGTTTAATGCAATTTGGAGCATTGTGTGTAATTTCTACCCATATGTGCCACCCCGCTCTAACTGCACCACTGCTGGTCTGTCTCCGTGGTACTCACTTCATTATTTACTAAAAAAGAGATTCAGGAAGAGGGTGGGTCCTTTTCGGGGGGGTTGGGGGGGGGGAGAAACGCAAAAATAAAAATATGAAGTTGACATTTCAGAGTATTTTCTCCTCCACCCAAGAGTTATCCTGCTTTGCAAATTTTTTCCATCACCCCCCCACTTTGAGCAACCCAAAACATGAAACAAATAAAGGAGAGAAGGGTGAAAATCAGCCCCAGAACCCTGAATTCACCAGCCACCCCTGCCTAATTTCAAGCAAATATCAAATTACAGTGAAATAAAAATCAAAACAGAAAAGAAAAAAAAAAAACAAACCACCAAAACTTTTCAGGGGTTTGAGATTGAGATTTAAAAATTCATTCTGGATTGAAATTTAATTTCTTTTTAAGCGCCTGGATTTCAGCATTTGCGGGTGGGTGCCCGGCAGCTCCAGAAACTCACTTCTGAGTTGTTAAAAATTTAAAAATCCCTTTTAAAAAAAAAAAAAAAAAAAAAAAAAAAACTGCTGCAGCTGTGGAGCCAGCCATCTTGCTATTTTGTCCCCATTTTAGAGAGGAGACTGTGTCAAGGTTGGTAAAACTCAATGTTGACCTAATCTTTCCCTTCCTCTCCCTCCCCCACTTTTGGGTGGAAAGGCCATGTATCTCTCCCATATTGCTTTTTTCTTGAAACAATGCATGTTTCAGTGCTCTTTTGTTATTTATTTTTAAAAAGATCAATACCAAGACCCCAGTATTCAAGGGCAACCCTACAATAATAAACCAGTGTGTGCACAGTCCAGAACTCGCAGGCACCCCGTAACGGCAAAATAATAGGAACGTAACAGCATTTTAAAAAGACAAAACCGAAAAAAATTATGAAAAAAAGATTTTCAATTCAAACTTCAGGAAGGCTTTACAGTAAAAGTCAAGGAGAAAAAGGATTTTCAAATTGTGAAAAATACCATGGCTGAGCCCTTTAAAGGCACTTTAGTTTTACTGGTTAAAAAAAAAAAATCAAAATCACTAAATCTGCAATTATTTTTTCACAATATTGTTAATTATGCATATTCATAATATCATGGCGGACCTTATAATAAACCTGTGTAAATACTAGATTTATATGATCCACAGTAGCTGGAGTTGTTACAGTGTGTGTGTTTGAAAAAAGAAGGAAAAAAACCCCAAAACTAAAAACCTTACTATGGAAATTTTTTTCTTTACAAAAGAAGTAGGAAATTAAATGCTGGAAACTATGTTTTAATTATGCCAGGAGAAACCATCAGAAAAGCCAAGAAATTCAAAAATAAAACTGACATTGGACTCTTAATTTTGCTTGTCCTCGTGTTTTCCTGGACTGTGTTTAGAACCTCATTGTTTAAGAGCAGTTTTGCATGAAATCCAAAATCACAAAAAAAAAAAAAAAAAATTTGGGTGTGTCCACAGCAAATTTTCTATGCTCTAATTTTCCTGCAAAACTCCTCATTTGAAACAAATAACTTTAAGCACTGCAGCAAAAAAATCAGTTTTGGCACAGCGTGCTGCAGAAGTTCAAAATTACAATGAAGTACAATTCATAATTGCTCCGTAACAGCAATTCTCCCACTTTCCCAAACTAATCATTTTATTGCAGCTCATCCAGGGGTGCCCATCTCAAACTTGAATTACTTTCATTTCCGAGCACTCTGCTGCTCCCAGGCTCCGTTTTCCTCCAGAAAAAGGGGGGTGTGTGGGGGGGGAACCTGAATTCATTCAAATTCCAGCTTAATTTTCATTTACATATTAGCTGGGCTTTGCCTCCAAAGGGACAAAAATGAAATTTGCGGGGCGAGGCGGGCGGACGCGGGGGCTGCGGCGGG
>NW_008825051.1:1640177-1646693 GCF_000699105.1 Pygoscelis adeliae | reverse complement strand
GCAGAAGGGTCTGGGACCGGCAGAAGGGTCTGGGCAGCATTGCCCCTGCCTGCTCTCCCCCTTCTTGTCCCCCGCTGCATGCCAGTCGTTCAAAGCACCGTCTGTCCTTAGCCCCAAAGCTCCCAGATGTTGGTGTCCCCCCCGTGTCTGAGAGCTGTTTCGCCATGATGCGAAACGGGGGAAAGTCTTTCCCCATCCTTGCGTGAAACTCATCCCGACAGCATCTCCTGCCGCAAAGAGCTTTTCCTCGGCACGTGCTCACAATGCTCGGGGCCGCCCAGCAAACTTTGCTGCTTTCCTCCAAAAAGAAAAAAAAAGCAGCGCTTTTCTTCCCCTGGAAAACATACAGCATTAACTATAAACATAATTACATCTCGTGCATACCTGGTGTTTTTCTCCCTTGTGAAGCACTGCCAAAAAATAGTTGTTAATAGTATTAATAAAATAATCAAGACTCATGGATTCCCCTGCCCCGGCCCATGAAACCCTCTTTCCCAAGAGCTCCACAAAGCTAGAAGTTTGTGGAGAGTCGAACGCTGATTTTGTTCTTATTGTCCCCACTAAAGATAGCTTCAAAGATACTGCAAAACACAAATTTATTTTTCTTAATATCTTTCATGCAGATTTCATTCCAAAATGCTGTACAGTCAGATAATGTAATTACAGAGCTAAATAAAAACAAAGGGGCAGGGGAATTGGTGGAGGCGTTGGGCAAGGGAAGATGTTTTCCAAATGACCTTAGAAGGGATGTGGGAAGTCAAGAGGCAAAAACCACTCATGAGGCTCTTTCACCCCCCGTGTCGGCATGAAGAGGAGCCAGAAGGGATTCCCCGTGGACCAGACTAAGGCAAAATAGGTTTAAGAAATAATATAGTCTGAGGAAGGTTTGGGAAAAAATGTCATTTTGACGTGGAGTTTGCAGGATGAGAAGGCGCATAGAGATACCCTCAACAGCCTTTGGGAAACCTGCTCGCTGCCCTCCTTCCTGAAGTCAAAGCCTGGAGAGACAAGATCTCCGCCCCTCTGTGTACCATGATGTCTAAGGGCCCATTTCAAGCAGTCACTGCGTGCTTTTAAGCATCTTCAGCTATGGGGAATCCATCACAACTCTGACTTGGTTGACTCGGCCAACTAGTAGTCACCTCCACTGCTGAAAGATGAAACCGTGACTCACTTCTAGCCTAACCCTGCTTGGCTTCCGTTTGTCATGTGGAAGATCCCCCCTGTCTATGAGCCGCGTAGGTAAATCATCCCTTTGCCTTCTTTTGGGGTCTTTCTTCCTTCTGGAAGGGCAGTATTTGAGCTCTCCAAACTTCCTCAGCCCAAACCTTCTCCCGTTTCTTCCGACTGTGGACACAGAATGGGTGCAGGAATCAAGCAGCAACCAGGAAACTGCCAGAGACACCGACCAGGTCTTTTTCATATGTATTTTTTCAATGGCCTTACAGCCTGCTTTGGCTGTCCAACTAACACGGCTGTTGCGCTGGGTGGTGGGGTTGGGGCCCCGCAGGAGAGAGTTGCCAGTTCTTGCTCAGATCTCGGGGTTTGAAGCCTTCCTCCCGAGGGACTTGGCTGCTGGTTGGTCTTGGCTTTGTGAAACCAGCCCTCCAAAAACAGCCTGTGTTTCTACTGCTGAGCATGGATTTCATGCTGTTTGCACATAACAAATACCATCAAATGGTGATCCCTTCTGCCTGAAGAACAGCCCGTTCTCCTCTGTCGGGGTGAGGTCTAATGTAGAATTTCTACAAGTTGAGACATTTTGAGTTAGGGAATTTCTATTGATTGGGTCTAAGGAATTCCAGGGATGTTTTAGTCCTGGCAGGATGAGATATCCGTCATGTCACTCGGGCTGAAGTCTCTCATGATGAGGTGGCCTTCTCTCCTGCGTGTTAGGGACAGACATTTTGGCCATTTCAGCCTGCCACTCTGGTAGCATTCGGTGGGCTCTTCTGTCCTGACTGGTACCAAGTTTTTGCTTTATCTCTCAAAACTTCCCCATGATCAGTGACCGGAGCTTGAAAACCCATAACCTTACTTTTTTAGTGCCCTCAGACCTTCATTGGGTGACAGCTACTGACGGGCCCATTCCATCTGGGAGGTCTCCCCACCACATTTCAAAACAGACTTTCCAATAAGGATCAATCTCTTTTCTCTTCTTATTCCAGTTCCCGGTGGCTGCGGGTGGAGGGCACAGTGGTGCTCACACCTCCGCAGGATTCCCAGCCTGGAAGCCTTGAACTCCTCCTGGGACCTCGGCGTTTGCACAGCACTGGGCTTGCCATGGGTAACTCGGTGGCCTCTCTCTGCTTTCCTACCTGTAAGACGGGGCAGCAGCAATGCTTCCCCATTCCCAAGGAAGCTCTGTAGTCATTGCAGACTGGGAATGCCATCCTGGTAGGAACCCACATCCCATGTGCTGGAAGAGGTAGGGTCCTGGCTGCAATAAACCGATGTGATAATATGATTAAAGATTGTCATAATACACATAGGTACGAGGGCTGGTTCTACAACGTTGATAATCTTTTGCATGTATTACCCTCGCGTGTTTTTAAGGCAGGCAGCACAAACAGTTTCTATTCTCTACGAGTGTCACAGCCCACACAGCATCTATCGTGAGGCAATGGAGCGCCCTGGGATTTTGCGTGCTGTGGTGTAGACTTCTGCTTGAGCTATTGTGTTAAGGATGTTGGTAATAGGAGAAGGCTGTCGGGTGAATGAGGCAGGGGGAGATGCCTCTTAGCCCCTGAAAACCGTTTTACAGAGCACAACTAACTCCATTTTGCAAAAGTGCAGCTGTGGATAACGCTGTGACACACTGGAGGCGAAGCCCGGCGGCGTGATGAGGATTCTGCGTAAGGCACTTGTGCTGTTTCCAGAGAGGAGCCTCTTCGTGGGGTATGTGCTCAATAGTCTGGAGGAGGAAATTATTGATAGCAGTCTGCTCAAGTAAATCTAGAGCTCACGATCCCCTTAATCCCACCACAGCTCTCGCTCATCTGCACCAAAGTTTATCCTAACGGGATGCAGGGGATCCCTCTGTTTCAGTGCACACTCTGAAGTTCGAACTCTGCCTCCGAACTGCTGAAGTCGAGCCCCGTGCCGGGGCAGAATGCTGAATGCTTCTCGTGTGCTGCCGTAAGTAAAGCAGAGTCGGCAAACCACAATCATGAAATGGCAAAGGGACTATTTATAATCACCGCTATCTGCAAAGATATTTGTGAGACCAGCAAAAAAAAAAAAAATCCCCACTTCACTCTTCCTGACCCCGGCGCCGTCTATTTGCTTCACTCTGAGGCACTAAAGCTCGTCAGAAATGTTTGCCAACGGTTATATAAAAGGAAGTGTTGGGTTGTATTTGTCCTTGTCAGCACTGAACTGCTCCTTCCTTTTCTAGCTGTGATCCTTATCGTCCCCTCCTTTGCCGGGACCGGGTGTGCTCTGAGCACTCACTGTCAGTGCCTACAGGTCCCTCTGAAGAGTCTGCAGTGATCTCACATCCAACACAGACTGATGCTCTCTGCAGTGGGTTGATACCAATAATGCGCCAAATAACCAGCTGTGTGGAACAGGAACCCCAAAAGCATACTGGTTTAGGTCCAATACTTTTCCCTGCAGGATGATTAACAAGTTCTTCATTTGCATCAAAGCCTCTTCAGAAATCGCAGTGGGTGAGTCGTTAGGATCAGCTGTTTGGGTGATGACGTTAAACCCCTGTCCTGGGGAAATTCCGGTGAACGCCACAGCCTCAGACTGCGGAGCTGATGTAGTGATTTCGGATGCACATGATGCTTTGCTCCCCCTGTTCTGAGTGGTTTTGTGAAGAGGCTGGAGCTGTGCACGTCTCAGGACGCAGCTGAATTTCAGGAGCAAACACAAGGGTGTGGGAGCATTTATAAGCATGTGAGCGCGTATTTTACCTATATAAAAAAAGAAACCTTTGGTTTTAAAAGCATTAAGATTGTATAAACAAGAAACTCTCCACAGCAAACTGCAAAGTAATAAAATCCCAAGCTGTGGGGCACCTCTTACCCGCTCTTTGATGACCGTACAACACATTTCTGCTGACGGTGAGAGGTTTATTGCTACAACAAAGAGCTTCCTTCTGCCTCCGACGAATAATGCGACAGCCACCTCCCAGCGCGGCAATCTACCCTGCCTTTATCTGGAGGTGCAATGGCAGCGGATCCCCACTTGTGGGTCCACAGCAGACGGGGTGGCAGCCGAAAGTGCTTGGCCACCTACCTTTATGGGAGAAGGATGCTTGGAGCCCATCTGCCCTCCCGGCTGCTGCACAGGAGGCAATGTTTGGGTCCTAGGGCTGTGAGCAGAGCTTGAGCAGCTCTGCCTCCTCCGGGAAATACATGCTGGACTGAAGGAGAACATCCCATTGCGTGGATGAAGCCCCCCGGGCGCAGTCAGCCCGGCCCAGGAGATGTTCGGGGTTGGCACGTGCACGCCGGCTGCACAGGCGGCAGGGCTGTGTGCTTGGGGTATGGCTCAGGATGTGCATTATGCCGAGGATTGTATTTGGAAGGAAAAAGGTGTCCAAGAAAATTCAGACACTGAAGCAGAGAACCTTAATAAATGGGATTTAAATAATAGATTTAGCTGAAAATCCCCAGAAGACGGATTTTTTATCCACACATCAGGTGCTGTAAGCTTAGAAAAAGATAACAAAATGTTCCTCAGACAGAAAAGGTTGAGTTTCTGCTTTAATTGAAAAATCGTATGTGGTATTGATATTCCTAGAGAGATGTTATGTTAAGAAGGAGTTTATACTGAGAGATGTATCATCACTGTTTTGGGGTAAATTAGATTAAAGTGATTTGCAGTTATCCCCATGCTAAGTAGTATAAACGGAAGAAATTGAAAGTTAAAGTTGTACTTAAAAGAAGTGCACGCAGTTCACTGAGGGAATCTAACTCCGCTCTGCCATACCACGCAACCATCGACTGAGTATTAGAGCAGAATTGTAGCTTTCTGGGCCCATAATCAGATTCATCTGTCTCTTCTTTACAGTGTCATGGCAGAGCTGAATTAAGAATATTTGCATGTCTTAAATTGAGTCTTTCTGCTTTAATTGTGTAATTATGGAAATCGCTATTTAGGGATCCGTAGTTATGGCTATGTTGAATTTTGCACTTCAGGCAGGCACACAATCTCTTTGTTAAAGAGTGTACCCTGCAAAATCCCAGCATCTACTTTTTGAATATCAAATACTTGTCCTGGGTAAGTATTTGCAAATTCATTAATTAACTTATCAGTTAAAACTAATTAAAAATCGGTCCTTTAACAAATCTAATGCATTGTGTCAGACCTGTCTTTTTTTTCCTGAAGATCCTATTAACAGAATAATGCAGACCCTGCAACCTTCGTGTGTAATTAATACTCACTGAAATCTTACATACAAATTTCACTCAGCGAATTTATTTTAGAATGAATGGTCTCTTACGAGATTACACTTCATAACTGAAATTGTATTAAGCGAGGCTGGTTTGCAAGGTTTTCCTTCCGTTTCCCATAAGGATTTGCCTCCCTTCCAGCTCCCGTGGTCCCCGATAGCAGGGTCACAAGTGCAAGCCCAGCCCGCGTTTGCTGGGGCGCCCGCGCTGCTCTGCTGGAGTGAAGCTTCACGGAGCAGGGAGCTCTGGAGGTTTGTGGCTGCTCTGGAGCAACACGAAGCAGCCAGACACAGGGGAGAGTCGGGCCGTAAGCGTTAGTTTGAATAATGAACATAAATTGTCTTTTAAGGTCATTATAACACCTTTAGTACATTGCGTGTGGGCCATGGGATGGGAGGTTGAAGAAGTGAAATATTTCCTAGCTATTTTTTACCGTCACAAATAAAATATACTAAATACATGACTGAACCAGTGTAATTAATTTTATTAGCACTCATCTGGGGTGCTCCTAACCATCCACTCATGGCTTCACTGCGCGTGAGTAATGCATCCATCCCAGGTGCACGCCAGTAAAACCCTTTGTGCCGCACCACCACAGACAGCATCACCTCTGAAAACAGCCTCTACACTTCCACGGGCTTATTCAAGACAAACAGCCTGACCAAAATGTAACATACCGTCATTTATAATCCTGCCACAGCTGCTGACCCACCTCGGGTAAGTCTGGGCTGTGCCCAGTCCAGTTGTGCAACTGGCAGAAAATCCTGGATCCTCACCGAATGGCACTCAGTAAAACCTGGGATTTCTTTAATGGTAATAATCACTAACATTACTCAGCTCTCACTGAGGTTTGCTACCCCTCGGAGATGAACTGAGGAAAAAAAAATGGTAAAATCGAGTAAGTCAGAAAAGGGCACATTTAAAAATGCATTTTAAAAATGAAGGGCCGGCATGTAGCTCTCCTTGACTGAGCCGTGCTGGGTTCCCCGCCAACATCGGCTTCGGTGAAGAGCCCCGTTCCTTCCCCGAGCACCTGCGCTCTAGCAGTATGTAGCAATTAGGGATTTTCGCCCCTCCCTGTGAAGTAGGGCTGGCAGCGCCATCCCGCCGT
>NW_008825051.1:1634247-1640134 GCF_000699105.1 Pygoscelis adeliae | reverse complement strand
GGTTCCTCCGCTGAGCCGGGAGCCCTTTGCCCCCAGCCCCTCTCCCGGCCTCGGCGCTCGTCCCCCCGCTGCGCCGCCGAGCCTGCGCTCGTAAATTAACAAACTGCAAATACAACATTAAATAATGGCAAATGCATACTAACAAACAAACAAATAAATATTTCCAGTGCTTTATTAATAGAATTTTGACAGCTTCATTAGGTTGGTGAAATTTCAAGATACTTAATGAAATAATGCTTCATCCCTTGGCTTGTGATATAAATTCTAATGAAATGCACAATTCCAATTCATCATCAACAAACTGTGATGCTCTGCTCAGAAGGCACTATCATACTGCCAAGGTTTTTATTTCCCTGACATTATGATCTTAACAATTTTATTTTAACAGTTAGAATGGTAGCACCTAATAAGTTAAACAGCAGAATAAAAGATCCCTCTAGAAGGAAAAAAGTATATGTTTAGGTGGAAGAGACTTCAGAACAGATTATGGGTTGTTTTATATTCTAAATATGACACACTAATATCTACTTATTTAACACTATAATTTTTTTAAAGTTCCTTTCACTGAAAGATGATCTTTATTTCTCTGAAAATTGCCTAGTGGAATCCCCACTTGTGCAAATGATAAGTGACTGCCGCATACCAAGAGCTAAATGCTCCAGAGCTCAATGGAGCTGCCCTTAAATGAACAAAGTAAATGGAAAAAAATTAAGTAGAATTAATATTATTAAAGATAATAATATAAATTATTAGTAGTATGCTATTAAGGTCAGATTAATCCCACTAGAATTCAATTGGAATAATACATGCAATTTATGCAATCACAAATGTTTTAACATTTAAATTACCTTTTTGGCATTCTGGAAACCTGTATTTTACATTCCAGAGCAAGGCAAGCACTTCCCCGTACCAAGACCAGAGACCCCCCCCGGACCCGCTCTCCTCCCGGAGGAGGCTGCTCCCCGGCCGGGGGGCGAGCACCCCCAAGCCCGGGTCAGGCAGGGAGCAGTGCCAGCAGCACCCGTGCAGCACAGAGTGGCTCTCTGCCCCCTCTAGGGGCTAAATTACGAATCGAGGTCTGAAATTCAGCCGCAGCCTCTGACCCAAAGCTGGTCCCTTGCCCTTGGATGCTGAGATTTGCACCCCTTGGCTCCGGGTCTGGGGTACCCAAGGGATGTGGGCTCTCCCGCCTCTGCAGCACTACGAATGATTGGTTCAGAAATCATAACGAGTATTTATAAACCTGTATGCGTGGCTTAGCCCACGGAGGATGACATGCAATGTGTTTGCAGGGATCACACTGGCCCATGGCCGGGAAGCTTCAGTCTCAGCATCTCTGCCCCCGTGTTTGTACTGGGGACCCCTGCCGGGGGTGTTTAAAAGGTGTGTAGATGTGGCCCTTAGGGACATGGTTTAGCGGTGGACTTGGCAGGGTTAGGTCAATGGTTGGACTCGATGTTCTTAAAGGTCTGTTCCCACCTAAATGATTCTATGAGTCTATGAAAAAGGCATGACTCCAAAAAACAAGCATCTGATCGGTTTGCACAAGTGGGGATCAGCGTGTCTCGGTATTTGCTAAAAAGTCAGGCCCATGTTGCATAACACAGTTGCTGTCTTTGGGGGGGCACCAAAAGCTCAAGGGCCCCAAAGCTGCTGGTTTGAAAACCTCCCTCCAAGCAGGGAGGTCCATCAGGCGCGGGAGACCCATCCCCACAGCTCCAAGGTGTGCAGCATTGCTACCAGCTCCCCCTGCAGTGAGTGGAACTGAAACCTGCTCTGAAATGCTTTGGATTTATTTGGATTATCCAAGAGATGAACAGCTTGGCAAAAATCAGCAACTTTAAATTTTACTAAATACAGCTGATTTCTGAAACAGTTCTTTCCTCCTTTACCACTTGTTGGAAAGACTGGAGGCTCTTTCAGACAGGGACCATCTTATTTGATGTTTGTGCAAAGGCTGGCAAGGAAGCCCTGTTCCCAAGGGGGATCTCCTGATACTGTAGAAATGCAAACAATAAATAAGACTAGTAAAATTTTAAATCAAATGGAGTTTTGTGGCTGTCTGTGGGCGCAGGATCCACCTTCACCCGTTTGCAGCAGGATAATTGCACAATCACCATAGTGGGACGGTGACACAGTTGTGGGCTTACAGATTGAATCCAGTTCCAACCATTTCGCAAGCTCCTTGTGTGCCTAGGGGCTGGCGTCTCATCCTGGGTCTGCGCAGGAACACCATTAAAAACACCTGTAAGGCCCCTGTACCTCATCACCGTCCCACCCTCTACCCATAGTACGGGGTGTGGGAGCCGGTGTAGCTCAGGGACGAGGCCAGTGTCCATGGCTGTAGTAGCACGGGGGTCAGTACAGGGTGGAAAACCTGGTCGCAAGCTCAGGTAGCCACTTGGGCATGGACACAGTGTCACGGCTGTGGCTTCACTGGGAGTGGGACCCACCCTACTTGTAGACAAACCCCCTGTTTCATCTGTATGAGCTGTAGTGGAGACCTACGCCGATCCTGTTCTCTACTTCATTGCTTCTTGCAAGGATAAGTATATCAGAGACTGCAAGGGGTTCAGCTATTTTAATAATGGTGCTTATACGAATAATCTTGGGTTTAGATTGAAAATAATCATAATTTTGTCTGCTTTTTACAAAATGTTCTGCAACAGCAGGCCATAAGCCAGCAGCTGTCCCTAGATAAAATCTATACAAAGTAAGACAGGGCAATTTGCCATAATTTTTAAAGACGTGGTTTTTAAATACTGTAAGTACAATGACAGAGGACAAGCTCAGGAAAAGCGGAAATCTGTGGCATGGTTCACAGCCATGACCGAAGGGTGGGAAATGCCCTATTTCAGAGACTCCAGGCAACGTGCAATGTACCATTTGCAACACTGCCCTAAAGCCCTCAAAGGAAAATGTCTTTTGTAGACTCTCTAAATTTAAGCTTCTTCCAATGCCCCGAGGAGCTTATGAGCTGCTTGACCAAGATAATGACACTCTGACATTTTTGGATCTTCTCTGTGTCACTGTTATTAATTTTATGATCTAATTTTATCATTTTTATAATCTTTTTCAAGTAGTCAGTATATACCACAATTAGGGTTCTTTTTCTTGTTGATAATAACAGCTCCTATTATCTATAACTCATCAGCTAGATTTTTCTTTAATGCATTTGGCTTCCCTTATCAATTTTCTACCACTCAGAAATGTTAAATTATCTTGACAACTAGTTTTTCCTTTTTTTCCCATTCTTTATATGCTGTTTCTTTTTCTAATTGCTGCTTTCATTTTCACCTAGAAAGACCTCAAAATCAAACACCATTCTTTTAAAATTATAGTGGAAATAAAACTTTTTAGCCAGGTTGTGAACTTTTAGTAGGAACTTTTCATTTTTCACTCATTTACTTATGTGTTTATTTTTCTTCCCAGTGAGTTTCACTCATCTCTTTGTTCAGCTTCACGGATCCAGGGAAAAGCTCCAGGTATATATTACTGGTTGGGACTGTCTTTTATTATCCCATAATTAATGTAATCAGGTCATGATCACCGGTCTCTAGGCAACCACCGATTTCTAGTTCAGTGATCAATTCATCTTTATCCATCATAATAAGATCTAAAACAGAATTACCTCGCGTTAGGTGCCATCCCTTTTGTGTTAGAAAATTATCATATATAATTTTTAGAGATGCCACTGATGTTTTATTACTGCCTGCAGGAGGTCTCCAGCATTCACCTCCCATAATAACGTCCCGCAGAAAAGGGCAAGTTTTCTTTTGACACCCTACAGACGGGTGCACCCAGCATGGGATATGATGGCATGTACCAGCCCGCAAACAGCCTTTTCCAGCAATGATGTTAGTTAACACATTGCACCTTGCACATGTTACCGCTTATCGAAATAGTGAGAATTGCCACTTCCTCTCATTTATGGCCAGATAAGGTATCACAACTATTTCTTCTCTTTACATTCCTTCTTATCTTGCTTCAATATGCTCATGACCCCCTGAATGTCTTCTTATGAAGAAGATCCTCCAGCCCTTCATGAGAGCCTCCAACTCATCCATCCCCCTCATTGTGCAATGCCAGGCAAGCACAAATCTGTGGGCATGAATGGAAGAGCTTCAGAATTGTGTCTCCACCAGAATAATGGAGGGAATCCCATCCAGCCCACCTGTAATGTGTTAAGTTATAAAGATGTTTTGAAATATTTTTGTTCAGTTAGGGTATTTCAAAATTTTGAGAAGCGTAATGAAAACTGGTGATTTAAAAAATCAATCTTATTGAATACAACTGACTTTTAAATCAACATTGTCATTGTATTTCTGTCCATTATTATTTCCTCTTGGTTGGTTTTAGACTGAAAAAAGCCTGACTGTCTTTAGTCTCTGGAGCTGAGATTGTATCTTATATCTGTGTAGGTCCTGGGAAAGAAGTCCTGGTCCTGTTTGGCATATTTAAATGGTGTTGTAAGTGAAATGGTAAATAAATCTGTAATTATAATACTCAGTTTCACAGGGAGTCCTTTGTTATCAGCAGAACCAGGGCTGGAATAGAGCTGGTATCTCCCGCAGTCTTGAAGGCTAGGGTAAATCCGCTGAAGCTTTCTGTCCTAATGTGGACAGGAACACGTAATCCCGGGAGGCGAGGAGCAGCTGAGCTCATCTGGGCTCTCCAGCTTCCAGAAGGTGGGTCCTCCAAGGCCGGTGGAAACCGACATGCAGAACATCTGTCCTGGATGTCCAAAGAGTTGACATGAACACGTCACCCACTTCCACTCATGGCAAATATTGCACCGTGTCTTGGCAGCCCTGTGGCAGGGCGTGTGGGGCCATCCCTCGCTCCATTGCTGGTAGACGTCATGGTGGGTCCTGTGTCCCTTCCAGGGGCAGAGTAAGAGGTGGGTCTCTGCCCTCGAGCATCGCTCTGTCTCAGCGTCCCACCGTCAAATGGAAATACTAAAAATCAGCCTCTTGTGTGGGACTCTGCAAGGAAATATTTTCAAGACTGTGTCAGACTGCCTGAGCAGAGGGACAGAAAGATAGCTAGATGAAAAATAATTAGAATAATTTTTTGCAAATCAATAACTGTCTGAAACAGCAATCAATTAACCTGGAGACATTTCAAAATGAGACCTATACTGACTGGGCAACTGAGGTCCAAATGATGACTTAAAATTTGCCCTGGATAACCTTAAATTGCCCTTCATCCTAGGTCCACCACAGTCAGCAGCCAACCCTGAATCACCAACGGCCCCAGTTTCAGAGGTGGCCAACTCTGGGAAGAAGAGGGCTTCCTCTTGTTCAGGGCTGTCCCAGGTCTGTCATTGCAGTGGAGTGATTGGAAACACCCCTACAAAGAAATCAAGAGACATATGGAGAGAAGCACATCTTGCAGGGTGAGGACTTGCCTCCTTGTTCAACAGAAGGAATCCTGGAAGGAAATTTTAGGGCATTTGGATTTGTAGACCCTAAACAGGGTGAAGCTGGATCATGTCTACTGCAAAATAGAGTTGTTTTTATGGGCTCCTGGAGGCAGATCACCTCGCACAGAGCCCTGGAAAATTGGCTGTTCTATTTTTGGACTCTAGCATGTTTCTAGGAAGGGCTGAATAAAACTAAGGGCTGTTTTCTTAGATGAAATAAAAAAAAGATTTCACAAGTGTGACCTTCTATGGACTGACTACATGAAAACTGCAAAACCAGCTTTTAAAATGTTCAGCAAGCTTTTTATAAAGTCTCTGCTGCATACCCTACTGGGCATCAAAAGCAGTAAAAAATGGAAGAAGCCCAACAGTTGACCTAAGGCAGAGGCTATGTTGAGACATCCCTTTTGCTGCTGCAAATTCTTAGCCCACTTTCCGCAGTCGCTTAGGTTTTTTTCGGTC
>NW_008825051.1:1595855-1634213 GCF_000699105.1 Pygoscelis adeliae | reverse complement strand
TCTACGTTGTGTGTGACCAACCCTCTGCTTCAGGTCCCACCTCGTGTAACACACTCCCGTCTGCGCCCTCCATACCCTCCTTTGAGCTCTGCCTTGTTTCCCTGGCAGGTGAAGCGATCCATGCTCATACTTTGTGCTAAGTTTGTAAAGTGCTTTAGGATCCAGTGACAGGTGTTGAATATTTAAAGCAGGGAAGAGGGAAAAATGAGCAGGTAGCTGCCAGCTGCCAGCTGCTCTGCCTGCAGCTGATCGCTCTCCCCTCGAGGAGCCCGGACGGTCCTCTCTCCCATTTCACATTAAGCTGGGATTTTTTTTTTTTTTTTTTAATTTGACTTCTCTGCAAAGAAAACATGGGGATGGACAGAAAGGAATGTTGCAAAGAGCATATTTTTTCCTTTTAATCCAGCAACTTAAATAAAATTAATAGATTTAACCCAATTTTTTTTTCTTATTGATAGTCTCCGGCTAGTCCCTTACTGTTTCCTCAGGGCTTGAATTATGGTGCAATAATTCACGCTGAGTTGCATGGACGGCACTCGGCTTTCAGCCTTGTGCCTGACAATGCTCCAGGCATGAATTATTGTACTATAATTCACACCTTGTCATATCTTATTGCCGGAACATCCCCTAAATGACAAAGCTGGATTCATTAAGTAGAAATTCAGTCAAAACTTGGGAAAGGCAGTTGATGGCAGGAAGGACCATGTACTTAAGATCTTCATCTGTGTCATTTCAGTCTAGAAAGGAAGAGCCCCAAACAATTAACATAGAGGAAGAGGTTTATACATCCGTGTTTCAGTGCCTATGTGTGTAACTATCTCGGGTGGAATTTCTCCAAGTAAAGAGAGATGACTTTTCCAAACTAGATGCCTGTTTGTGGTCCAGATGTATTGACCAACTGGTCCACAAAAGGCTTTTCAGCTGTCTAGGTTCCCATGCAGACCAAATAGTCTGCTTCATGGGGACATCAGCAGCCATTTGCATGTAAAAGATGCTCACAAGGTGGTCAAAAGTCAGTAAACCCCTTCACAGACACAAGCACACGCAGTCTTCTGTGTACTCTCTTCTGCACACGCTCCTCCTCCTCCTCCATCATGCCTGCCGTAAGTCACTTCTGCCAGAACACCTTTGATGTGTCTCCCTGTCTTCCAGGCTCACCCACAAGACAAGCCCCACAAGCTGTCAGCACCATGTGCCATGGCAGGAGGGAGGCCTCAGGATCAGACCGTGCCGAAAGCAAAGGTGCAGCTTTGCCATCTCTATGCACTGAGCACCCCTCCCTCCTGCAGCCCAGCTCCATGCCACCGCTGAGGCTGGATGGGGACAGTCAGCTGGTGTCACACACCCACCCCTTGGAGGGCACAAGTACAGCTCCTGCCTTCTTGGTGAGCCATGTGTCCTTGGGAAGGCACAAGCCTGCCTGGTCCATGGAGCAGATTGCTTTTTTGCAGCCTGAGCTCATAGAAATGCACCCCTTAAGTTAAAAAACACATCTGGGGAGAAATGGCTGGTTTGCCAAATAGTGGTAGGCGGCTGGCAAATCAGCAGGGACTGGAAGAGATCTCGAGGAGGTGAATCTCAGCAAGTCTCACCCTGGGCTATGCACAGTGAGCCAGCCCATGGCAGACGGCGTAGACATCTTTCCGCGCAGAGTGTGCTAAATGCAGTCACTCACAGAAGCAACATCTTGCTGGTGTTTGGGGTAGTCGAGAGGAATCACTGGCAAACATCTAGGTGCTTAAAACAGCACCAGGCATCTGCTGTGAGTCAGATAATTCACACCCTTCATGCCCACTGCAGTTTAAAACATTGCAGTCGAAATACTGCTTTCTGCTGAGCCAACTCATGCAGGAAGCAGCTTGCACTCAGATGGGTTGTGCAGTCCCACCCCCGCTGCTCCTCCAGCTCTCCCGGTCCTCCTTGCTAGGTATGAGCTCACTTTCATCACTTTCAAATGGTTGAAGTGGTGAAAAACGTGGCCACTTCTCCAGCTACTTTTTCCTGCCCATTGACCAGCCCAGCTAGACACAGGGGCAGCGGGAGCACTCCCAAATCCGCTGCAGGCAAAGCGAGTTAACCCATTTCTTTCTGCCATCAGAGTGGCAGTGGAAGGGACAAACGGGGAGTGACAAGGGGCTGGAGGTGCCAGGACCTTCACTTGGAGGAGCTCGGTTTCTTCTGCAGAAATAGGGCACATACTGCTCAAGAGGTCTCGTGACAACAACCAGTGCTTGAAATTCAGCACCTGGACTTCAGAGTGGATTTTGCAGTGCTGCAGTAGATGCCCACACTGCAGAGCTCTGGGGCTGTGACTGGCAGGAACATACTGACTGAGCACTGGGATGCCTCACTCAATGAGAATGTCAGAGAGTGATATACCTTGGACTTAACTACCTTCCTCAGGACTGCAGACAGGCACTTTGGTGGGACAGGCTCCAGACTGTGCTGAGACCCCAAATCTCACATGGTTTCATCTTAAAACCAGAGGAAGCAGTGACAGTGTCCACCTGCTGGCCTCAAGCTCGAGAGGTAAAACACTGTACGGAGCACAGATCAAAATCCACCAGCTTCCCCGGGTTCATTTCTCAGGACATTTATGCTGCCCTGAGTTAAAAGAGCAGCTGGAGAAAGTGCAGGACAGCCTGTCCCAGCTGGCATCCTGGCACAGTGCAGTAGCAGGGAGGTATTTGAAAAAGTCCATCACAAATAGGCAATATTGCAAAACCAACAGCCATTTGGCTAACTCTACCTGAGGAGGCCACTTTTGACTTGCACATGGTCATCAGTGGGGATGTAAGCAAAATCCCTTATGCAGTGGGGAATGGCTCACCTCAGGATGTCTCAGGTGAGCCCGGTGATGACACCCTGCACCACAGTGAACCTCCGAGCCAGCTCTCCATTGACTGTTCACACAGCAGAAGGCAAGAAGCTCAGATGGAGGCACATCTCAGAGAAGTTAGAAACCCCACCAGCTGGCACACATGCTGTATCCAGCTGGCAGAGGCAAGAGCACAGAGCCCTGAAGAAGTGAAGACAGCCGGGGAAACCCAGGCACCATGTCACCCTGGCAGGTCTGGCAGTGTTTGCACTAGCACATGAATTCAGTTCAATGCTTTTCTGGTGGATGTAAGCACCTCTAAAGCATCAGCTGCAGAAGTGTAAGTAATGTTTACTGACAACTGGAAATAAACATGTATTACCATTAGTTATCCATTAATTAGTTCACTAATAACCAGTTAAGCCAGCTTGTAATTTAGTGATTGAGTCTTCCCTGTCATACTGGATTATTATAACAATAACAATTACTGTGCATGCTCCTGTGTAGCACCACCGGTCACGGTGTCATCCAGAAGGGTGTATAGTACAGCCTGCAACTATCTTGCCGCTTCTTTCACACCTCGCTGAAAACCTGGTCCTGCCAAGCATGGTGGCAAAATACTATAAACTGTCGTGAAACCAAATGGTAGCCTATATGTCAAGTCCAGAAACCTTCTAGGACAGTAGCTGTGGCAGTCTTGGGGCAGACCTTCACACCACCTTGCACTGAGGGTGAACCCAGCTGTGAGATGTGGCGGGGACAGGCAGCAAAGAGCTTCAAGCAGGTGAAACAAACCCAGCCAAACAACCCTAACTGTGGCACGCAGCCAGCTAATTTTTCTGACCACGAGGAGCACTTTAGCCTGTTCAAATCCCCTTTGGGATATTCTGTGGGCCTGTCACTGCAAGAAAACAGGCTCTTTCCTCTGAGATTGTTGACGTTGCTTATTACTGAATACTCGTCTGTTTGCAGATGTTCTATATTTTCCTGACATGAAGTTTCTTAACATTCCTTTTAAATTGTCTTTATGCTCACAATGTTGATGCATAATCTCTTTTTTCCTTGCGAAGTTACTGTAAGTGCCTCATGCAATGATGAGATGAAAGCCTTCTTTGTGTTCCTGCCAATCCAGTTTGTATGCCTCTGTTTGTCACCTGCAGATAAAAGCTCAGGGATGTTGTTTAGAGCTAGTCTATGAAGTAGAGACTCAACTGGAGGCAAGGACAGGAGGAAAATATTAGCAAAGCAACCACCTAATTCTTGACAATCCCAGCACCAGCCATTGTGAAGCTTTGTCCAAACAAGAATCCTTACCTAAAGCCTCTTAGGGTGGCTTACGTGAGTACATTACACTTCAAAGAGGGTACACACAAGGCCAGTTCCTGTAGCTCAGTTGATGAGTGGTAACTCATTAAGCTGCAGTAATTTGGCAGGTCTGTGTTTACTTAGATCTCAGCTGGAGCATCACATTTTGTGAACCATTTTTTTCCAAACAGCACATACCAAAAGGTTTTGAGCTGTGTCAAGCTGATGAAACCCCATCATATAGACCATTGCGTGGCTTAAAAATGACATCTTTAAATGATGAAAGTCTGCCTACGATCCTTTCATTAAATATGGGACCAAGTTTCCTTTCTTTATTTTTAGCCAATTAGAAACAATTGGCTGGTTTAAGCTGGTTTAAGCTAAAGCAAAATCATACCTTTTTGTGAGTCTCACCCTGGTGAGCTAGACAGACACTGCTGTGTAGACACACCAATGTTAGTTTACATTCCAAGTCACCTATATCATGATTGGGGACAGCTGAAGCTTTGTCCCCTTGGTGGTTCCTCTGAATCCCTTTCCACCTCCACACACCACAACACACTTTGCATCATCATCTGCCTGCGCTTGCTTGCCAGGAAACCCTATCATTGCTCACCCGTAGACCAGGACAGTCCCTCAGTACCTTCTGTAACAGCCTCTCCTGTGGCCACTGATGGGGTGGCCAATAAACCTCCAGTGAAGAAGATAATGTCCATAGGAACAAACCATTTGAAGAGGGAAGAGACCAGAGCAAGACTGCTTTTCGAAAAGTCTTACAACCTTATCATGACCACGCAGACAGGACCTTCACCCCCTCCAGAAGGTAAACCTTTAAACATCACCAGACTCTCTGGGCTAGTGGAGATTTAGGCCGTGCCCAAACCCAGGTAGTGACACTTGAAGACGCTGCGATGTTCAGCTGCTTGCCCACCAGCCAGAAAGTCACGTTTAGAGGCTTTCAATCTCTTCTCTCTTCCTGTGGCACACTGTATGTTTGCCAACATTTAAAACTATTCTGTAAGAGACCCTGTCCAAATAAACTGAAGCTATTTTCTCTTTGTCTGGGGAGTGGTGAATTGTCTACACCAACAAGTTGTGCAGCTCCGTATGAGCAGACGTGTAGAGTGACACAGCTGGCACGGAGCAGTCAGCATCCATTCTGTGTGTGTTCTGGCGGGGTTATTTTGGACTATCTCTAGCGTAGTCCTGTGGCACATTAGTGGATGGAGAACACCAAGTGTTGCTGGGGTACATTTTCCAGTTTAATTTCATTTGACAGGATACCACTTTGTGTGCTCTAAGTCCACTCTGCGAGGTAAGCCAAGTATTTGACTTTGGTTGCAGCAATTTGGGATTTATAAAAAAAAAATTGAGCTGACTCACTTACAGTGTATCCAGACTTTCTGTACTGGTGTGTGCATGTGAGGAATATCAGGTACTAGAGAGATTTTTAGTTTAGTAGAGAAGTGCATGAAAAGAACCATCACCAACAGCTGAAGTCAGTTAAATTTGCATTGGAAACTGGCACAAATTTCAGCAATGAGGGCAATTAATCATTGGAATAAACTGTTTAAGAAAGAGATTGAGCTGCCTCTTTCTTGGTCCTTTTTGCTCAGGACTGGCTCATTTCTGGAGATGTTAGTCCAACAACTCACTGGTCCCAGCCCAATGGAAACAGGGTGAAACTGGGATGTGCAGGAGGTAAGGCAGAAATTCCTTTCTGGTTTTGATTCCAGTGCTGAGCACAGCCTCCTTTCCCAGTGGAAGATCTCATTCAGGCCAAGGGATTGTCAGCCAGATTGATCCCATCTGAGAGGGTGCTCCCATGGCTCCCACGTAGCCAGGGCATAACAGTGTGGTGGGACAGGCCCCCGTGACCACATCCACATTGCCTCTGGTTTGCACACATTTGTGCTGTAGGTGAAACCTCCACTCAGCTCTCCCAGCTGTCTGAGTCACACCAAGAATCAGCTCTTAGTTTGGACTATCAAAGACAAACCTTGTGACCAGAGACACAGTTGTGCCATTTTGCATCACTTGTCAGGTTGCAGTTCTGCTTGGTTTAAATGAAGTGCTTATTGGGCACAAGAGAGGTGAGGGGTTTTGCAGGGCTTCATACAAAACACTGTAAAGTTTGCATTGGTCTGATTAGAGCGGGAAAATTTTTGAAGTCTTGAAGTCTTCCTGCATTTCCTACTCAGATCTAATTGTGTTAGCAAAACACCAACAGCATTCTGGAGGCAGTCAGAGGAGAATAGCATTATTTAACAACCACTGAAGAACAGAACAGAAAACATGGAGGAAGAGAGTCTTTATCTTAAACCACCACGAAAAATGTTGCTCCCCCTGACTTTAGCAGAGATTATTAACGTAGAATAAAACTTCCCTTCAGAGAAGCACATTCTTGAAGAAAGCTTGATGTTGGCTTGACAGTCCCTACTGCAGTAAGCCACAGGAAGACCTGGATTTTGTGGGATACCTGGAATACGAGACTGCTGTTGCTGTGAAACACATGGGAAAAGCACACAAAAAGCAAGAAAGTGAGGAAGACCCCCCTGAAGATCTCCCAGCTCCTCCCTGTCCTGATCTGGTGGTCAAGCCAGATGATGTACAACAAGACTTTTATTGGTGTGTCTTCAAATGATCATTCACCACTGGAGGCTTGTCTGAATCTCTCCCTGCTTTATCACCTCTTACATTTGGGAAGGGACTGGGATTATTGTATTTTTATCTGGTTTTCTGGGAGAACGCTTACTTGCATCCAGGTAGAACAACCAGTCCTTTAAAACAGATGGAATATATAGAGATAAGTAGGTATGTGTGTACCTGAGGACATAACTGTACAAGCTATGGAACTGGAAGGAAAGCGCTCCACCTGGGCCTGACAAGGTTTCTTCATCTGTTCAACAGTTTCTTCTCTTCTTCTTTTCTGATTTATCCCATTGGCGGCCAACAAACAACGTCAGGACGCTCAGCCCCCTGTTTCTTCTTCTTCCTCCTCTACATGTCTGCCCCTTTGCTGTCCTCCTCCTGCTGGCACCCCCAGCTGCGGCGGGTTAGGCAGAATGCAGACTTTCAGGATTTTAGAGCTGTTTGCGTTGTATGAAAAATGTAGTTTTATTTTTTTTTTCCAAGGTAGGAAAATAGTATGCTTTTCCCCTTCTCTCCTAATGCAAATGTGGCCAAATTGATTTCCCTCCAACTTTCCATAAAGTACATTCATTCCAAGAGGAAAATTTTGGGAAAAGGTACAAGTTTGTGAAGACAGAGTGTTCTCATGGAGGCTGAAATAGTTACATTAGCTAGAACATTTGTGGCACATGGCCTGTGAAAGGCAGGGATTAAAATTAGGGTAGGGAGTATCTCTGGATGGGATCACAGAAGAAAGAGGATGGTGATCAAGTTAGAGGATTTACTAGGCAGATCAGCATCTTATAATGCAGCAGGAGGTAGAGATCTCAGCAGCGCAATGACAAGCAGAAAGATGGGTGTGGGCTGAAATGTAAGAGCAAGCAAGTCTCCCAGCAGAGTTTCTAGCTGGGTGCTTTTCCAAGCCTGTTTTTGAGTCCATTGCAAGCCCGAGTGGTGCATTTGCTGTGCATTACACACCCCAGTGGGGTGCGATATGTGGTGTCTCTGCACCCACAAAGCAGACAGGACTTCTGCAATAATGAGCACAAGTGGAATGATAATTTGTTAGATGCAAACGCAGGCTGAAGTTTGCTCCAGGTGGTAGGATGGATAATGCTCACCATTCGGCTGATACCTGTTCTGGATCTTCTAATGAGGGTCTAACATTGTTATTTTCTTTGAGCTGCTTTATGCAGCAAGGTCAGTAAAACACCGTTGCAAATTGATTTAAACAAAGGTGCAGGAGCAGATAAATCTGAACTCCCAACTACTTAAAATAGCTGCCACATCCGTAGCGAAGAACAGAGACTGAGTTATTTAGCTCATCCTTGTCAACTAATGAAACAGCCTCCATATGGAAATGTGCTTTTTGCATATATTTTTGCTGAGAACTAGTTGAGATTAATATAGGCCAACTCTCTCTCATTTCAGTTTTATTTTGAATTACCCCAAAGATTTGTTTATTTACAACTGTCTGAGCATTTGAATATAGTCACTCAATTGATATTGCTGCCAACTAGCTGGAGTTGGAGTCTGCATTGACCGACCTGTGGAAAGGAGCGAGGAGTGCAGTGGGCTGGGGCACCGAGAGGGGACCGCAGGGATGACATGCCCAAGCTGTGCAGAAGCCCTAGGTGGGCAAGCAGGAGATACTAGAGTTCCCAAACGTCTACCTAAGTGCTGCAGAACATCTTTGGGGGTGGCAGGAAGGTGCCCGATAGCTGCTAATTTAGCCCCAAAGTTCACATGGCAGGAGAGGCTGTGGGATCAAGCATGGAGTGGTATTGGCTGGGCACCATCCTCCCATCTCCTTTCTCAGTTAAGAACACAGAGCTAGCCAGGACTTCAGTCCTGCCACGAGAAGCAGGCAGCAGCTCAGGACGCTGCTTGAGGCCTCACTGCCTGCTCGGTCAGGCATTGGCAAAGAGCGAGTGTGGAAATGCCGTGGATATGTGCGGGCAGGAGGCTGCCCTGGGGTGAGCAGGGCTCCCGCTGGGCGAGGGAGCAGAGCGGACTCTCCACGGTGCCATTGCATGGGCAGGTCCACAAGCTTTTTTGCAGATAACCTGTTATATGGGACTTCCCAACGTGTGTTGGGATTTTCCAGTGGGGTGGGGTTCGCTTCTGCTGCTAAATTGTTCCCCCGAGGCAGAAGGTGCATGTGAAACCCTGGAGATTTAAAGCTGTCAAATGTTCAGCTTCCCTCTTGGAGGGATCGGTATGCTCAGACCAACCTGGCCAAAAGCAGGAGTGTTGTACCAGTGCACAGAGTGCTATCTGGAGACCTGGTGTCTACCTCCAGACCAGCCACAAACCCTCAGTGCCTTGAATCTAGGCAAGCTGAGGTTGTGCCCACACTGTTTTTGGGAGTCCTCCTTGAGTCTGAGGTCAAGTTTCCTGTGCCATACTGTCCATGGGCAAGGAGCTTAACAGAGGGTCATTCTCTTCCACGCTTGCAGAGTCAGCTGGGACCAGAGCAGCAGACGGCATTCAGCCAAGATGGGGTTTAACCCTGGTCTTGGGCTGTGAACCCATGTAGACATGGGTTGAACGTTTGGCTCCTCTTCCAGGCTAATCTCAGGAGGTGAACACAGCCGCAGCCCAGAAGCATGGTCCTTCCCTGGCAGTTTGTACTTTGCACTGGGCTGGGAGGTGCAAACCCTCCTGCGAGACAAAAAATCTTTATTCGGCCTTGCTGGAGATACCAATGTGGGGATGTTTCCTGTGGGTGGCTTAGCTGTTTCTGTTTTACATTTTGATGCTCCCTGACCATCTAATGAGCAATAAAAAAATCCTTGCTAAAAGTACAATCACCAGCTCTGATTGTCTTCAGCACTGCAATAGCGGTATTGAAATCCGGGGCAGTACGCCGGCACGAGCCTGGGGTGATGTGGCACACAATCCCTGTGTCTGCCCCAGCCCCCCTGGAGCACCCCCAGGGTGCCACGTTGCCCCTGAAGGTGCCCAAAAACAGAGACCAGGGGATGAACT
The DNA here is from genome assembly GCF_000699105.1 of Pygoscelis adeliae. Classification (NCBI taxonomy): domain Eukaryota; kingdom Metazoa; phylum Chordata; class Aves; order Sphenisciformes; family Spheniscidae; genus Pygoscelis; species Pygoscelis adeliae. The sequence goes on along the minus strand of NW_008825051.1, from coordinate 1,624,468 downwards.
GGGTCTGATGGAGAGCTCAAAGGCTGCAATTCCTAACAATGCCAGTCACGCTGGAGCAGCAAGAACCAGCTGCTGTCACCAGAAGAATTGATGCTGAGACTTTGACCCTTACAGCAGAAATGTGGTCACAGATCAATACGGTGCAGTATTTAACAGACCTGACAGCAGGCTCCTCTGCGCAGAAACCCCGGCTGCTCGTGGGTGGCCCTGGGAGGGATGCGGCTGCTCTGGCTCGTGAGCATCGGGTAAGAGCTCTGAGCAGTGCTCAGGTGCAGAGCAAATCTGCTCTGAATCCGTCAAAACACTTTCAACATTGTTATTTTCAGACTTCTCACTTCTTGAGTATTGTTACTTTAGTTTTTTATTTAGTCTATGCTCTATTTCATCAGGTGTATTTTATGAATGAATACTACACTGCAACTTGTATAAAATAAACCTGTAAATGAATAGTCCTTCTAAAAGGAAAATGCAAAAAAACCTTGCCAATACGATGAAAAATGTTGCTGTGTGGTAATTATGACTAGAAAATTTGAACAGAAAAAGTAGTTATGACTTTCTTCAAGTATTTCAACAAATTAAACCCCAAGTATCTATTGAAAATTTTACAGCTCTATGACACTTTTGGATCTTGATAAATCCACTTTTTAGGACACAAATTTCAATCAGTTCTAATATTAACAAGAAAAGCTGTCACTCTGGGTAAGGGTGCTTTTCAGGGAAGCACCTTTGCTAGCCTAAGCACGGGGAATTCCGGGCTCTGCACATGCAGGGAGATGTGGTTTCACTGTTGGTACACGCAAAGATCCTCATACTGTTGCTCAGAGGCTCAGAAGAGCCGGGAAGAGAGGAACATTCAAATACTTGAGCCCTCTATGAGCTGGTCTGTTAGACACTGCAGAGAAGCCAGGGCACCTCTTGTGATTGCAGCTGTTGCAAAATATGCAATCTCTATAGCAAAGCAGTCAAAGAGACCAGAAAAGCTGCTCCGCTGGGCTGCGAGACCAGTGTGCTGACCGCGACCATGTGCTGCTGCTTGGCTCGGATCCCCACTTGATTCATGTGAAAGCTGTCACCGAGATGCCATCAGAAGAGACTGCAGGGAAAGGTTTGACCTAAAGCAGGTGATGCATAAGTGCCAGTCAGAGAACCTGGCACACAGGAGCTGATAGCGCCTGTGCAGAGATCATGATGTTAAAGACTGTCAAGGAGACCCTGCTATGGGGCAGAAGTGCCTTTCCAGAGCGGGCTCAGTGTGATTCGCCTCTGCTGCTGCGCACGCTCAGGGCACGTGGGACCGGAACCCCAGTGTGGACCCGTATGGAGTAAAGTCCAGTTCAGCCGTCCCTGGAAACCAGACCCACTGACGCTCTGGTGGAGCCCGCTGGCAGCCAGGGCTCCTCACCGCCTCGTTGGGGCAGCCGGCACATTCATGGGTAGGCAAACAGCTGCATTTCCACCACGCGCTCCCACGAGGCTGTGCAGATCAGCACTACAGACACATCCCATATTGGCCAGGATTTTCTGCTTGGCTTAGTGTGACAGACAACCACGACACCAAGCAAAAGTTGTAAAGTGCAGCTAGCTCGGCTCCAGGTACTCAGGTCTGATCAGCTGGGATCCTTCACGGAGCCCTTCTGGTACCCTGATCCCCACTCACATCTCAGCATGCCCTAGCCCGTCTGTGAACTGAAATCTCAGCAGAGTGACCAGTTTCTATTCTTTGTCTTGCCAAACTTGTCTCATCTGTGTAGGGTGCAGTTCATTGAGCTCATTGAGATGTGCCATGTCCCCCTCCTCTCTTTGCCACATAAATAGGCTGCTGAGTATAGCATATGGTGGAGAAGAGAGGAGACGTTCACCAGGCGAGAAGGGATATTGCCTGAAGTGTCCCCATCTCTGCAAAGGCTCTGGGGTGGAAAGAAGAAGCAGTAAGCTCCATTTCATGGTATGGTACCAAGATGGCTCTGGCTCAGCTGCGTTGCTGGTGGAGTGACACACTGGAGCACAGGAGCTGCCTTTTCATCTTGGTGGGGACAAAACCAGGTTTCCCTGCAGACCTAGAGGGTATATCCTCACGGTCAGAAAACCACAAGGCATGAACCTTGACAATGCAGCGTCCACATGCTGTGAGCCTGCTCTGAAGGGATGAACTTGCTTGCAATTTTCTGTGCATTTTACTGTGCTGTGCAGTTCCCACCCTGTGTGAACGGGCATTTTTCTGTGCTGCAAGCAGGGAAATAAAGACAGAAGCATGAAATGTGAAAGATTTTTGATTGGAAAGTTCTTCCAGTCTAAATAAAACTGTTCTTCAAGCTTCATGCCTTATCATCTGGATTTGCGGCTGGCAATAACAGAACTGCCAACCAGCCGGCGTGCCGCAGATCTACCCAGGTGGGCCTTCTGCATCTCCTGTTTGTATTTCATCAAGGGAGGCTCAGTGCACTGTATCCATCCTTTGCCCATCAGATAAGAGTGTAAAGTACTCAGCTAATGCAAATGTATAGTAAATCAATAACATGCCACTACTAATACACTTTAATTAAAGCACAACAGACTGCAGCTCCTCTGCAATTACAAGGAAGGAGAATTGGCTGATGTGGCATCAGGAAAAGGCAGCTCATAGATTTGAGGATAAAAGAAAACCTGTCCTAGAAGTGGACTGGGGAGTGGGAGGGATCTGAGCAAGGAAAGGTGGAGTTCAAAGGGAGAAGGCAGGGGCTGGAAAACAACAGCACGAGCTGCGCTGCCATCGCACATGTGGAGAATAGAAATATCCCATGGGCTGACGGCACAGGAGAAGGACATTGGGGAAAGCAGTGCCCATGGAAGAAAGATTAAATGGATGGTGACTTACAGCTGCTGGAGCTGAGACCCTGAATGACTTACTAAAATCTCTCTTCACAAAGAGAATTTCAGTAAAAAAAATACAAGTGATGAGTGAGGCACTCACGAGACAAAACTGAAGGGAAGTCAGGAGCTAAAGGGAGGTATTGGAAAACGTGAACCAAGGCTCACCGCCCGCACAGGGCTCTGCATCCTCCTGGGGGTGAGGGCAGGACTGTGCCGTGGTGCAACAGCCGTACTGTGCCATATGGGCAGCATCACCCGACGTGCTGGCCCAGGACTTCTGCAGGCCAGGAGGTCCGTGGTGGGATGGTGACTCCTTTCAGTTCCCACCAACTCTGCCCTCCCATGCCTGCCGTCGAGCCTGCCGCCACTGCGAACAGCCACATTTTTTAGAGTGAAGTGAGGTTTTCATATGGCCGTGCAGTCCCAGAAGCAAGTGCCTCAGGGGTGAGCTGCTCGTGTTTGTACTTTAATCCAGCCCTCCTGGCGACTTCGTAGCATATAACATTTTGCTCAGATATGTTAATTGAAATTTAATTGAAACTGGTTGGCTAGGAGCTCTCAGAGGGCTTAAGGGCTGGAGAAATGACAGTCAACCAAGGAGAGCATTGCACTGCAAGGCAACAATCCGGGCTCATTAGGGCCTGGGCTTGGTCTTAAAATAGTTATCAATTCTCTGAAAGCAAGCACGGCAAGAATATTTGTGGATTGTGCTTCATTTGGAAAAGAAACAAGCATGAGTGCACAGCGATGTGATTTGAAAGGGCCTGGAGAGGTAGAAAGAGAAGGTTTGTCTTGATTTTTTCTTAGTGCCTTGGAGGGAACGATGTGAGAGCAACATGCTGCCTGGGTGAGGAACCAGGAGTCAGAGTTCGTGAAAAGGTCTGAAAGCATGGAGAGAGCCGATGGGAAGGTGAAGATGGGTTTGCAGGGTGATATGGTTGCAGGAAAGGCTGGAACAATTTGGGAACGCATCCCAAAGAGCCAGAAGAGAGCAGTCACCGTCCACCTAGGGAATCAGCTCCACCAGAAATATCCCACCAGTTGGGAATTTTTGGGAACTTATACTGGTCCAGACTGGCAATGTTGGAACCATCAGACCTGAAGCCTATGAGAAGTTTTCTGTGGATCTCCATGGGCAGACTTGGAGGTCTCCATTGATTCAGACTTGGAGGTGATGTCTCTCACCATCCAGCCCTGGCTGCATCCCTCCCTACTGGCATCTGCCCTTCCCTTGTGTGGGACTCGCTTCTCAGCACGTATCAGACCTCTCTGGAAATCCCCAGGAGGTAACAGCTGGCTAAATGGACAGGGAAGGTTACCTGTTACTGATAATGCTATTCATGACATGTTTGAATGAAGTACCCTTGTCCCCGGCTGCTTGCATAAATGATACACGGTATTACACCCACTGCATAAAATTTGAAGTAAATAACTAAAGTAGTTACAGAGCAGGATTACCCTGAAATTTGTTTCCATCCTATCATTGTGATTTGGTTGTCTATGGGCATTAGCTCCACAATATAATAAGCAAAGCTTCTGAAATACCTTCATGAGAATTAGGGTTCTATAAATTAACTAATTACTGATAAAGCCTAATTATAAATTAGGTCTTATTATCAGAAGCTTCTGAACTACACTGAATGAATTAAAGCTGTAGGAGCAGAAATATTTCAGTTAACCATGTGAACTCTGATAAACATCTGAAGAGAGACTGTGCTCTGCACTGCTCCCTGTCTGAGCCCAGGGCATTGGTGTGAACTTTTACAAAACCAGGCAGGACCCCCCTGCACCCATGAGTCCGGTACATTCAGCTGCATACTCTTCTTTACTCCTTTCTCTGCTGTTTGCCCAGGGAACAAGGTGATCCCTTCCCGAGGGGCGAGGTCATTTCTCATCTGGTTGCAGTAACACCCAGCTGGCCCATTGCTGAAAGCAGACGGTCAAGGGAAGAAGCGTGGGGCTGTGGGAGGCAGTGAATCGGAGAGCTCAGAAATAGCTTTCCTCTCACTTTCCTCAGAAAAAATCCTAATTCTCACAAGCCACTTGCTGACCCTTGTCCTGGAAATCCTTGCTATGACCTTGGTGGCACTGTGCACACAAACACAGGGGCTGTAGAATTGGAGATGAAAAGAAGATTTGTTCAGTGATTTCGTCCCAGCCTAACACTTTTTTTTCTTACTCGCCAGAAAAACAGCATTTCTCTGCCTGCTTCCAGCTGATCTCTGTCAATAAACTGCTTCATTTTTCAGGAAGTGCTCTATCTGGAAGACACGTCAAAATATTCTAAGCTTTTCTTGGTAAAACTAGTAAAACTAGCTACTCTAAAGAAGTTGGAATGCATGTCCTGTCATAATCTCCTTTACATTTCCCATGTGCCTATGTAGGTGTGCATGGGAAACAGAGAGAACTGGGATGGTGACATCAAACAAATGAGTAGCATCAGGACCAGGTCCCTGGGTTCAGGGTGCAAGGGGAGCATTGCTGCAGGGCAACCATCCTGGAAGTGCAGGTTGGTGACAGCCCCGCCAGCGGCAGGTACCTCCTTGACCTGGCTCTGATGGTGCACACTAGGTGTTTTTTTGGCAGAAGTGTTGAAATATCTGGCTTCAGCAGCTGTTTCTTCTCTCCCCCCCCCCCCCCCCCCCAACTCTGACACCCTTGGGTTTTGAAGTCAGAGCTATGTCTTTTTTGATTCTTCTTTGCTAGTGGACCTGTTCTGCTATTGCGCTGTGTTAAAGTAGGAAATCCTTTGCTTCATGGGAGATTTCTCTCTGTTGATGAGGACTGGGAAATTTAGGAATGGAGAACATAAAATGGAAGGCTCTTAAGCACACGTCCCTCAGTATGAGGACTGTACCATGTTCTTGACAGTCCTGCTCATAAATGTTTTCCTTCCCTGCTGGAAATCAGTTTCGTTTCTTGCCTGTCCAACCCAAACCCCAGTTCTCTGGGGGCTTGGATCCTTCTAGGTTACAGCCTCCATTTACCTATGGCCAATGCATCTGTTCTTGTGCCACCATGGACTCGTAGTTCAAAGATCTCCTCTACCTCCCTGATGTCCCCCAGGTAGACTTACAAACAGTAAACTTTTTTTTTGCTAGCCTGCTCAGAGCCAGGTTTTTTGCTCATTCCTGTAAGAAAGGCTCCCCATTCCCTGGCATCTGTGAGTGCAGGTTCTTGAACATGAGCAAGGAGAACGCATAGTCCAGTTCAACAATCTACAGCCCAATAGCCAGATCTGACACCATTCAAGCCCTTTTTTCTGTCACTTTCTCTCCTGTTCCTCATTCCCTATTAATGATTTCTAAGCAATATCTCCACTACCCTGAGTGTTGGCCCCACTGTAGCAGGAGGATGAAGGCAGCTCATGCCCCATCCCATCCCCAAGCAGCACCCAGGGTGTGTGTATTCTCTTTTGCAGATGGAGACTGGAGCTCGCTATAGCACATTCAGGGACATGTTTCTGAAGAAACCCATGCTGCAGTGCTCTCCTGAGCTGGATCTGTGTCTGCAAATCCTCCAGTTCAGCTACTTCCAACATTAATTGTTAGCAGAGCAATTCAGGACGGTGCTTAAGAAGTTTAGCTTCTCTTAGATATATGATTCAAAAGATGTGGGTATTCTCGTCATTGGACTGAAAAATCTGCTGAAAGGCAGGGATTCATGGACTTCAGGCCATAAAGGACTATCACAACTGCTGGTCAGACCTTCTGCTTAACCGAGGCCAAAGACTCTTGCCAATAATTTCTAGTTCAAACCCATAACTTCTCTTTAACGCCTCTGAAAAGATGGCAAGACTTGACTTAAGGGCTCCGTGTGATGAAAAATCCACTGTGTCCCCAGGCATGCTATTTCCATGATCAGATACCTCAGTATTAAAAATTGCACTTTATTTCTGGTCTGAACATGTCTACCTTTAGTTTCTAACTGTTGGCTGTCAGTCTGCCTTTTCCTACTCTGTCCAAGAATCATCCACCGTTTGAGCTCCTCTCCCCATGGAAGAACTTGATATCTATGAGTTACATCTTTTTGACTGATAAAAAAGGTTGAGTGGTTATTTTTAATTATAATATGATTTTCCAGCCTTTGAATCATTCTCTCCCACCTGTCCAACGTGGCAACAACTTTTTGATAGAGGAGCACCCCAATGGGATATGATTTCCAGTTGTGGGCTCACCAATCGCAGGTGGGCGACTATGTTGCAAGACCTGTATCTCTGGGAACGGTCCACTTTTCTCACTCTGGACTGGTGGTTTCCTAAAGGAAAAGAAATTCTGACTATGAGTGAAGGTAGAACCATGCATCTGAGAGACACTAAACTTTTTAAGCACTGTCCTGAATTGCTCTGCAGTCATGCACCTGAGCAATTATCTTAATGGGAATCCTACAAAATATGATGGTCTCCTTCTAGGAAAAAGGTAAGGAGTGTGAACCAGACTCTTCTCAATGTATTTTGTGGTCACCTGGGCAGCTTTGTTGCCTAGAGAAGGCAGTCACCTGCCTGTGGGAAGGGTGGTATGTGTGGTGGCTCGTACCCTTCACCCACGGGAAGCAGAAGACTTTGTGTGTCCTGGTCCCCCTGGGCAGCTGTAAAGAGCAGGGCATTGCTTGATCCCCATGACCACCACTCTGCTTCTCACTCACCACCTCCTTAGAGCTCTATTTTTAACTTCGGGTGGCAGTTCCCTGGGGGTGTTTGGCCACTCTTGGTGCTGTAGTAGACCTCTATCCAGCAGTGTAGGAAAACATGCAATTACCTTGGCAAGTGCACGTTCTCAGGCAGGTGATTGCCGGATACCAGCTGGGGAGCAGCATCCAATGCCTGTGAGTACGTTGAGAAAATTACACCCATCTGCTCCTCCAGTATGGAAAAATCATCATTTGGCTTTTTAAGAAGTTCCATGTAAAGCTATTTTCATTCCTCCCCGGCAGAGCACGCAGATGGGATAGGATTGTTTTCATGATGACAAGGATTTGCTTCCTCTATTTGCCAGTGCAACCAAACGTTTAATTATAAAAGCTCCTGAAATTAAGTAGATGCGAAAATTAAGATGAATATGCTCGTTTTTGCCAATACTGTGAAATGCTTTTACTCTGAAAGACTCATTTCATTACAATATACTGTAACGGAATGTTAACAGTCACATAATGACCTTAAAACCTGCTTAGAATGCAGAAACAGGTCATTGCCGTTCACTCTCTTAAGAAAAGTTATAAACCCCTAAAAATTGAGTTTACAATGGAAACACTTTAATTATAGGAGCACAACATGTGACACCATAATTCTGTGGCTCAGTATACAGTCTCTTCTAGATTACAGACTACTTACAGGATATGCATCTGTCTGAAGGTCACTGAGATGTGTTGCTTTCCTTATTTTTCTCTGCTCTGGAGCATTTGGAGAAACAAAAGTTCTCACTTAGGAGGATTTAGGTTGCTGCTACCATGTAGAGTTAAACCAGTCCAGTTAAATCAATTCAACCAATGCAAAGGCATTTTTAGTGTGGTTGCAGTGACCTATTTCAAATGAGCTTAAGCTTCTTCCCCGTTATCTTAGACAAGCTGAAAGAGGCCTGGCTGATATGGAAAAGAGAGTACATGCTGCACCTTTCCTCAGGTTGAACTAAATCATGTTGCCATGACACCTTATGCTAAATGGGCACAAGTCCAAGCAGAGACAAGCCCAAAAGAAGGGGTCATTCGCCTGACGTCCCATGGAGAGAACGATAGAGCAGCCAAGAGCATCTCCTGAGCTGAAGCCCAGGTCTGTAGTGGGAGGAAATACATGCCCCAGATTTGAGTGTTCTGGCTTCCCAAATCCCACAGGGAGACCTGGGGGTAAGGGCCTGACCTCAAAAGGCTGTACACCTCCATTGACTGCCTCCTCCACAAAGACACCAAGCAGTTAGACATAATATGGGACAATTACTTCCCAGACTAGCAGTTTAGGGCTAAGGAAAACTGCCTGGAACAGCTCAGCTGCAATTGCCTCATCTTTCTGGAGGGAAAAGTTACAAGGAACATGGTAGGAAGCATCAAACAGCTGTCATTTTGATCCAGATGTTAATGTGAGATGGGGGCTCCTTGGCCTCCCAGAACTGTGATGCCATGGCTTGGTAGGGAGAAATGAGAGGTTGTGCTGGCGACGATTGCATTGTGTAGGGGAAAAGGTGTGGGAGTCATGAAACAGATCGGGGTCAGCAAGCTTGCAAGACCTGCTGGGACCCATCTGGACTGTTGGTCAGGATGCCCCAGGGGTGCTTGGCCACCTCCATGGCTCATACACCCACATGCCCTGGGGATGTGCTGCTTTCACCTGCACTGCACATTGATGTGTGACACACATGCAGACCTGATCTCCCCCCCGCCTGGCAAAATGGGGCAGTGGGTGCACCCTGAAATAGAGACCTGAGTTTGCAACAGCAAGGGCTGACATTGGTGGGCAAGGTCTCTGGGACATCCCTCAAATGTAACAACCTATGTGCACACCCATTGTCTAATGGCAATAGCAACAGAAATAGTGTTCGTTGTGTCATGTCCCTTCCTCCTGCTCTGGTACCTAGAGCAATGTCAAGCAGCTCTAGGCAACTGAGTAGGTACATTTGAGCCTTCTTTGCTTAACATTTATCTTTAACATATGCAGAGGTCACCAGGCTCCAGCTGAGAGAAGTAGCAAAGGAACTGCAGTGCTCATCTGTGTCAGCATGAAGGATGGATGTCTGCAAGGCCAGCGTGGAGCACCTCCATTTCTTCAGTGCTCCCTGAATCTGGAAACCTGGAGCAGGTTGTGGCAGTTCAGACAGCCCACGCCAGGAAAGCTGCCTGGCGTTTTTTCCTTTGCAGCTCTTCTCAACCAAGCTGCAGGAGCTGCAGGAGGAAAATGTCACCAGCTGGCTGGAAAAACCATCAGAGGCCATGGCACAGGGAACCCCGGACCTTGCTTTGAAACTCCCTTGTTAAATAATGAATTTCCTGGCGGCAGTGTCTCAGGATGAAGGCTTAACATGAGGGTGCCGAAGAAGTGACCCTGTGTGACAAAGCAGCTGGAAAATGCCAGAAGAATTTGATCAAGCTTCCTAATTCGCCACTGAAAAATGCAACCTTTACAACGGGATGGGGAGGATGCCAAGCCACCTTGTTTTACCTAGATCTTAAAAAGACATCCTCACATGCTCCTCAAGGAAGGAAAACTCATGTGAAGAAGCAATTCAGAGGAGCTTATGGTGAGATGCAGAGAGATGACCCTGGCTCAGAGGGCACAGGAGGGCAGAGCTCACCTAATATCAAAGGGCCAAATAATTAAAAAATGTCTTATGCTCCCTTCCTTTGCCGTAGCCAATGGCCCATGGAGTTGTCAGGTAGCTGGAGTGTGCCAGGCAAGGCTGAAGGGAAATGTACAGCCAACAGAGTGAAGACCCATGAGCCATCAGTGATGCTTATGTGAGGATTTTCTTAGAGGCATCAAAGACTGAGTACAAAGCTGGCCAGAGCAGCTGTCTGACAGCAGCTATGTCTTTCCATAATTTTTAGACATGTTGTAGCTTTTGTGTCACCCTAAATCAGCAAAATATTGGTGTTAGAGCCCATAGCATACAGAGAAAGTAGGTCCATCTGTGAAGGCAACCAAGCCACTGGTACCTTGCCTTTCCAACCTCCTGTTTCCAAGTGTCCCGGTTTTGGCTGGGATGGAGTTAATTTTCTCCGCAGTAGCTGGTACAGTGCTGTGTTTTGGATTTAGGATGAGAATAATGTGGATAACACACCGATGTTTTAGTTGTTGCTGAGCAGTGCTTACACTAGTCAAGGACTTTTCAGCTTCTCATGCCCTGCTGGCGAGAAGCTGGGAGGGGGCACAGCCAGGACAGCTGACCCAAACTGGCCAAAGGGACATTCCATACCATGGGACGTCATGCTCAGTACATAAACTGGGGAAAGCTGGCCGGGGGGGGCCGCTGCTCGGGGACTGGCTGGGCATCGGTCAGCAGGTGGTGAGCAATTGCATCGTGCATCACTTATTTCGTATATTCTATTATTATTATTATTATTATTATTTTCCCTTCCTTTTCTGTCCTATTAAACCGTCTTTATTTCAACCCACAAATTTTACTTTTTTTCCCCCAATTCTCTCTCCCATCCCGCTGGGGCCGGGGGGAGTGAACAAACGGCTGTGTGGTGTTTAGCTGCCTGCCGGGTTAAACCACACCACCAAGCCTTGTAGCTGGACACAGCTGAAAACCTCTTGGATTGGTATTTTCTGGGCTCTGTCTCTGCTCCCAGGTGGGTTTCCTCTGAGAATATTACAAAAATAGTGCAGCTGGCATCAAGTGTCAGGAGAAAATAGTGACTCTGCCCGTCAAACAAGTCCTGATGACCTTGCCTGCAGCTGAAAGTGTAGAAGTAGGCTGAAAGAGGCAGAAAGTTGAATGCTAGGCTGAAGATCCAGGGTCTGTGTGCTGTAGAAAATTTGTGTCATATACAGCTGAACTCCCAGTAAGGCTCTACAAACTGTCGTAAAAACATATGGTTGATGTTTCTCAGTTATTTGGCAGAACAGGTGGATGGGGTACAGCAGCCACAGCTTCGCTATGGTCGGACGTAGGTGTGAGGAGCTTCCTCAGGACTGTTAGGATTTTACCTTGTTGCTAACAGAAGCAAGGAAAGTCTGGGAAAACACAAACTGATATTCTCTTGCAGGCTGTTCATGTCGGGTTTCTGCCTCCTGAGCTGCTCCAGGGGGTCACTCGTTACAAACACTCCCGCAGGCGCTTGCCCAGCCTGGGATTGGGGACCATCGAATGGTGCTGAGCCATGCTGAGTCTTGCTCTTTCCAGCAGCTCCTGTTTGCCAGCAGCCATGTTCCCACTTTGCAAAGGGTCAGTCTTTTCATTTTCTCCTTCAGATGGTATTTGCTGTCAGTCCTGAGGGTGCCTGGTGCTAAGACAGTAAGATAAACACCAGCACTGGTTGCAGGATAAATCACTGTCTGTGGGCTCTCCTGTTGTCTGGTGGGCACAGCAGGTATCTAGTTAGAGTTGTATTATTGGAGCTTTATACACAGTGTTCATGTGGAGCTGCTTTTCCTTCAGTATAAGCCATTTCAGTAAAAGCGAGAGCTAAGGCAGATACTTTGCACAGATGGTGCTGTCATCAACCGATAAAGATCTCACAGCCTGTTTAAAAGTAAGATTTCTAGCACTGGGACAGGATCCCGAGATCCCAGACTAGCTGCCATGGAAGATCCCTAAAGACTCCTTTCTGAGTCAGGCTTGAGGGAAGCGCCTGGGTTGGCAACGGGGTCTTTCTGGTGACCCAAGAGCAGCGGCAGAAGGACGGTCAAAGACAGAGAGGAATTGGAGAGAGGGTCCGGTGAAGGGCAGAGCAAAAGGAAAAGTGGGGTGTCTCCACACACTCCCGACCCAAGGGGAGCTCGGAGCTGGCGGGGCCTGCTTGGCACCCAGGGCTGCTATTTTGCCAGTCCGGGTTTATTCTCCCCCTCCATAGTGATAATCCTTTCTCCTGTTCAGCCATCCCCGTGGGTCTTTCATGTCTTCAGCCTTGCACAGTGTGCTGTATAAAACACATTTATTTTGTAATTTGAGTGCGTGGTCAATACAGACCTCGCTCCACTGTGTTGTTCTGCAGTAATTGGGATCTATAATACGTGGAATATTCACCATTTCTTCCCACAGCCTTACTCACGGCATAAGGAGGAAGGACTGTGTTGTGCTCTAATCCAACAGTGTACATTGTACACGCCATAAATCTGTTGTATTTACTCCCATATTTGTAGTAAAATAATGCTGTATCTTTGCATCTGGGCTGCCAGGCATTAGCGTTCCTTTAGTGCTGTCATTGTAGGAGAAACACAACAACAACGATATACCATTATCACTACAAAGTGACAGGACTGTAGCTATATCTGTGCTAATGTGCTGCACTGTATGATAATTACAAATGCTTTTCAAACGTACACTTTTTTTTGAAGAGAGAGAGAAGTCTGAAGAGTCTGTGAGCTGGTAGCACTGCATGAAAACCCTGTTCTCCAGGAGCTGCTCAGCTGAGAACCAGCAAGTCATTTCATAGTGTCAGCCCCACCACCATCACCTTCACATGAGCCTGTCTGACATACGCTCCATCATGCACTCGGTCATGTCAGCCTTGTTTTATGAATAAAGAATTAAAAAATGACATACAGGAAGACTCCAGCTGGCTGTTTTCCTTTCCAGACACCCAGACTGAATATGCATTTGAACGGCAAAATGGCGCTTAGACGGCATGAGTGGACACTGAATCCCTCAGTGCAAATGTCTGTCAAGGCATGCAGATGTATTTTTTCTGTCCCTTGGTATGTCAGGGTAATACTAAGCAACATCTAGTAGATCTGAACAATTTAACATTGGCATATCTCTCACTTTATACTTAAGCATCCTAAAATAGCAGGTTGAGGAGTTTTCTTGTACTCTGATGCTGATTTTTAATACATGTTGCAATAGTGATGTGTTGATATTCAAGCTGGGGTAGCAGACTAACATGAGTTATTTCTAAGCAAGTGAGCCTGGCATAGGTCCTAGGCCAAATAACGGTACCACCACAGGTTGAACACCTAGAAAATCAACAAATGTTGGTCCACATGGTTTTATAGCAATTAGATCCTGTCAAACAAGTCCGATTTCCTTTTTTTGCTGGGACTGGAAGTTGATTTGAGAAGCATATTGCCTGGATGCAGCAGATGTCTGCAATGCACCTGACAAGGCAGCTAATTGAGTGATTTGGATCACATGGGGCCATTCACATGGATTAATGTGAAGCCAAGTGCAAGCTTATCCATCTAAAGGTAAACAGGACCTCCTGGAAAACAGTGGCTCAAAAAAAAATGGATTGAAGACCACTGTGGGCAAGTGAGTAAATGTAAGCTGCCAGTGCATGAAGAGTTAATGTAGTCTGCTGTATGTTAACACAGGGACAAGTAAGGACAAGGAAAGATTTCTTCTCTCCACATGCAAGTGCTCACATCAAGGCTGGATTATGAGACGTCAGTCTGATGTTTGTGCTTGTAAAAGGGTACAGGAACTGGAGACGGTTCAGAAAAGAGCCACAAAAATAATTTGAGGACGCGAGAAAATGCCCTACAGTGAATGATTTTAAAAAGCACAATCTGTTTAGGTTGTAGAAAGGAAGAGTGAGAGGTGACTTGATTAGCGCGTAAGTACCTTCATGGGGAGAAAATACCAGGTACTAAAGGACTCTTTAATTTAACGGAGAAAGGCATAATAAGAGCTAATGGCTGGGGGCTGAAGCTGGAGAAATTCAGACTAAATAAGCCACAAGGTTTTAACAAAGGAAGTGATTAAACACTGGCACAAAACCCAGAGGGAAGGTGCGTGTCCTCTGTCTCCTGATAGCTTCTGTTCAGGTCCAGGCTTCCTTTTTGGAAGACGTGCTCTACCCAAACATCAAGGATTTGCCTTTTTACAGGGGTGAAGCCCTTTCTCATAGTGAGGGATGGGTCTCAACAAGGCAATGGGACCTCCCGGCTGAAAACTGCTGTGGAAAATTTCTTTCCCACCTGGATGTGTCAAGGATAAAGGGACCTCTTCTAATGAAGGATATCTTAATATCACATTTGGGTCCACAGGGCTTACGGTGGTGGCTGAAGAGCTGCCAGCCCAGGTTCTCATTTGGAGTGATGCAGTTCAGCATCTGAGGCCACTCATTTATCATGAATGCTCTCCTGTACAATTGGTACCTCATTTCCCATTCCTTCTCCAGCTCAGACCTTCCCTCTGCATTGACAGATGTTGCTGTCAGGGCCTACAGGGAGGTTCATCCTCTTCCACCCAGAAGCATTTGGTGGTCCTCTGAAGTTGAATCTCTCCCTGAACTCTGCACGAAGATGAACACATCCACTCCCAAGGCCAAGCCCCAGATATGTAAACCAGCGCCAGTCCAGCGGTGTGGCCATGGACTGAACTGTGCTTATTCACACAGACTGGAGATCCAGCTTCAATCCCATTCATGTTTTTCTTTGGTGACCCCTTTTAATTCCACCCTGGTTAATGTTAAAATCATCCGCTATTAAAAGAAAAAGAAGCTTTTATTGCCCAAGTTGTATGCAGGATGTTTTCTTTGTTGTTGTGTTGTGAGATTTTCAGTGTATTTCCAATTTCTTTAGCAACAAGCAGCAATGTCATCATGACTCCCTTTGTGGTACACATGCACTGGCATCTATTCTGCATGTGGTTGCTTGGCCAGCTTGAAAATACTCTTCTATCCCTCCACCTATCTATAAACATTTCAGTCACCCAGTCGTGGAGCCAAAGCAATACCAGGTGACTTATGTGATGGCTTATTCACCATAAATAATGAGTAGTGGAAGAAAAATACCACTGTGAATAGTTCAAAAGCCATCAGTGGATAGAAATATGTTCCCATGATAAGTACATTTGTAATAACAGAGCACATTTATACAAAACAAACTGTTCAGAGTTAATTTCTGTGAGAAAAAGAAATCCAGCATTAATGGAATAAATGGCTAACCGTGTGTCACTCCAGCTGCTTTCGGGAACTACCACAAGCCTTGCCCATTCCTGCAGAAAGCCAGTAACGTATCACAGTGTTTAACCACTAGACTGAGCTATTGCATTGGGCTGCTGGTGGCAGCAGAAAGGTCAGGGCAGCACATGTATTTTAAGAGATTGTTTTAACCAAGATGGACGTTTTGAGAGGCAACCTCCCACCTGCTCAAGTCTTTGACCATTTCTGTTCCTCACAGCGTGCTCAGGCATGCATTTTGTGTGTATATATACCTTCACTTGTAAAAATTTTCCACTTAAATCTTAGTGTTTTATCACTTAAGGGCATCATTTCCTACTTCTCCACCTCCCTGAGAATCTAATTCCTCCACCATCTCCATTGCATCTTATTCTCCTGTGGTCCTAGTATCAGGAGTAAGTCATCTGTATACAGGCTAGTTTCTGGTAGTTGGTCTCCAGACTTAATTTCTTCTACTCCTTGGTGATTTGGTACAGGTAAGCCAATAGTTCATTTCCTAATATTAAAAATACAAAAATAGAGGTACAAGAAAAGAGTGTTTTCCCTAGTGAAAGTAGTTAGGGTTCTGATCGTCACAAAACTGTTAGAAATAGCACAGAGTTTTCTATAGTGGTTTGGCTCAATTTCTAAATTATCTTTTGCTGGAAAAAAATATTAGCAGGACATCAAAATTCTTAAGCAATCTTATCAAGTGCTTTTGAGAAAGCTGCAGCTAGTCGTTTTTCGGGATTAACTCTGATTTGTCACATTCATTCCTAATAACTTTTAACAAATCCAACCCCAGCAGAACACACGCATAATTTTCGTTTTTCCAGTAAGATCTGGATTTCTGTTCCGTTATCACTATCTGAGAGACGTATGTGGAAATCCAAGAGATGAGGGACACCTGCCCAATGGACACAACAAAATGTCGGCTGTAGGATGTAATGTCCTGGATGGAGGATTCAGCGGGGAGGATCCCATTGTTGGGTGTTTGGATAACTGCTCTGGGAGGACCGCGGGGCGAGACACAAAGGTGCAGACCTCATAAGGTGTCTAGGTAGGCTCCTGGTGCCGAGTAAAGTCAATGGCAGTGGTCTGTGTGAATACCATGGGCCCAAGGAGGAATGGGAGAGAAGTGTTTTAGACACAATATCCTCATTAGCAAATTAAACTTTATGTAGCAAGATTTCAACAGTATAATTTCCAAAATGCTCTCAGAACCAAGTATGCAGCAGACGAATTAGAGGTCTCAAGGCATAGTTGAGAAAAATGTGTATGGGATTGGGATCTGGACCTGCTAGAAATTGAATAAAATTTTGGTGGAATGTGCCCATGAGATGCAGGTTCCTACACGGCCAAAACAGACCTTAGCTGGAGATGGCGTTTAAGAATATGGTAAAAAAACCCAACAGCTGAACCAATGCCAAATATTTGCAGGTATCTATTTGAATGCTAGAATTTTAAAAATTAAGATAGGTGAACTGGAGACTCAATTCTAAAGGAAGGTATTGACTTAACAGGCCTTCTAGATACCTGAGAAGTGTCAGTGACTTACATGCCCACAGTGAGCTGTGGGACATTCATACTAGGGTGTCATTCATATAGTAACAACAGAGTAACTGGCATCAGTGGAGAAGAGACACTAGGGAGATCTTAAAGATCGATAAGGTAAAGAAGTTCACTGTATCAATAAGCAGCACACAATTCCTGTGGACTGAAATTTCATGCATACGTGGGAAGAAATGGCACAGTGCCTGTACGCTGTACTCTATGGGTAGGCGACAACTCTACGATGGTGCACGGGGTCATCAAGCACTGAGTAATGTTAGTTGGTCTCTCAGGGCTGAAAACACGAAAA
Source organism: Pygoscelis adeliae (assembly GCF_000699105.1). Lineage (NCBI taxonomy): Eukaryota > Metazoa > Chordata > Aves > Sphenisciformes > Spheniscidae > Pygoscelis > Pygoscelis adeliae. The sequence goes on along the minus strand of NW_008825051.1, from coordinate 1,607,226 downwards.
TAAAAGTAGACTTCAATTACCCCCATGGTGATTAGTGACTGTTACAAAGGGGTGAGGTGCTGAGACTACATCTTCAGGCAGCGTAAATGACTGTTTCTGCGGAGAATAGGAAAGAGGAGAAGCGACCTTTGATTTAGTATGGAGCAGTCCAGGACACCTGGTTCAAGGTCTAACCATCAAAAAGCAGCTCCGTAAGAGTGACCGTAATAGACTGAAGTTCAATACTCTATAGGAGAGGGGGGAAAAAAGCAGAAATCACTCTGATAAAGTTTAAAGGGAAACTACAAAAAAAATGAGGAGACTAGTTAAAAGGGAATTTAAAGGGAATGGCTAGAAGGGTAAAATGATTGAAAGTGGTGGGGATACTTTTGAAAGACATTGTATTAAAATCTCTGGAACATTATTAGAAAACTTTAAATGGACAAAAATAATTCGGGCCATGGTTATACAGCAGCATAAAAGAAGCGACTAGAACTAAAAGGATATCTTTCAAATGAGGAAAATAAACTCTGGCAAGTTAATGTAAAACCATATTAACGTGGGCCAAAAATGTGTTTGAGAAAGTACTTGCTAAAGACATAAAAACTAATGATAACATTTTTTTTTCCAAGCATTAGAAGGTGAGTATATGCCATAGGGCTAGTACAGCTCATGGAAGATCAGAATTCAGTGGGAGAACTGTGAAAGAAAGGGCACAGCAGGAAAGTTAAATAAACAGAGGAATTTAGTAATGTTCCCACACGGGAAATTTTCATTACAAGGGATGAGTATAAGGAAGTGTTTTATATTTTAGGCTTGAAATTAAAAATTGAATAATAAAAATTCATCAAGACCAGATGGTATTTTCCAAAGAGCTGTGAAGGAATAAAAAGAAAGAAATTCCAGTCTATTAACTGTGCTGGGAAATCTGTCACTTCAATCTACCTAGGCACCAGGAATTAGAAGGTGGAGAATTTCTTGCCAATTTATTAGAAAGAGTTGAAGGGGAAATATGGAAAATTGTGAAATGGGAAGCCTGTTTTTTTACAAAGAAAGCTGGAAGACACTATAATAAAGAGCAAAATAAGCAGGCACATAGGGCAGAACAAGATGTTGTCTCATCCAAAACTGACCAACAGAGCACTGCTAGATCCTGGAGGCAAGAACAGATGTAGCCCCGAGTACTTGGATTTCCAAAAAGCTTTCAATAAAGCTTGCCCCAAAAGCAGTTAGAGGATAAAAGGAAAGGTCCTTATATGGTATAATGGCCACTTAAATGACATGAAAAAATGCAGGAATAAAAACCTTCAGGTCTCAAGAGAGTAATGCTGGAGTCAGGGGAATCTGCCTACAACAGTAAACAGTACCAGGGAACCTTCCTGGGCAGTGGAATTCACTAATTAAAACATTATACTGTTAAATTTTTAGCCTGGCCTCTGGCTTGGTTTTTCCCAGTCAACTCGCACCGTACTGAACAATTCACAGGCACTACAGGGCAGTCGGTGCAGCCCAGGGTAATTTCCAGTGGTCAGTGTGGGTACGACCAGCCTTTTCTGGAGGGTGGGAGAGTATGAATGCAAGGTATGGACACGTGTCATGCCATGCCAAGTGTGATATAAGGATGCATAAAGGTATAATATGAAGACGTGTAAAGATTTAATCTTTATAGAGAGTTCTTGGGAACATCAGCGCAATCCTTGGCAGTGCTTATAAAGGAAATGTTAGAAAACAAAGACAACATTAGGAGCAAGCAGAAAACAATTTACTGTATGTATAAATCCATGGAATGACCACATTTTGAATGTGATTTATATTCCTATTGAAACTGCCCCGGAAAACTTTTGGCAAACTAGAAGAACTTTAGAGATAGGCAAGAAGGATAACCAGAGACTTAGAAAAACTTTAATAGCAGGAGATTTTAGAAGGCTACCACACCCCAGCTTGGATGGTTGCACAGGGAAGAGAAAGGTTGTGGTGGATTTTATAGGACAAAGACCTATAAAATCATGAGTGACATAGAAAGAGTTCTTTCCTATTTTCCCAAACACAAACCACTGCAATCAGCATCTCAAATTATCGGACAAGAGGTTTAAAACCAGCAAAGGAAAGATCCCCTGAAAATGCATAACTGCACTCCATAACACGATGTCTGAGCATGTCATGGAGTCCAAAGGTACAAATAGGTTCAGACAGCAGGGAAACCGATTTACAGATGAGAAGGATGTTGTCTGAAACATGGTGATGCAGAACAATGTTCAGCAAAAAATCCTTACGCCACACTCTGCTGGAAGCAGGGAGACTCATCAGGGGAATGCCACTCCATGTCTGTCCTGTTTCTTCTGAGCATCCCATGGTGTCCATTGGCAGGGACAGGTAACGGGGAGGATGGATCTGACCCAGGACATCCCTTCTTCCATTCTTATTACATCCCGATGCAAGTTTGGTGACTTCCAGAATGTGGGGATTCTCGGTTGGGTGTTTTAACAGAAGCACTAATTACGGTAGTGGACAGCGGTGAATTAGAATTTCTGACAACAAAGGAAAAAGCTGATCTTTGTTCTGTTTAGAGAACTAAAAATACGATCAGTCTTTTAAAAAAACTGGGACACATATTTGTCAACAGTTTTTTAGAATTAAAAAATGCAGTTTTTAAAATGTATGGTGGTGTCACATCTGATTCAACAGTGACATGAGCACTTGGTGTGGAGGATTTTTTCCCAGTAACTCCATGTTCTAATGAGCTTATCATGAATCACTGAACAAGCATCATTGACACATGCTTTGAGGACAGGACCAGTCCTTGACAGTGTCTGCGCAGTCACTTGGCTTTCCTCTTCGTTCTTCACACTGTTTGTTGCATTGAAAGCTCCTTCTATCAGGCTGTTTATCCTGGTGAGCACGTAGTCAGGTCTGGGCAGGAAAACAGTATGTCTTGCATAAGCATATTGTATCTTTTATTTTAAGAGTTTGCCACAATGAATTGAAAAAATTTGATGCGGTAGGACACTAGAACCCCATCAAACTCAAACCCACTTGAACTAATAAATAAGGGGTCAGATTCTTGCACGGTGAGTTAGTCATCTGTGGCTCTTGGAAGCATCTGAATCTCACCCAGTGAATTCTCTGGTGTTCCCAGCAGTCTATTAGATTTAAATGGATGAAGGTCCTTAGTTGTGCAGCTGCCTAGCTTGCACATGTGCAGAGCCATGCCCTTCACCACCTCTAACCATGACCAGACCATCTCGCAATTCACTTTCCTCCCACTGAATGTCTGAGTTGTGTCTCCACAGTTTTTATGCGTAGAGGTGAGAAATGAGGTCTGTGGAGATCTGAGCTCAGTTATGGCCAGGTCTGGGCCAGGAGGCTGGAGAGGCAACAGCCTGATGAGCCAGGGTGAAGGAAGAAGTGGAGAGGGGAGATCAGGTGAGATGACCAGCACTCCCAGTATGGGGAGATGAGCAGGGAGATGCTGCGGCATCCAGGGACTTGATACCCAAAGGCCAGGTTGGACTGCCTTGTGAAGCTGGCTTTCAATATCCCTCTGGGGACGATGTGAATTTTTCAGCACCCTCTGCCTAAAAATACTGCACTACTGGGCTACATATATATAATTTTTCTTTGCCTTAGAACAGAGAAATCATCAGTCAGAGACCAGTCTCTAAAAGGCATGAGCCACCAGGAGGAATATGAAACATGCCTGGTTGAGAGCTGCTCTCAGCAGCTTGCAGGGGAAAGCCTTCTTCAGGTTCTTCAGGGAACAAGGGTCTTGAATTCTGGCAGAAAAAGGGAAAAATGCGAGGGCTGGGAATCTCCTTTCCCTCACAGGGTTGGTGTCCTTCCTCCTAGCAGTTTACTCCACCCTCATCTCTCCCTCCTGTCTCTGGTGGAGCTCGGTCAGCCACCTCTGCACCCAGGAAAATCTCTGCTCCTTGAAGCAAAGGGAGCAGTGTTTGTGCCGATAGCCCCCGCGGCGCCTTCTCCTTTGCAGCCTGACTCTGCACGTCTGCTTGGGAGCACCAGTGCTGAATTAAACCGGGTTGCACTTTTCCCACTTTAGTAATTTAGATAAAAGTAACATTTTGTTTAAGAGCAGCAGCAATTATACCCTGGGGTTTGGGATTAACATAATTAATACTTTCTCGATCTCCAAATTGTCCCCCCACCGCCCCAGCTTCTGCTGCAATCAGAGTCTTGTCTTTCAGTGACGCTGCAGTGGATGGTGTTCCCCCAAAAAGGGGCTTTGTACATAATTCCTTATTAGGGAGTGTTGCATGTGTTTAGGAAGGAGCATCTCGGAAAAAAAAAAGGGAACTGTATCGCAATGCATTAGTGTCTGTATCACATGAAAAGCCTGTCACTTCACCACCCAGTGAACTAATGAAGATCCCAATTATACAGCAATAAAATATACATACGCAGTACAGAGGGGCTTATACATTTTTAATTTTTTTTCCAAAGCCAAATGCAGAAAGAAAATTCTAATTAGTGGTTTTGTCATTTTTAAATAAAAAGGTACACCGTTGCAGGAAACACCCAGGAGCTGCATTTCATCCCCCAGCAAACTCGTGCGCGGGTAGCCTGCACACCCAGCATCGTCCCCCCTCCTCGCCCTGCCGCCACCTCCCTGCTCGCCTGGATGATCCTGGGAGGAGGAAACCACATTTTTTGGCAGTGACCCCAGCAATTCCCATGCCCTCCGCAGCACATCACTACCTAGCCAAGCCATCCCCTCTCGTGTTCCCCTCTCCTCACTCTGAGGAAGCCCTTCACTGCTTCAATCAGCTTTGCATTGCTAATGAAGATTTTCCCTTTCGCAGGGAGATCAGAGCAGTGAAGACCCAGCAGGTGGTCCCTGGGGGTTTCCATGCCCACCCTGCGAGGTGGCAGCACGACTGCAGCAGGCATCCAAGCTGCTGGCTGCACGCTCCAGCTTGTGTTTGCTTCTCCCTTGTGGTTGTCAAAGCTGGAGGGATGGCTGTGATTGCCCAGCCCGACTCTGGACTTGACAGGGAAGACCCTTCATCAGCTGTATGATGACAAGAAAAACATAGGATGGAGCTTTAGCAGCAAAACCAGCAGGTTCCAGCAAAAATCCCCTTGCTTCTCCCTGGATCAGAGCCCTGGAGATAGTGGGGACTGGTGAATAGTGCCTCTATTAAAAAAATGCCTAGCAAAGGGCATTTTGGGGCAAAAGAAGTGAAAACCTGCCCTTTTTCCCCACCCGTTTGCAGAAGATCTCCATTATGCGATCATTCACTGTTATTTTCCATGGTGCGTGCCCTGGGAATGCAGCGAGCCTGCATGGAGGAGCTGCACCCGTTTGTCCTCCCTGCGGGCTCACGTCCCAGCTGTGTTCCCGCTGCCTCAGCCCCCTGCTGCCCTCCGGTCCCACCCCCCGATGGGGAGCGCAGGGATGCAGGGGGAAGGATGCCCATCCTCACCTCCGCACCATTCACTGCACCGGGTGACAATATTTGCAATCGCAGACCTCCACCCCAGCTCCGCAGACAGCACGTACGGTGCAGAGGGACTTTCAGACAGTTTAGCTGCACCTTCGTGAACTTGTAAAACATAAGATTTTTTTCTTTCCTGTTGTCCATAATACATATAAGTCTGACTGTTGTCCACAGGAACAATAAAACACATACCTAGCCAGACTGCCATCCCTCCCAACCTTCAAATGTTGCTCCAAACCAGGAAGGTATTCAACAAAACAGCTTTAAGAGCTTTTAAACATTAGCCTAGCAATATATTTCCCTTAATTGCATCCAAAGATACAATTGACCTATTTGAGATTCAGTTTCCAAAAAAGTATATATAAAAACATCAGTCTGAGATAGGAGCTCAACTTGGAAAGTTTCAGGCAAAATGCTCAAGATCTGGCAAGGTTTTAAGCAGTTCAGAACAATGTTTTAAAACGGAGCTGTCAGGCAACCTGAAGTGTAAAGCAGTTCTGCCAACTCCTCTTGTAATAAAAATAAATGATCATTTGTTGCTTTCTGAATTGTAATATGCAAATGAGTGAATATATTATACAATGTCCTATGTCCTAAACTCCATCTTCATTTAAATTTAAAGTCACTGTAATATGTTGCATAAATATAAGGGTAAAAATATAATTACTGATGATAGCATAATTCTGAAAAGTTTTCAAGCATGCAAAAAGCACAGGAATTGTTATTTTGACACTAATCAGTGAGTAGGCTCTGAGCATATCAGACTTGTGACAGACATAGGATCATTATCACCAGACATGGCAGGAACTTTCACCTACCATGGAACTATTGGGGGTGGGGGAAAATCCTTCATTTTTCCAGCTACAGAGATATTGAAAATGTTTAAAATGCATATGGTAACAGTAGTGGTTGAAATTTGTTTATGGAGCCAATTACAAGATGTTGAAGAAAAATCTTCAGGGTGAAATTCACTCTCATGTAGCCCAGCTGAGAGAAACGGGCCACCTAGTTCTGACTAAGAGGGTGCAGGTGACGCGCAGATCTCCTGCTGGGACGCACTCAGCTTGGGTACCCAGCCTTTTGCTGAGGAGCACGCCCGATACCTATCAACATAGTGAGTTTTCCTGCTCCTACATGCCCTGCTGACTCTCTCTGCAGAAAGGTAGATATGGTCCCCTCTCTATTTAGCCTCCTGTAGCGATACAGGTACTTTAATGCTGCTTGAGCCCTAAGAAGAAGAATGAAATCACTCAGATAAAGTAGGTGAGGGGCTCTGCTTTAATTTTTTCTCTAAGTCTCAAAGTTCATCTTGAAATCCCGGTATATACCTGACTGCCTTCCTAATTACTGTTATCTTAGCTACTATGCCAGTTTTAAATTGCAAGTTGAACTGGAATAAAAAGCAAAGAAAGTTTAATTAATTGGTTAATTAATTATTTCTCCCTCTTTTAATAAGAAGATAATATTCACAGAGACAAAACAGGGGCAAAGGTATATACTGCGGCCAGTGCACCGCAGTGGCGCTGGTCCTCATTGCCAGTGGCGCTGGTCCTCATTGCCAGTGGCTGCCCTGCAGTCGTGTGCCCTTGAAATCAGAGGCTTTTCCCCAGGTTCCCTCTCCTCCATCCTCCCGCTAGTTATTAACCGAGCAGTAAGAGTTGCGCCTGAATTGGGTAAAGGGTTTCAGAAGGCCAGCACTAACATAAAGTTTGGGAGAAGACAATCCTAGAGTAAAAAAGAATGATTTTTTTTTTCTGATTGTTTCTCAAAAGCCTGCAAGCAGCCAGGACTCCTGTTGAAAATGTTGAAGTAAAGAAGTCAGTGATGCCCAAGGAGAGCTCTACCCCCGGCAGGCAGTACGCTGGGTGACAGCCTCCTCCAGGTGGTGCAACAACAGCTGCCAAAGGCAGTTCTGGAATCTGCCCTGTACTGGGCACAAGGATGTCCAGGGATTTGATTAACTCACCCCATTGCAGAAGTTAACGCTCCAGCAGCAACATTTTGGGTGAGCTGGAGAGGTGTTCGTAAGAAATTCCACCAGCAGGACACTGCCATAACCTCAGGGCTATGAAACCAAGCAATGATCAATGAATGCTGGATAGGTTCTGCCCAGCTTAAAAAACCCAACACCTTGGATGTATCAAGGGAGGAGGCTGTATAACTGCATTGCAGCCAGCTGAGCTATTTGGGGAGATATTTAGAAGTCAAAATATTTGCAACACTGATATCCAGAGGCTGAACATGACAGATTTGGAAATAGAACTGGCTAATTTTTTTTTTTTCCATCCAGGTGACTTTTCAGTGCGGAGGCAACTTCTGCAGCAATGTGATTTTTCACACGGAGACATACAGTAAAAAATGTGATCAACTTTTTCTTGTGGTACTATTAATAAATACTGCATTTGGTTTGCTAAACAAATGTGTCTGCATCACATAAGGAGATTCACAAAACTCAGCTGCCACGATGAACGTATCAAGGTAGTCTCAAAACAACTGCTCAGGAAGAATATGTAAGGAAAGGCTTTGGAGCTTTTTGAAGAGGTCCTACCATGACCTTCAGGGAAGAGCTGAAGATAACACAGAGAGGGCAGGATCTGGGCTGAGGGCATGCTGAATAGGCTGATAAGCATCTACAAAGCATTTTTTATGAGAAAGAACAGAAAAGCGGTGTTAGTGCAAGCAGAAAAATTATTCTACAGTGAACAAATGAGATGAACCGGCTGAGAAAATCCGAGGTGAGGATTTGGGACAAGGTGTGTGGCAGCAGTGGGTGAGCCTACAGCAAGGTTGGAGTAGACCAGATATAGGAAATAGTTTGGGGGGAACACATGGATCATGGCTTAGAGTGTGAAAGGGTAGAGAAACCATGGAGAATTTCTGGCAGAACCCCCAAAAGTGTGGCATTTGCTGAATTAACAAACATCAGTTCAAATTTAGATGGAGGCCTGAGCAGTTTCCAGGTAAAACATAAGACTGTGATGTGAATGTGTTGAGATTTGTGAGGGTTCTGGAAGCACGGGACAGGGACCACAAGGGACCAGCCTCCTGTGCCGTGGCACATCTCCCTTCAGACCCCGCTGTGTCCCCTGTTCCCCCAGGACCCGGCTCGGAGCTCCCTCCCTGCAGGACAAACCTTTTTCCAATACACAGCTGACAAGTATTTCCCTGACCGACCCCCATCTGCTCCGGTGCTGCTGTTCCTCTGTTCCCAAACTCACTCTTCTCCTACTTGATTATTTTTCCCCATTGTCTTTCGGGCAAACATCCCCACCCTTTACCAGCTTTCTTTGTGGCGACCCAAGTTTGTGTCATCTCTTCTTTCCAGGCAGCTGGTCGCCCCTGTGGCTCTGGGAGACCCCGAACCCAGCTCTGCGGGTGATGACTAGTGTGTCTGGTCACATCACACCTATAATTCCTGACTTCTCTTGAAACTATCCCAGCCTCACATTTGCCTTTTCCACGGTCACATCACATACTGGTTCTCGTGCTATTCGTTAACAAAGATATTAAATACATTTGAATTCAGAACAATTTCCCTAGTGGCTTCCCTCCAGCCAGCCCTTGCAGCCTTGCCCTAACTTATCTCCTAAGTACCTTTTGAGACTGGTCCTGGTTGTCCCTTACTGTAGTTTAGATAATCTTTTCCTATATGATAGAGAATCAAAAGCTTTCCTCCAGTGTGAGTGGTTAGAGGTACTGCATTTCTTTACCGAGAAAACCACTTTTTTATTCAAAGTCATCAGGTTAGTCTTGCACCACCTAGCTTAATAAACCCATGTTGAGCTCTAACCTCCTTTCATTTATCCTACATCTGTAATTCTTCTCTGTCCAAATTGGCTCTAACAGCTGAGATACCGCAGGGATCAAACGAGCCGGCTGATAGGTGCCGGTTCGCTCTTTTCCTTTGCCCTGGGAACTCCCCTGCCTACTCTTTGTTCCTCCAGTGCCACCCTCAACTTAGTAGATATATTTGAAATAATCATTACTGGACCAGCAGTCTGATGTTCTGGTTACTTTTAGAAGTCTGAGGTTGAGATTATTGGGCCCCCTGGCTCCAGTGCATTGAGTTGTTCAAGAGTTGCTCCTTCGGGGATGTGATGAGCTCCATTTTCATACCCTCATTCACAGCAGCATCCTGCTGTTGCTTCTGCATTCAACGTTTTCTTCATTAGTGAAGACTGACACAAAATATATATGTAGCTTTGGGGCTATATCCAGAAGAGCTTTAATCTTCACTGTTACCAATCAGCAAACCCCCATCTTTCTTCTCTTTTTATTTGTAACACAAGTGAGTCCTTTACAATTTGCTTCAATTCAGTTTTAACTCAGCTTGACTTTTACCAATTCTCACTTTTTTCTACACTTTCTGAGATTCAAGATGTAGGTCTATTTGCTGCTCAGTTCTTTCTTCCTGTCCTTGCAGCCTCTCTGTTTGGTCCTAACAGACTTTTGGACAAAGTTATTCATTGTGTTAAACCTGGAGCCCAATCCTCCAGGATTTTTCCACTTGCTTTGGAAGCCCATGCCAGATACTTTTGCATATTTGATTTCATTTTTTTTTTCGTCACTTATGTCCCTGAGCTGCTCAGGACAGTCATCTTAGTTCATTTGGCTTATTATCCTCTGCCCTTTGAAATCAAGAGCCTTATCTGCAGATAATAAAGTGAACCCTCCATTTGTCTGAACTAAAATAATTCAAAATAAAGTGATTTGTTAGTGCCTGGCTCTGCTAGTCAAATCCAAATGTAATGCTGTATCACTGCCTGTTGGTAAAAGATTTGTGGAGAAGGTGTGTTGCCTGTCACAGGCAGGAACATCTGGGGTGGTCCAGCCTGAAGAAGCATGTTGTGAACTGCGTCTCGTCTGCCAGAGCGCGATGCTGACTCCGATGGAAGGTGCTCAACCTCTCTGCTCGTACTGAAACATCTCCAGTGTCAGGAGCAAGAATGTCATTTCCCTTCGGTGCTTTCCAAGAAGAACCTGATTTAAGAGGCAGAGAGAAAGGACAGTCACTTGGAAGGACCACAGAGGTGTACCTAACTTTTCTCAGAAGTGCATTTCATGCCATTTCAAGGGGCTCATTGTTCTTCCGCAAATAACAGAGTAGGAATAGGACCTAAATTACGAGATGCTCATGATTTAGGACAGGGGTGGACACCAGTGGAGTATTTTAGCAATGACAACAGAGTAGAAAAGCTCTTCTATTTCTCAACTTGCTTAAAAAATCACAGCAAAGCATCACAGCCAAACCCTATCTCGTAAGAGTTTGTTTTTCCTGCGTGCCACCCCTGTGTCTCCACAGCCGGTACCCATTGGTGCCCTAGAGCCAGCCTGAACCATTCCACCTCGATCAATTCATCTCAGCTACTTACACCAGCAACCCAGGAATACAAAATGTCATTAGCCTTTTATCTCAAAATACACTTGTCTCAGGAATTTACCTGTGCTTTTTCTCTGTTTCTCCAGTGAGAAATTAATGTGTCTGTCAACAAATGCCCTTCCATTAAACCTGCACTTGTTTATTTTAAAATAAAAGTAAGCTGCCACACTGAGCATAAAAACATGCAGTGTTTTATGTGGGAATCTGAAAGAAGATTATATTAAAATGCACATCTCTCTGCTTCTCTTCTGAATCTCATGAGACTCTCTTTCAGGGAATTTCAGCTGGCAACTTGTTTCCTCTGCATTAATGTGAATCAAGCCTTTTCAACTATAAAAGTTTCTTCATGGAATACACAACCCTTTGGTGACGTTTGCCTTAAAATAAACAATAAAACAGTTCCTTGGCCCACTATCTTCCTGCGGTAAGACCTGCAATTGCACCCCCTGGTCCACCAAGGCAGGTCTAGAGAAATGTGGCCAAGCACCGCACCTTGATCCTGAGCTGGTGGAGATCCCCGATCCCAGGAGCAGCCCGATGGAGGGAGGGCATTCCT
>NW_008825051.1:1593507-1595791 GCF_000699105.1 Pygoscelis adeliae | reverse complement strand
CCCACTAACCCCAGTGTCCCTTCGCATCCCCATAGTGGGGTGAGCTGGCCATCGGACAAGTCCCAGACTCTCAGCAAAATCTGCCCGTGTAATGAAATTTGAAAGGTATCATCCACCGCTATCGTGCCCCACTCAGGTGGCCCCATAAAGGGGTTTCCAGAGCTCCGGTTTCAGCCCCACTGCACGTGGAGCTGGACTGGGGACATCCTGTGCTGGAGGTGCCTACAAGATGACCCTATGCACGGTTTGCTGGGGGTCCGCAGGTACCTGTGGTTCCTCAGGGGCTCTTGCACGCTGGAGGATAGCTGAAAAGACCACTTGGGCCTCTGTTTTCTGCATTTTTATTTTCTCTGCAGAGTAAAATATCAACTTTATACTGATACATACTCTGCCCTGTCCCCCTGTGCAGGTCACCGTCTCCAAATCCTTCTCCTGTGCAAATCGAACACAAGTTGAAGAAGAGGATGGCGGGAGCTTGGATGCGCAGTGGGTCTCCTTGGAGCATGAAACGTGGGCGCTGGCTTGTCAGGAAATAGCTGTGATACGGATGTGTGTGTTCAGCCCGTGAGGCTGCTGTAATTAAAAGTTTTCACTGGGATTCTGGCTGACCCTTAGCTTTATACACACATGGATGTCAAACGTCAAACTGTCTCCCCAGCTCCAGCAAAGCTGGCCTGATGAGACAGCCGCTAGTGAAAGTAGAGCAGTCTATTGGGACATCTGGCATTCAGCATAATTGTTTATGAGACAAAACTTGCCAGAAGCAGCAGCAGGCCAAATTGGAAAGAACTAATGGCTAAATATTGGGGAATTATCTGGCTGGAGCAGTACGGCCCAGCCTGGTTAATTAGGAGCTTGCAATGAATATAGAATCGCTGTTAATTTTAACCCACCGTGCCTTTCCTGAGGCGGAATAGTGAGAGTATCAGTATTATGTGATTTGGTAAATGGTGGAAGGGAATGTTTAATAATGGTGGATTTTCTTCTTTATCTTAAGTGCTTCGCCCTTCATCTAGCAGACACACACCCACTCCAGCGAGGCAGCTAAGCTGATGGCAGCAAACACAGGATTTGGCCCTGAGTGCCTTTTCAGTGCCTTCTGCAGAAATTTTTCCATGGTAGCGGTACTCCGATGCCTACCCATTGCAGATGGAGCATCCCTGCCTGGTGCTGCAGGCTCCCAGCCCCATCACGGTTTCCCTCGGTCCCTGCAGCGCAGCTCACCACTGAGTTCCCCCTCCGCAGAGCAGGAGCCAGAGCGTTGCTGCTGCGGGGAGAGCTGGGGCAGGGGGACATGGGGCAGGATGAGGGTGATGAATATCCCAGGTGCTGCTGCGAGGGTTGTCTGGGTGGGCAGGACAGGCAGGGGACTTCTCTGTGGGGGCCTGGGGCAAGGGGACTACACTGGAAATGAGGGGAGAGGGAGAGGCCAGGAGCACTGAAGGGGCTGGGATCCATAGGTGGAGGGGGTTTGGGGAAGGAGAGAGGTGTAATGAAGTGGGACAAGCTAAGGTGTAGGATGGGGCTCTGCAGTGGGGCCGGAGGCTGCTGCAGCAACCCCGGTTGCTGGGGTTGATGGTACAAAGGGCTGTGTCAGAGGGAGCTGATGTTACTGGGGGGACACTCCCTGCCACTGCAGCAATCCAGTTCAGGGACTGGGACGTGGACACTGGGATGCTGCCTCCACCTTGCACAAGGGGAATGGTAGTTTTGTGCGGTGTCACACCTGAGCTAAACTTCTTTGTTGGTGCCAAGGGAGTTCAGGTCATATGCTGTTCCTCTGCTTACAAAGCAGCCACTAAAATGATGTAGGAAAGCTTTGTTTGTGTTGTGTACTGAGAGTATGTCCTCAGACAGCACAGCTGGGTGCTCCTCCAGAGCAGTGCTGCCTGAGGATGCTCTCCCCTGACCAGTGTAACAGCTTTGGATTTTGCCTTCCTCGGTTTAGACCTTAAGGAAACAGCTGTGGAGGCCATGCTATCTGGTGAAGGAGTCTACTTCATTCCAAATCCATAGTTTCCTTCAAACATGAGTGCTGCAATGCAGAGAAACGCCAGGGACACGATGACAAATAAACTAAAAAGCCTCCTGTTTGTGTCAAGGCTTAGACAGATGAGGGTTGTGACACTGCAGATATCAACCTGTGAGCAGATGAACTTGGTTCACTCCAACAGTCAGATAAAGACTGGCCTGATGAGCGATGGAGAGCCACCAAGCCTCAGCAATCCCTTCTGAGGCATCTTTGACTTTTGTATGATCTGTTCAGCCTCACCATCACATGGGG
>NW_008825051.1:1584072-1593444 GCF_000699105.1 Pygoscelis adeliae | reverse complement strand
GGGCTGTTTGAATGGCACCTTGATGACAATTCAAGTCAGGTTGCTTTGAGTGAAATCTTCCAACTCATTAAAGGTGATGACATTTCCACCCTCAGATATTGTGTTATGCATTAACCCACAAAAGGTACCAATTCCCAAAGAGCAGAGGTGATCGTGGTAGATGACTGTAATAAGACTAAAACCATCTCCGGCTATTGTAAGTAAGAAACCACCACAGCCTGTAAGTCCATTCCCTCATCGAACCAAATGAAATCAGTCTGGATTTTGGACCATTGCCTCTGGATACTTTCCATGGAAACATTCAAGCTTTCAGCAGGGTCTGGGGCATAGCTTGGCAAGAGAAACCTGCATTTATAATTCTCTCTATATATTAGCACTGATTTGGGCAATCAGGCTTACATCTTGGCTAATGCTCCCATTTCATAGTTTCATATCTTGAATTTCAATGTTCTCAAACTGCACCCAGTGTTCCTGAACTGTAGCTCTGATCTCCTCTGGAAATGCCTGGATGACAGTGACTTCAATATTAGAGAGTGATGTCATAAATGCAGTATCACAGGAGGGTGACACTGATTGCTTTCTTTCTTAACTCAGGCGTATGACTTTCCAAATGTTCATAAAAATTCCCCAAGTCACTCAGCAAATTCATTCTCCATTGAACTCATGATCGAGGTGTTGTCCAAGTACGGCACGATGCGTGAAATTATGGAAAGCAGAGCTACTATGAAGGGTTGAAAATTCCCCCTTAATGGAAAGTTCAAATAAGAGCTTGGAAGCAACACAGAGGCCTGAGACAAGAGGAGCTCTACATGCAGGACCAGGTCTGCTGCCCCATCATGTGGCATCTTCCATGTGCTAACATGCATCCTCCAGCAAGGGCATCTTTTACCTTTCTCTGGTGTGTCCGGTCCTGGCAGGTCTCAAAAACAAGCACTTATTTTGAACCACGTGAGTAATTCTTACTATTCGTCTAAGAAAATATAAAACAATGATGTCTATTACCACACTAGAAAACAAGCCATACCTCTGTGCAACTTCCAGCCCGATCCCTCAGCCTACCCCTGCTCTTCTTACCTCACGCGCTCCACGTGTCTGAGGACATTCTTCCCATAATCCAGGGGAGCTGACCTGAAATTTTTAGGAAGGAAGACTTTTCCTGCAACAGGTTCCAAGTAACCTTTCTCACTTAATTTAAACTTAAATTTGTCTCATATTTCAAAATCTGAATGCACCTGGCTGTAGAACATTTATATGGACAACAGAAAACAGTGTGTTGTAATGAACTGCACTTTCCGTATTATTTGTGGCAAAGTATTTTTACTAGAAATTTCAAAACTTGTTTGGTAGGACATCACTTGGCTCCTGTCTCTGCTGAAGTGAAATAAAATACTGTGTTTTTACTAATAGCTGTGAAAATTCTTAGCAGGCATTAATAAGTAGGAGAAAAATCTTTTCTCTCTTTTTTTCCCCCCCAAGGAAATAAATGATTATGTCAGAATTTAAAGGAATTTATGAACTAAAAATGCAGAAAGATACTGGGTGGGATTTATGAAAACACCTAGGCAAGAAATAAACCTTTGCTCCCCTTGAAATGCATGCCTTGCTGGTGCAGTGGTACAGCTGCATACCTTTTATACAATTTGTACAATGTTATCTTTCTTCTCAAATATTTAAAAACCTGTTATGCTGTTTGGAAAGCTCACTCGGGTATGTCATTTTAGCTTTTCATCAAGCTCCAATGCGTATATTTGTTAGTATACATTTTAAACCAAGCAAGCATTCCTCATTCACCTGGCATCAGTTAAAGATGCAGAATTTTTAGCTCTCCCTCCTGAGCAGAGCAATCTCAGAGAGGCGCCACTGTTGAGTTATTGGATGACTTGGATCAGGGTGAGATGTACTGGCAGCATTTTCTGCTCCAAACTGTCCTGACTTGCAAGCAGCAAAGAGGGGATGTGAGAAGAGGAGCAATACCCGTGTGCAAGGCTGGATCAAAGGTTTAGAGCTGAAACACAAAGACTTTCGTAACTTGTCTGTTTGCACCCTCAAAAGCCAGAGGTGCCAGCACTTTGCAAGATGACTGACCAGCCAGGTCAGGACTGACCAGCCTGCTTTTAGCAATGGGAGACGCAAGTTCCTGTAGCAATTCAGGCTGAGGAAGACTCAATATGCCTGATCAATATGCCTCAATGGTAGGTCAATACTCCACATGTGTGTGCTTACTCTTACTGACACATCCTCACCCTGGCGTTACGTGGACCAGGAACACTGACACTGGTAAATCACCAGCAATCACCAACTCAGAGAGAAAAATTGGTGAAGGAAACTGCCTGTGATCTGCAGGAGACACAGGGTCAGAGCCCCTGAGAAACCTGATGCCTGCCTGCCTATCCTGCCAGGTTCTGCCCACCCCGGTCTCCAGGACCCTCGTGCTGTTTTCTCACGATGACAGACAGGGTAGATCTTGCTAAGTCAGGGGAGGGTGGGTTTGGATGCTCCTGGCGAGGGCAGGCCAAGGGGACAGCTTGCCTGGATAATGGAAAACCCCTCAAAAATTAAATGCATAACATACACAGGAAATGCAAAGATGCCATAAAATGAAAGCTGGAGCTGAGCGCTGGAGGATCTGAACATGCCCAGTGTGTTGTATGAAGATGACCAGGGTCTTTGAAGTCCTAATGTTAAAACCAGGTATTTCTGTCTATAAAGGTGTGTCCAGGTTAAGCAGAAGCTGGGGTGGCAGGAGCCCTGGCTGTGAATCCCACACCGGGTTTTGCAGAGAGGCAGTCCAGATGACCGTCCAGAGCCCTCCTCACCTGCCTGTGCCCAGCTGAATCTGCTTCCTCCGAAAAACGTCGCCTTTTCCAACACTCCCCCCCTCTGTAAACCCTCCTCTGCAGAGCCGATGTGGGCCTTGCTGGAGGTCCCGGTGATCCTTGGTGCTTGGGAACGCTCATGGGGTCTTGCTACGTGTCCAAGGCATGGGGTAACGCTGAGGGGAAAGCAGGAGACAGAGGTTCAGAAGGGACCATCAGCCTGATCCGGTGTGCATCCCCCAAACACAGGCTCTCGCCCCAGGCACTGAGTGCTGCCACATGCAGATTTCATAATTACTGTTTTTTTCAGGCACTTTTTAAATGGCCTTCAGCTCTGTGAAGATGAGCTGCAGGTAATATTCCACCGGCAGTTATCTGCATCACCGGAGTGCACCTGTGCAAATGGGGGACAGCTCTCCCTGCATGGCTGCGGCGAGCGTGATTCCTGCTCATTTCCCACAGCATCGGTGTCGCGGAGCCTGGCGCGGCTCGAATAACTGTGATTACAGCCTTACATTTTCAGTGATTCAATTAACAACCTGATTAGTAAGATACTATTCCATTTTATAATTAGATTAATGAGAGCATTCATTCAGAAGTTATCTCACTTAGTAATGACCTCACTGATTATTCTATCTCCTTTAACTGAGTGACTGATTTTGATTAAAATAAATATAGCTCACAGCACCTGGAAATTCGTTCTTCTGTTTAGAAGGAATCTGATAGAGAGAGATTCCCTTTTAAGAATTTCTTGAGAGTGATTAAATATTTTGGTCCTCCTGAGGCTGAATTTTCATGTTTTTAAAGATGACATTTTTGAAATATTTTATGATAAAATATTTATTAAGCCCTGTATTTATATTTTCAATACATCTGTTTCTACTTTGACTGTTTGAACATAATTTCAGCAGAAATATATATTTGCATGCTGAGCTGATTTAAAAAAAACACCCGCAAGTGCTTATACACACACTTGCACACGCACATAGACAACATACCATTGAACCTCACTATTCATTTAATCCTGTACCTTACATAATGATTTCTGATTTAGGAACAAAAATTAGTCATTTAGCCAATTGAGTATATCAGATCCCTGCTGCTTATGATGTTATTTTCTATATTAATCTATTTTCTAAAAGCAGTAAGAATTAGAAAGCACAACCGCTAAACACTTTAATATGAAGAAGGCAAACAGGCAGTCAAATAGAGTTAGCAGGGTTGTAGGAAAGGCAAAACACGTCTGATTACCATGGCACAACAATTAGTGGCAATCACAAAATCTGTGCTGGTTTGGACAACTTCGGTCGTGTCAGCAGCAGAGTGTGGGTGAACATGACCACTGTTCACCTGGTTTGGGAGGTGAACAGAAACAGAACACAAGACAGAAAACGCATTTTATCAAAAAATATCTAGCTTTTTCAAAGAGTGTCTGGTCTGCGGACAAGTAGCCCCCGAAGGAAAAGCACCTGGGGTGATCTGCCCCTCTTGCTCCCATGGGAAGGGACCAGAAGTAACCAGATTTTGCCCGTGACCCAAGGGTACTCAGTGCCCCCCGTTCGCAGTCGTGGTGATGGGATGCTCAGGGGGCATGGGGGGACGGCACCCTGCTCACTCCATGCTTCACCCCTAAATGCCGAGGCCTCGCTGTGCCTCAGCATCTGCCCTTTTGTGTTTCAATTCGCACATACAATATTGCAGGGTGAGTCACTGGGCTTCTGCACTCTCCCTCTGAAATAAGTCATCTTTTGAGAACTGCATGGTTTTGCTCTGGTTAAGAAGAAATCGCATCGGAGCTCAGCAGTGCGGACTGGCTCCGCTCGCAGAGGGGTCGGGGGGAAACACAGACCTTTGCTGGAGTGGGGCACATGCTTGCAAAGATACAGGAATAACTAACAGCCAAATTCAAGTTGGGTTAGTATTTAATGAATTGATGCAGCCAGTTTTCTCCAAAGGCAGCCACCGGGTCGCTGACAGCCTGATGCCGACAGCAGTATCAAAACTCACTGCTGGTAACAGAGGACAAAGCTACCACCGGTGCGGTGCGGCTAACAACAGGGTCTGGGCCAGCACGGTCAGCGAAACGGGAAACTGCTGGAATTGCCCATCTTCTCAGGCACGGAATAACCTGACAAAGGGACCCAGTACGCTGTCCTGCTAGGAGCAGGTCACCTCCCATCACAGGGGTTTCCAGCTAGTATCCGTGTTTGCACGTCCTCTACAGTGCAGTCTGGAAACAGTGATGCTGCCACCTCCCCCGGCACCTCTGAGAGGTCCCTTATTTTGCTTCCCACCCTTCTTTCTCTTTCCAGAGTAAACACTGCGTCGCACCCTCTTGCCTCAAACTACATCATGAAATGTCCAGAGTATTAAATACCATTCTGTCTGACATCGCACATACTTCACATTCCTGGCTTCTCATTTCTTGAATTTCCCTTTGTATCTGAGGTCTCAAAAAGCTTTGATACCCATATAAAACAGACACATGCTTTAACTAGAATTGACTGTGTTTCTAATTCACTCTTAAATACTTCCGACCCATCCTATCCATCTGCATCCCTGAATCCTACTTACACTGTTTGCCCTGGGCTGCCAAAATGCCCTTCTGTAGCTCAGAGGCAGAAGGGAAAAGGTGCTGCCAGAGCTGCAGAGGGGCACTGGGGTTTGGAGCTGCTGGGGTCACCTCCCTGCTAGTTCTAGCAAGCCAAAAAAACCAGAGGAGCGGAGCAGCCACCACAAACAGAAGCCTTTGATTTGATCAGAAATACCTGTGCCAATGAAGAGAGGAGAGGGGTAGAAACTTCAGGGCGAGAGCCAGGATCAGCAGGATCTGAATTTGCTTAGAGACCTTCCAATGTGCCGTGTTAAAGCTTCTCCCTCTTGATTTCTTCCCTCCCGGGCTCCTCTGCACTCCTCTCCTCTGCTTCTCCCCTCCACTAGCCCAAGCTGCAACCCCACCACATCATGGGACAGCCCCACTTTCCTCAGCCCACACTTTGGGACACAGGGTCCAGCAAGCAATGCCTTGGCTGGATTTGCTGTGATCTGTGTGATGGTTTTAGGGCAAAGTGTCACTTTCTGGAGAGCCTGGTGGCAAAATCTGCTTAAAACACTCCTCTTCCCACTCTGTGCCCTTCAATTCTCCTTCAAAAGTCATTTCCCTCCCTAGCTTTTTTCCTTATATATATATATATAAATGTTTACTTAAAGGTTAAAAAAAAACATTACCTGTGAGTCGGGGGAGGAATCTGATGAGCGTGGCACTAAGGTGCTGTCTGGACAAAGACGCTGCAATGAGGACCTAATTAATTGAAAGCTGCCTAAGGAAATCAGGGTGGACAGGAATTTTCTGCCAGTTGTAAAACTCCAGCACCTCTCTGAGTGAATAAGGCAGATGGGCAGAGCTCGAGGAAAAAGGTGGCACTCCAGAAACATGAAAATTTGTGATCACCCATAGATAGAAATTCTGAGAAGTCTGCAGAGTAGAGGGATGTTGGAGAGGACACTTCTGATATGAGGCGAACACCTTGCCACAACCAAGAAGTCCTAAACCTGAAGCCCTACAACCCACACCAAACCTGGCCCAGGCTTGTACAGCTTTTCCCAGACTTTGTTATTGCTTTGCATGATACTATGTGCTTGGACTCCACATCTACTCCTTCCCTGGGGAACATCACCCTCACTGATCCTTGGAGAGCAGGAGATCAGCCTAACATAATGAGGTCGCAGCCTCCGGCACCAGAGAAGACCTGTCTGGTCCAGCCCAGGTTTCTGTGGTATTGATCCACCTGTGAAGATGGCTCCACTGGAGCTCGTGCACAGCTTAGAGACATTATCCTGTCCATTTCCTCACCTTTAGTTTTCAAAAGCTGCCCAGGGACCAGCCGCTGCCACTGTGGGAGCAATTGGGCTGGTGCTTGGTGGGCGGAGAGGCACTGGACACTCTCAGTCCCATAGCACAAAGCAAATGACCCAGGGGGACAAGGAGACGTGCCAGTGCAGCGACACACTGGCAGCACCCGATGGCCGCGTGGTACTCAGCACACCACCTACGCAAGCACAGCCCAGCAGGACGGTGTGTGCCCCACCACAGCACGCCAAGGTGCACAACTAGACAGCTCAGGAATATATAACCGAGAAAGAGCTGAGTGCAACATTTTGCTTACTTTTTGAAGGGATTTTAGCATTCAGCTCCTTGCACCGTGTGTGAAGCCTGTCTTCTATTTTTCATTTTATTTTTGGTGTATTTCTTCAGGAGAAATCATTATGGATTTTTTTTTTTCCTTAGCATTTCAGGCTGGAGGTCCTGAAATGGATCTGACTGAAATAGCTTCAGCCACGTTTGACTCGGATTAGAAATACAGCCTTCAAGACCTTCACCCCAGGTGTGTAGTCACAGGTTCTCAGGTCTATAGGCTTGTTGGGAAAATTAAGCAAAACCAAAATGTGACAGCAGCAGGCTATGTCTCATTCTGAACTGTGCTCCTGAAGTCTTCAGTCTCTTTTAAAGATAGTTTCTCAGAAAATCTATTATCAGGGAGGTACTGCGGTCCTTGCTCTTGTAATCTGGGGAGCACACAGGGGAGCAACCTGTTCATGCTGTCGAATGCCATTGTACCTAATGTACTGCCCGCAGCCTGATCTTCTCTCCACCCAGACCATCACATGGTCCTCTCCAGCCCAAATTGTCAAAGGGGGTGTCTCCCTTTTGCAGGCACGGATGAATGTTTCTCCGCCTTTTAATCTTGAAAGGCCACTTAGCCTTTTTATTAGAAAATAAAATATCCACAGAATGTTTTCTGCAGTGCCTCCACATGATTTTCATTTGCAACCAAACAAAACAACATTACATTCTTAAAGTTGACTTACAGTTTTTATTTTCTTGTGGGCTTTTTTCCTCTGCTTACTGACTCTGGAATTCACAAGTGTGTTTCCTACACCCTTTTCACAATGACTTTGCAGAATATTGTCTAATTTGATATCCACAGAGATAGGAAGTTGTATGCATTTTCAAAGCCAGAAATTATATTGGCCACTTGACTCACACAAAGAAGAAATATTTAGTCACAGAGAGACAAGTTGGAGGGGGGAGTGCTTTTTTTTTTGCTTTTGCCAAAATGTAATGTTTCCTCTTGTTTGATCTCAAGGTTTAGTGCACAGTTCTGATTATTTGTACACATAGAAAAACATTTTCAGCATTGCTTTCTCTTCATGATCACTCAACTTCCATTCTCTAGGCTGTTACACTTATTAAGCTACTTCCAAATGCGCAGTGTGAATGCTACCCTACAGTAGATACCCCCGGTTTCCATTAGGGTTTCTAGGAGTATGACCATAAAAATACCCCCAGAGCTAGCTTGTGCCTCAGAAACAGGAAGATTTTTTTTAATATTCTCCTGACTGGATAACAGCAATTCTGAACATTTTGAATTGAAGTGACGCAGTGACTTGGCAGAGCCTGTCAGCTTCCCAAAAAGAACATGAGTATTTCTAAAGGAGCACAAGAGCTTCTAAAGGAGGTTGCAGAATGTTAATTGCCTATGGATACTGTAAAATGAGAACTAAAATATCAAAGGTTGCTAGGTCCCCATCAGTCATTTTTTTCCAGAATTCAGGCTGCAGCTCTGGCTTGTTATAAAGGTAAAAGGCTTTTTCTTATGTACCTGCAGATGCAGGATGAGACTTGTCCCTGTCTTTCCCTCCCAGACTCAGGTCAGAAAACACTATCTCCATCTACAGAATCTGTGCAAGATTGACATTCTCCTATGCGCATTTCTGACGTGCAACCTTTAGAGGCTTTACCAGAGCAAGAAATTAGAGTGAACACATTAAAACCTGTAAAATAAGAAACATGGGCTAAAACAACTGGCTCTCCATGGAAACCTCAGTGTCCCTCTCTACCTGCCCCCCCTCCAGACAGCATGTGAGAGACCAAATTCTGCCCCATTTAAACCATTATAACCCCCTGAAACCCAGAGGTGCAGCGGTGGCAGAATTAATCCCTGCCTGTTGAGCTTTTGCCTGTTGAGGCCGGTGGGTGAATATTTGCTTTCAGCATGTGTGATGATTACGGTAACCATGACACAATAATGTCTCCAGCTGAGCTCAGTCCCTCCTGAGCAGGCACTGTTTAATATATCTGTCACTGCAGTATGAACCATCTCAAGTCTCTGGCGTCATCAGACCCTCTGTTTGACGGCGCCATGCTGTGCAGACATACCCAGCCTTGCAAGAGCGAAGGACATACCCAGCCCTGCAAAGAGCAAACTGAGGTAGCAAAAGCAAGTTAGCCAGTGTGCTGGACTAATGAACTCAGCTGGTTAATTCAAAGTACAGCATGTTATGCTTCCACTGTGTTCCTCTGCCTGTTCCTGATTAAGCTCCTCCAGAGCTAGGCTGGCTCTTTGCATGGTCTGGCATGACCTTCTCCAGGAGGTAGGGCCATGTGTTACTCTCGGGGTGCTCATTGAGGAACAACATGTCATTATTTAGAGCTGGTCTTGCTTTATCAAAAATACCTGAGCGTTAGATGAGGTCTGAGGGTGCCACAGGGGAA
>NW_008825051.1:1578676-1584052 GCF_000699105.1 Pygoscelis adeliae | reverse complement strand
TTATAAGGCATTCATGATACAAAGAGATAAGCCTGATACAGATGCCCAGTGAGATAAAGACATAACTTGTATTACACCAATTTATCAATTGTAGAAAAGGCTTTAGCCTCTGTGCCCTTCAGAACAGAATGAGGACTCTGGATTTGTCTTCCTGTATTTCACTGTTCATGTTAGGAGGAGAGACAGAGGTCAACTCAATATAAATACAAGATGAAAAACTTCCTGCTCAGCATCAGTATCTGTCTTTAAGAATAAGGAGAAATAGTCAGGTTTCTGAAACAGTCAGACCTAAATAATGAATGTGAGTAAAGAATGGGTCATTAAAAATGCTTTAAATTCTGCATCTGAAATACTTCAGTGTCCTTGTTCTGTGAAGGACATTCAGCTTGGCCTATTTGCACACTGCAAGAAATGCAACTCTTTCTGGAAATGTGTAGGGTTCTTCAAAAAGTCTCTGTGCTTCTGCCAAATTGTGGCTCAATATCTCCCGGAACCACAAGGATGCATTTTCGCAGTGGGGCAACAGCTCTGCTCTTGCTCCCTGCACCATCCCCACCCTTCTTCATAGTCCCATTGCTGCCAAACAGTTCTTTGATAGCTGATCTCCCAGGCTTTTCTGCTGGTGGAGACTGTATGGGGCCAAACACTTAAGCCATACGTGCAAGTGTGTCTATCTATGGTTACAACTACGCACAGAGACGAGAGCACAAAACTCATGTTAGAGTGCTGTGACAAACAACTGAGTGCTTCACAATTACAGTCAGAAGGTCACTGGTGTCCTCATGGACCTGCCTGGTCCATCCTCTGCCCTAGGGCCAGATGAGCTCAGTCTACATGAAACTCAAGAGAAGTTTGTCTTTCTGTAAGATTAACAAAGACACACACTTCACAGTCTTGAACACAAGCAGCTTGCGTGCTTAGTTATCCTTAGGAAGGCTTTCCCAGCAGCTAATTCAAATCATCCCTGGAGCAAATCCAGCCCCCATTTCTCATCCTGCCTGCCCTAGAGACTGGAGAAGACCTCTCTGAAGGTGCTCTCAGCACTACTGGTTCTGTCCCTATCCCTCCTTCTCTACCGTAGCTTAAAAACCCCACAGCTTTCTAGACTTGTAGTCTTCTTCATCGCTCTTCTCTATGCCAACTGTCCCATGTTTTTCTTGAAGTGCAGAGCCCAAGCCTGGATCCCAGCTCTGGCTGAGGCCTCCCCAGAGCTAAGAAGAACATCAGGGTTTTGGTCCATATCTAGTAGGTGAAACACCCATTTATAGACTCCTGTATGTAGTTTGGTCTTTTTGTAGCAGCAGAATATCACTGCTCATGTATTCCTCCATCTCTTCCTAAATCCAGCCAGCTGTTCCACCCAGGACTACTGGTGCCAAAGCGCTACTGAGTATTACTCTTTTTTGTTGGTGGGTTTTTTTTTCCCCTAGACTGTTTCTCAAGTTTGCCAAGAAATTTTGAAATGTAACCCTGTCTTTTGATATGTTAACAGGCCCTTTGGACTTGGTGTCTTCCACGGCTTTAAAATGCACATTCTTACTTCATCATCCAGCTCCTGGGGCAGACGCCTGTGGAGCCCCTCTCGGTGCATCCCTCTGTGTAGCCACTGATGACAACTTCCTCGGTACTCAGCTGTGCGCCCACCTGCTGTGGATTCACTCAGACCTTGTTTTTTCTCACTTGCTTACTAGAATGGGGGTACTTGAAAGTCATGTCCTTAAAGTACAGGCATAAAATTCCTTTTTTGTCCACACAACTCCTTTCCTAGTTTTAGAATGGAATTAAATAAACAGCAGACAATTTGCTCTTGTTGAATACGAATACATGTCTTCTCTTACAAGTCCTTGCAAATATTCAAGGCTAATTTAAGATCCAGTTTTAATTGTGATCTCTGTCTGACTGCATTTGACTTTTTTAGTGAATGCCAAAGAGACATTGAATGTTTTGGTCACCTTTGTGTCACCTATTGATATCTCTTAATCTACTCAAATAACAGATCAAACCTTTCCTTGATCTTTCTCGTGACTAATATACAAAGAAAATGCCTTTCTGTACATACCACTGACTGTCTCATCTGTCCTCCACCAGCCTACCCATCTTCTCTAATGGAGTTATTCCTAATAGCCCTGCCTTCAGAGCAGCTATCTAACAGCTGCTGTCAAAAGCAAACTGAAATTTTGCCACTGAGTGTTTCTTTTTTTTTTTTTTTTTTAATATGCTCTGACCTCTCTCTGTGGTGTGGCTGGTGTCTCAGGAAAACATTAAAAATTCCTGACTTAGTATAAGATTTAGAGTCCAACCCCTCACTTTCTGTCAAAGCCATTAATAAATGGTGTCTCCAATAGGAAATAAACCCCAACATCAACAGCGTAAGTCTCCATTTACCAACATTTCAGACTTTGGTCCACCAGGTCCAATACCAGTTGAAATGAGGCACATTTGTAAGAGGAGATGAGCCAGGTGAAGGGGATGTCTGCACCCATAAGGACATTAGGGAAGTTCTACCAGCCTCTAAATGTGATTTAATGTGCCCAGAAACATAAATGCTTATTGCAATCATATTTACTCCCCTAAGAGTCACTGATGGTCTTTATAAATGTTTGGGGTAGTTTCTAATTCTTTTTCAGTCTTCTGTTCCCGTGGCCTCAGTGATACTTTGGGGCAGTGGGCTCCACAGGAGAATTTGTCCTTCATTGTTACCACGCACACCCTAATTTTTAGATTATTTTGAGAGGTGGCAAACAGAAGTGCTCTGCTGGCTTTCCTTGGGATGTTCATCCCTAAACATTGTTTGAAAGTCCCCCCGCCGCCTCACTATACTATATGGCAAACACTGGAACAGGCTCCCTGGAGAGGTGGTCGATGCCCCAAGCCCGTCAGTGTTTAAGAGGCATTTGGACAATGCCCTTAACAACATGATTTAACTTTTGGTCAGCCCTGAAGTGGTCAGGCAGTTGGACCAGATGCTCATTGCAGGTCCCTTCTAACTGAAATATTCTGTTCTGTTCTGTTCTGTTCTATTCTATTCTATTCTATTCTATTCTATTCTATTCTATTCTATTCTATTCCATGGCAGTAGCTCAGCCACAGAGCTGCAATCACCTTTGTGATATTGCACAAGACCAACATGCCAGCAGCTACACATAGTCAGGTTCATGGGAAAGCCATAATTCATCATCCATTTAAAATTACACATCTCCTTTAGGATTTCCACACATCTGCTTTACTTGGCCAAAACTCTTGCCTCAAAAGTTAGGGAATTTGCCTCGGGATACACAAGCCCTACTTTGCATGATGTTTGATTAGTACAGCATAGCCCGGAGCCTTGTCAATAAGAATAAGCATGCAAGAAAAGAGCAGTGAAGGTGGCCCAATAATCAATCTTGTCCTACTGATACCACCTAAGCATGAGTCTGAGGAATGCCAGCAGCCCTGGGGAGGGATGCAGCCAGCAGCTATGGAGCAAATTCAGATGCCAAACTCCTCCCTTTTCTCGAGTGGCACCTTCCCCTACAAATTAGTGCTGCTCCCGAGTGTGAGTGCGGGTGTAAAAACAGATCCCTGCGGGCAGGGTGATGAAGCTGTGGGGTCACGCTGCTGCTAAGGCAGGACTCACTATCTCTCTGACACTGCTCCTTGCACTCTTTCTCCTCTCGACACTTTTCTGGAACAAAAGGCTGGTAACAGAATTGAAATCAGATCCTTTGTAGGAGTAGGGCCAGTCCTTTAATGCTAAAACCGCTAAATACAGAGAGGTTTTTGAGCAAATCACTTTCACTCAAATCAGCCATAAACACTTCAGGTTTTAGAAAGAGTCTCACCCCCTGAGGGCAGCATTAGCCAACACAGTTGTGAGCAAAGAACTTGACATCCATTCGCTTTCTGCTGCTGCACAATCAAGTACCAGAATCTTTTAAACATTTAAATGGTATTCACCTAGCAAATGGCAAATGTACCACAGCTACTATTATATCCTACTGCTAATGAGGAGGTAGTGCTGGTTCCCGATTTCTGGGGGGCTAAATCCTGCAGTTTTTATGCAGTTTTCTGGGAAGAAATTTGCTTGGATGAAAACTGGGGGCTGTAAGCCTGGCCATTATGGTAGGGCATTGAATGGCACCTCACTACGCAGAGCTCACGCCATAGGAAACTGCCATTTCTTCCTTAGTGTAAGTGCTTGCAGTTGTGCCGAGGCTGCTATTTAATTCAATCACTGGTTACATTGTCCAAATTAACTTCTAGGATCAAATTGTAAATATTGAAAATAACCATAATTTTGCTTCCCAGAGCAGTCTGTGGCTTACAAAGGACCCAACCTTCAGCTGGTAAGTATAAGAGGATCTCAGCTGAAGTCAGTGGAGATGCGCTGATTTATACCAAGGGACCTTAGAAGCTCATTAATTTTGCAAATCAAGCATTTGGACATTGGGAAATGCCTTTAGGAAATGTAACCAGGTTTCTGGTGCACCTTAATTGCGTATGTTCATTATGTTGATTGGTGAACAGAGACGCCACTAGAGTAAAGGCTGAGGCTTACATAGTTTAACAAATGAGTTCTTCTGAAGTCTGTTTTATATGGAAAATTGATCAGGATAATTATACCACCATTATAATTTTACCAGTACAACTCCCACTCATGTCCCTTTCTACAGATGTTTTTTACAGTTTAGTGTCTTTGCTTTGCTTTGAATGCAATGCAAGATAAAACAGAAAACTGTACTGCATACAAGTGCTCAAGTGAGGAGTTGTACTTGTAGGAGTACAATTACCCTGCTAGAGTTAAGTTGCTGAATTTTCCTTTGCAAGCAGACTAAATTCATGTGTCTACATCCATATGCATCCTTGGATTCTTTTGAAATTTGCAGCAGCAGTGCTGAGATTTCTTCTGACTTCATGGAGATAAGAACAGGCGTTCCTAGGATTGAGTACCCTCTAACAACTCTTTTAGCCACTATTGTTTGTTACTGGGGGGCTGTTTTGGAGTACACCTCAAACTCCAAGTACCAGTGTGTGCTTTTCTAATGGACATAACCTGTTTGGGAAGCACCTCAGCTACATTTGGAGGTCAGCAGCCTTCCAAAGATCAGATTAGAACATGTTTATTTGAGGAAAAGTGGAATCTGCACTGAAACTTCATCTAAGAATACATGCCAGCTAAAGGTAATACGCACATAAGCAGCAGGACTGAAGCTCTTCTCATAGACTCATAGACTCATAGAATCATTAAGGTTGGAAAAGACCTCTAAGATCATCAAGTCCAACCATCAACCCAACACCCCCATACCCACTAAATCATGTCCCTAAGCGCCTCATCTATACGTCTTTTAAATACCTCCAGGGATGGTGACTCAACCACTTCCCTGGGCAGCCTGTTCC
>NW_008825051.1:1569523-1578524 GCF_000699105.1 Pygoscelis adeliae | reverse complement strand
GACTCATAGACTCATATTTTTTTTATAAGACTTGTGCTCCAGACCCCTCACCAGCCTCGTTGCCCTTCTCTGGACACACTCCAGCACCTCGGCACTGGCAGGCTGCTTAACATGATTATAAAGGGCCACATCCTGCCACCATTGACCCAAACGATGTCCAAATACAGAACAAATTGATGGAAATAAAAATGCGTCACATGATCTCCACCCACATCTCGCACTGTGTGCGAGAAGAAGCAAGAAGCTGAAAATCTCAGCAAGGTCAGCCTACAATTTAATAGCTTTCTGAGCATCACAAAGTTCCATTCCAAGGACTAACCTAAAATCAAATTTGGCTCATATTATCCCAGAATACTATCATCTAACACTGGCATATGCTTTCCATAAAAACATCAAATTTTGAGAATTCATCTAGTCTGTGTAAAATAAAAGATCTCATCATTTCACTCCTCAACAGGATGTAGGTTTTCGGAAGATAAAAGTCTGAGATAACTGTGAAGTATCACAATCACTGAGGTTGAGAGGAGCTCTGGAGATCACCTAGTCCTGCTAGAGCAGGTCACTCAGGACTGAGTCCTGTTGGGTTTTGAATGTCTCCAAGAATGGAGGCTCCACATCCTGCCTGGGCAACCTGCTCCAGTGTTGGACCCCTCTCACTGTAACGAAGGACGGGGATGCCAACCTGGCTATCCTCGATCCCTGGCAAAAGCCAAAGCCATTGAGCTGTAGGAGAAGCATCTCAAGCTTTTTTCTTCCTGACCAGTATCTTGTGCAGTGTGGGAGACCAAAAAAGCCTGTCCACATTGGCCTGTCCACACTAGGGCACCCTTCTAGATACAGAAGACCGTTGTTTAGTTCTCTCTGCTGGGTCCAGGTTCTCCCTCTGGTCATCTCTTGGCTGAGTTGGGAAAGCTCTGAACGTGCGTCTGGATCAGACACAGAGAGTTTAACCTGGGTTTCGGCCAGAAGCAGACTCCAGTCAGGGTTGTAAACAGGGAGGTAGTGCCAGGACTTGGGGTGGGTTAGCCCATAAAGCATAGAAGGTCTGAGTCTCTCCAAGAGAAGATGACTGCTAAGTAGAGCATTAGTGAGTGTCAGGAGAGCCTGTGTGTTGGATTTAAACCGCTGAAGAGATATTTAGGCACCAAAAAACATTTGTGGATGTAACGGATGACCCTCACTGAAACAGTCATAACAAACCTGAAATGGGAGATTCTCTCCACTGCTGAAGCTATGCACAAACAGCAATAAATATTTCAAATGAAATTGTAACGTGAAAGTCATGCTTTTACAGATCTTTTCTCTCCCAGGCTAAAATGGAAAATCTGGTATTATATGGCATTATAATCTCTTGACTTCTTGCAGTGATATTACACAACCATTCTGCCTGGCAGGCAAGCTGGGGCTCTTCGGCCATATGGCCAACAGATCAGGGCAAGCTCCTCATTGCCATTTTCAAATTCTTTGGTGCGTCCCTTTAGAGCCTCACTTTCCTTTTAATGTAATGTTTGGATGAGTTTCCTGATTTTTAAAACATTTTGGAGGAAAAGAACGTGGAGCCGTTGTTGCATGCACTGCTGTCAGAGTCAGGGCTAATAAATTCATAAAGACCTTACCCCTAGCCCTGATCCATAGCAGCAATTTTTCAAACCTAGTCTGAAGCAGACCCTGGTTGGGAGAGCTGCAGTCTAAGTGAATTAAAGTAGCAAAGTTATCAAAAAGTGAAAACTGAGTCTCATAATGGGAAGCATCAGCACATTTAGGCATTGTTGCCTGCAGTTATTGTTGGTTTCTACCTTAAACCTGTTCACCTGGATTACATTTATTGCTAGACCACTCTCTGTTCTTTGTTTAGTGAATTTTCTTTAGCTGTCTGCCAAGAGGGAAGCACTTACCTGCACAATATGATTTTTTTTCAATGAAATATATTTCTAAAACACTCTGCTGCAACTTACTGTCTGATACACCAAGCATTTAAAGAGTAGATTGAATTATTTTTAAGGCAATTTCCTTGTTGCATGGAATCCCATTTTCCACCACACCTTTACTATTTCTTTCCTTCCAGTTTGTTCTAAAGCCTGAACTCTACTGAGCTAGGACTAGCAACCTCCAGCTCCCTCCACCGTTTCCCCCCACCTTGTGCATAAATTCAATATTCAGCTGTCCATGTGCACTGTCCCTCACTTCACAGACTCATTAAACGTCCTTAGTGGGCTTCTGATTTCTTAGAACAGTTTTTCTGGAGTCATGCGGTAGACGTTGGCATAACTTCTTAGGTCTCTTGAATGGGTGGTTGGGCCAAGTCCATCAAGCTTATCTCAGTTCCCCAAATATTTCAGTGAGATTTTACAAACTTGAGTAGGCGTCTGGAGCCCCAGTGCATTTGCAGTCCTGGTCTTTCACATTTAGTTTGGCTGTTGGGGCACAATGTTGAGGTGTGAGAGCAATGAGTTCACCCCCCTCTCAGGCTGAGAGAAGGACTGACCCTCCTGCTCCCAGCTGTGCAAACACCCTTGTCTCTGGGGCATCACTCCGTGGCTCCGTGGCCACGGCACTTGTCTAGCCATTACACACGTCTACCAGCTTTCTTCTTTGGGTTAGGTACACACTACCCATGCATCCCAAATGGTCCCACAAGGGGAACTGCGATAGTATTTGGCTCAGCCAAGACAACTTCTCCTTTTGCTTTGAGCAACTGTGAGTTACATACATCAAGCAACCTAAATCCCAGCATACATTGCCCAGGCATACTTGGGGTAACTTCTAAAGCCTCTTAATTAAGGGTGTCAGGAAACTGTACAGGAATAGAATCTGCAACACAGCTAACAATAAGGCAGAAGTCTGATTTTCCTAGCATAATGATCATGGACTGGAAAAAAGCCCTGCCATCATTTCATTGAAGAAATCTGATCAAGCAATATATTTGAAGACATCCTGAACTACTCACAGATGTTGCAAGAGGAAAAAAAAGAGACCAAAACTGTGGAATAAATCATTTGCCCAATTCTGCTGGCAATGTGACACCAGATTACTTGGAAGTCCTGGGATGTTTCCAGACAGGAAAAACTAGTTCATTTTATTTGAGATTCCAGCCTCAGTTTGAACTGACAGCACTTCACAGGAGAAGCAAAGCATTCAACCATCCTTCCAGCCACAACTGCTGTGGCTGGGTTTGCAATTTGCTTTTTATTTTGTACACTTCAGTTCTCTTCGGGATGTTAGCAAATTTGCCTGTGTGCTGAAGGGGCACTTCAGAAGGTGAGCTTTTGTCTTGCTTGCAGAGATCAGGGCAATGGATCTGCCCACACGTCACTCGGTGAAGGGAAGGTTCTCATAACAGCTAGTAGGGACGAACCATGGGTGCCCCATGGAGTGATCGGACTTTCTGCCAATGGTGTTTGCATAGAACCCTGTCCTAAGACCATGGAGGTTTGAAGGTAATACGATGCGGCTGCAGGATGTTTGTCGTTTATTCTCTATCAAGCCACCTGAGGGTTAATGTAATGTCTGAGGTTTTCCTAATGTTCATATCTTAGTAAAACAATAGGTTTACTCTAACTGAATTTCAAGGCGAGTAACATTTCCTAGGCTGTGTCTAGTAGTGCAATCTGTGCAGTCTCAGCTCACCATTCAGTACAAGTTTGGTCCGGATCAAGCACGAGCATTGATCACATTCCTGTTGGATTAACCGGACCATGTGACATTGTATTAATGCTGTCTTTCTGCTAGCTGCAGGACGGGCAATAGCAAATCAGGCAGCAAGCCTGCTAAAGCAAAGTTCCCCTGTAAACAATCTCCAAGAAATTTGAACTAGCAGAGTGTTTTGTGCCAACTCAGTGCTTTGCATGAGCCGTTACTACATATTTTGATATAGAGGCGGGTGATTTACTATGTCTTTGACACTGTTGTAATGAACTAACCTTCTCCTGCCATGCAGAAGACTGTTATTATGCTCATTTTACAAACTAGGTATGGGTCTTAGAACAACCTGATGGCTTGATCTCAGCATATTAGCTCATTTGTGCCAGGAGGCAGGATAAGAAGGGATGGGATGAAGAGAGAAGAGAGAGAAAGAGAGCAAGTATACAGGATAATAGACTCACAGAACCACTGAGGTTGGAAGGATCTCTGCAGACCAGCTAGTCCAACTCCCCTGCCTAAAGGAGGGTCAGCTAAGGCAGATTCCTCAAAGCACAGGAAGAGTTCATATGGACAGAAGATGTTCCAAAAGGCCCTTCTGGTGCCTCTGCTCCATTCCAAAGCCACTTTGACCTCCTCTTGCTTTCCAGAGCTCATGGAGGTCAGAGGCACCAGAGGTACTTGCAATTCCAATTTATTTTGGTGTTTTTAAGGCATTAGGCACTCCTGCAATTATGATTAAGGTGATCATCTAGACAAAAGATTTTTTAGCTAGAAATAGCAAAACGTGTGCCAACTATTCCCCATAGTAGCAGCCCTAAGAGGAATCTTATGAACCATGGGCTGAGGGACGATCACAAACGGACCAACAGGATGGCAGCAAGGAAAAGGTAAGGTTTGATAATTCACAACACAAACGGATTAGGCCAAGCCAAAATAAGTAGCTTGAGGATCACAGTTCCTCAAGTGTAATGCATAGGTACGCTTCTTTAAGCTATTGGCACATATCAGAGGTGGAAACACCATATTTGAGCAAGTTCCTAATCTTCCTTTGGTGCTGATCACTGGCATTAATCACTGTACATTTCCTGTGTATTTTAAAGGAACACCAGGTGAATATGCTCACAAGAGCAATAATTTCCTTGTTGCTACTTCCCATTGCACTCGGTCAGAGGACAGTTGGGGAAGGGGAAGGGAAGGTTGAAACTAGGTTGGATCCATCTCTTTGGATGTGACAAGTTTGGGAGCAGCAGTTTCAGTCTCTCCTCACAGCAGGATAGGGACTGAAGTATAAACCTGGCTTGAATTAAAAGGTGAGGTACAGAGCTGTTCATGGGTCAAGGCAGGAATTTCCCTTTTCTGACTTGCTGAGCCTCGGAGAGAGACACTGCCATTCCAGCTGTGTTATTTTATGGCAGACGTCCTCACCATCCCGCATGCAGTAGGGGGACATCCTCAATCTCACCAAAAGACGAAATACCACTCACTAATTGTGTCTTATTCTTGGCACCACGTCTGTGGTTCTGCTTGCAGGCTGGACTGAACCAGCAGGAGCTCCCCCTCACAGCTGGCCAAAGCTTCCAATTCATTTGATGTTTCAACATTTTGTTCATGTTCTGAACTGGAATGAAACCAAATGCTCAGATTTCTTCTGTGAACTGGTAACGTCACATATTTTTTGTTTATAACACTGGCAGGACGACTCTGAGACAAAACCAAACAGGTCTTGTCCTCACCTCTGTCACATCAGGATGGCTGTACCAGAGGACACTTGTCACTTGTTCAAGGTGAATGGAGCTCCCAAATGCCATCTCTGAGGTAACACACCTTATCCTTGCCCCAGCATGGTTCAGCCTCTGTTATCAGTGGGTTTGCTGCATGCTGTGTTGACCCTGCCAATGAAAGGCACCATTTTATACAGTTTTGGTTAAATTGATGCAATGGGTTTCAGCCTTCCTCATGATAATTTGAACATCTGTTACTCACACCAAAGTGACAGAGCAAGGTTAAAGCTGCTGCTGATGTCCACACAAATGTGCAAACCTCTTTAGTTTCACCTGCTGGAGCTTCTGACTGCACATACTGTATGACCTTAGACCAAGACACTGGGAGATATGCACATAACTCCAGAGGGTGCCTGCTTGTCCAGAGGTGCTGCTGCCCAAAGGAGGACAGTTTAAATCCCTTTTTAGACAGGACCAGACTCAATTCAATAGACCAGGGCTGGAAAATCTGCGGGTTAGGTGAAAGTTTGTGGGTCCGTTCATCTGCAGAGTGGACATCTTCAGGCAGCACAGTTCAACATGGCACTTGAATGCACTTTTGCTAGAGCTGTTGTGGCAAAACCACCACTAGCAGTACATGTAGCATCCTGACTATGCAACGGGAAGAAAGGAGTCAGAAATTAAACATCTAGAGCATCTCATATCAGTGTTGTCTGGTATCTTTTGTGCATCGTCCCTCTTGCACCAATTAGACAAAAGGCTGTCTCATCTAACTGGCTTTTCAAGCTGGGAAAACCCATTGTATCATGCTGTCATTGATGTCAAATCCAAGTTCTGGTCTGCTGCCAAAATCTGAGCAGAGAATTTTGCAGCAGATCATTTAAACAATATTTTAGGAGAGCAGTACTCAATCCCATTCTCTCATATCTGTGGGAGGCTGATGATACAGACCTACAAAACTCTAATTCTGTAACTTATTTCACTACTTGTGTACTTTGGAGTCACATATTGAGGACAGAATCTATACTGTGATACTACTGTATTCATTTAAGTATTTTAATGCAGTTAGTGCTTTCACTCTTTCTCCAAGAGCAAATCCCTCCAAAGTTTTTTCTTCCCCCAATTTT
The DNA here is from genome assembly GCF_000699105.1 of Pygoscelis adeliae. Classification (NCBI taxonomy): domain Eukaryota; kingdom Metazoa; phylum Chordata; class Aves; order Sphenisciformes; family Spheniscidae; genus Pygoscelis; species Pygoscelis adeliae. The sequence continues at coordinate 1,572,034 of NW_008825051.1, read as the reverse complement.
TTGTTTCTCTTCCCTCACTTTATCAGATCATTCCAGCAGGGAGAAGCCTTGTCCTGAACATTTTGTGTTTTGACCTTCACTATAAAAAGCTTGAAAAAGATTCATTTTCCCAGCAAAAAAGCCACAGAACTGAAACAATTCAGACATACAGCAAAATAAAAGCCATCAGGTTTGCCTGGCATGATTGGTTTTTTAGCAGCCCTGCTGTTTATTCCTTATTGATGTTAGATGCTGCATTCCGGTATCCTCCTCTGTCTCCAGCAATCAGTGCTGCAGACAATAACCTCAGGCAGGGTGGTATTGTGGTGATACCATGCTGGAGAGTATTTCAACCATTGCGTGAGGCTGCGGGATAGACTTAGGATACAGCTTCGTATTCTCTGCAAAGGATGCCTCAGCAATCTGGACGTCTCAAAAAGAAGAGGAGCTAATTGCATCCACACTGCCTGGAGACAACCACACACATGCTTATTTTCCAGCAGATTGCCCAGCAGTGATACTTTAAAAATACTTATTACTTTGCTAGTTATTTACTGTCAAGAGGATATTTAAAAATGGGAATGGCTATATGCAATAAATATTTGCTATATGCTTGGAAAGAAGGAGGTTGATGTATTTTCCCCACATAAAGTCAATGAAGTATTTACAAGATCATCAGTAACCAAAGATAAAACATTATGCTACATCTGCTGTGCAAGAACATTTTAAGATCAGCAGTCTTGGGTAGCATGTACCAAAAGCCCTAAGAGAGCTGACTGAGATCTCTGCCTTACAGATGTTCATTTTTGACTCATCCAGGAGTTCAAGGCAAAAATCTATAAAAACAGGAGTGGTAATTGTATGCCAAGAGGGCAGGGAGGATACCTGAAGAAACTGCAAACCAGCATCAGTCCTGGCAAAATAATGGAAAAGGCAGAATCGGCTCCAGCTGCTAATGAAAGCAGAGCTAGCAATATGGCAAATGTCAATCAACAGGATTTTATGGAAAAATAGACCATTTCGAACAAACCTGATTTCTCCCTCTTCTCACATTGCGGATGTGATTGCAGCTGACATAATGGATGGAGTGTAGCGTGCCAGAGCATCTACACTGCAACCCGGTGGAGCAATGGAGCTAGTGTAGTCAAAGCTAAGCTAATTTGAATTAAGCAGATGAAGAATTGGTGGTGAAGCTCAGCTTGGAAGACTCATGAGTATTTCCCCAAGTTTCCAAGCAGATTTCGCAGCTTAGTTTCTGTTTTGGTTACACTGCTCTCCCATCAGGTGAGATTACAGCTGCTCTGAGCGCAGCTACTCAATCTGTACTCGCTGCTTGCAGTGCTGCATGGCATTTGGAAAAAAGCAGTCACTCTGGATATCAGTATGTATTAAAAGGATCACTAACACCAAGCAATCATGGAAGATAACAGTAATATAGTGGCCATGATATCCTGGAGACGGCAGAAGGGGAAGGTTCGTGGTGAGTGGTTACAGGTAGTGACAGCCAAAGGTCCAAACAACAGGTTTCTGTTCTGAGCATTTACAGTCTTACAGCTTTGATGCCTCAAATTTTTGTTTCAACTTCGGGTTTTCTTTTTCAATGTTATCAGCTCCTTTAATAAAAGATGAGATGCAGTAGGTGCCAGTGAGGAACAACAACCTGGTATTCTATTCTATGATTCCATGAACATCTAAGACAAACGTGTCCAGTAAGATTTGTGGTCTCAGTTTACAAAAGAGGGTGAAGTGACTTAACTGTGCTGTTCATGGGGAGATATGCTGTGCAACAAGAGCGAGAGTTTACTAACCCAGAAGACTAAGACATAGCTCAAACCAGTGGCTGGAAGATGAAACCAGACTTAACAGAAATGAGAACTAAAGCTCAAGTTTTTAATTATGAGGCACATAAACTACTGGAGCTCGCCACAGGAGAAAGTGGTCGTTCTGTCATCTCCTAATGTCTACAAGCCAGGGCTGCCTCCTTGGAAAATCACCTTTGGCCAATGACAAGCTATTGGTGTCGATGGATACGTACTTGTTCCCAATTTCCTGAAGCAGAGTGCAAGTCAGGGCACCCTCCTTCCACTCCTGAGAGCTGGGAACCTGCAAATGCCACCTCAGCCGACATGTTCTGACCAAGTGTGCACTGCACTGCTCCGCGAAGTGCTGTGTACCGCGCCCCCACACCCCAATATTCCAGCAAAAGAGGTTCTACAACTCTTCTAGATATTCTAGTCCAATGCAAAACCATCCCAAAATCATATCCTAAACATACCATAACTTTTTCTTCCTACAAATTATTCCAAAGCGGCCATGAAAAACAATTGACTGTTCCACTTTTCTAGACTAGAGAAACCCTATTCTTTTAACCTGTCTTTGGAGGTCGTGGTTTCCAATCTCGTATTATTTTTACTGTTCTTTTCTGGATTCTCTCCAATATTTTTCAGATGGTGCCCAAAACTGGACACAGACTCCAGCTGAGGCTTGAGTTTACTCCCTGTCAGGATAGCTGGGGGATTTTGGTTGGGAAAG
>NW_008825051.1:1554541-1569473 GCF_000699105.1 Pygoscelis adeliae | reverse complement strand
ATGTGTGCTTGTGCGAATAGGTGTGTTGGGAATATATTTGACTGTTCTGTGTCTGAAAGACCCGGCAGTGGTGTCTGGGAGGGTGCATGTTGGCCATGTGCATGCATCCATGGCGTGTGCATGAGCCACATGCATGCCTCTCACCTCTTACACGCAGTGAAGGGGATGCTGGGTGCAGGCAGACCTGGAGAAGACCTGTGGGAGAGCTGGGCAGGACCTGTGCAGGAGGAACCACTCAGGGTGATGCAGCGGAGGAGATGCATTGCTTTTAACAGTCCTGCTCAAACCCTCCTGGCACTAAGAAGCAGCCCCTTCTGCCCCTCCTCTGGAGCAGAGCTGTGAAGCCAGCCCTAGGCACACCAGTAAGGCAGTGGGAAAAAGCCTCAAGCTCCCTTGAAATACAAAACTCTTGCGTGATCACAGCATCTAAAGCACAGGGACGGTCCTTACCCAGGGATTCTAACAGGGACACCGGTGGGGATTTGTCTGGGGACCTTTTGGCTTAACATTAACAATGTCAACATTTTTGCTGGCCAAAAATAGCTTCCCCTGCCTCTCAGCAGGGCAATGCCGAGTTTGTGTTGTCTGTCAGCCCTGCAGTTGAGGATCCTCTATGAGCTTTCTGGTACATTTTGTGTAAGGGATGGAAGAGATCATCGCTGCTCACAGTGTGTGACAAGACCCACGGCTTTCTAATGCTCAGTGTTTTCATTAACAATGCCACAAATTACCCTCTGGCTGCACATGGTCTGGAGTCACAGTGATAGACACAACCCACCCATCCTTTGCTCTTGCTGAAGCTGGTGAGCACCCATAGCGTGAGTTATCTGCACTATTATTTTACAGACAGGGTTTGTAGGGTTTTTACAAAACTCTTGCACCGAGCACCCATTCCTGCCACCCCCCAGCTGAAGACAACTCTCACTTTGCTCTCTGACTTGATGTGCTGCCATCTGAAAAGTGCCTCCTGGGCACAGGAGCACCTGAGAGCCTGCAGTCACACACAGCCCACATCAGCCTGGGCATCAGCATCTGGCAGGTTGGTACCTGCTCCTCACCAAACAAAAAAATATTTCTGGTCATTGTGGCTCTGAGATTTTATGGCCTTCAAGAAATTCTTCAACGAATTTGGAGGCATTTGTATCAGACTGGATGAAGACAAAATTTCTGAAAGGGTTAAACTAAATCTTCATCAATAGAAATCAAATGGATAGATTAAATCTTAAGGAACTTAGTTATTTGGTGGGTCTGGTATTCCGTATTTCTTCTTGCTTGCAGTATTGCAAATAAGAACAATTCAGCTCCTTGAATACATGGAAATATGCCAACAAATGGCATAAGAATATCAGAGTACATTAAAATCAAAATAAGTAAACATCAGAATGAGTTAAAATCCAAGTGAGTTATTGCTAATGGCTTTCAACCTTCAGTTTAGTTTTTCTTTAAAAATAACTATAAATGCAGAAGCTTTACAGGAAACTAAGTGAATATGAAACTAATCCCCTGAGATTGGCTTCAAATTTCAGCTCTATCTTTTCTCTTTTTGTGTGAAATAAAGGAAAAGGAGTAAGAAACAGTGGATATACTATGTGTGATTTTTTTCCCCATGAACATAGAAATATTATGAGTAGATGCAACTTGATAGAGTTTTGTTTAATACCAAAGCATCCAGTAAACAGACTGAGATATTTCAAAATTTGGCGGTTTCCAATTTTTGTTTCATTTTAGCAGTAAAATACTTTGACCTTTAATATGATTTTTCCTTTGAATGACTCATGACTTGTTATGTAAAATCCTTATGGCCTAATCACCGAGTCTTTCAACTACACTGTGTGAAAGCGTTTGTTGTCTGACACACTGATGTGGAGAATAAGGACCTCAGAACAACAGGAACAGGGCTTTGGCTGAATTTTCAGGGAAGCAGCTGCTGCCGTGAGTTTTTGACCCAAAACAGCACTTACCAACATAATTGACTGATCTCATGACTTTTTCACAGTTCAAAATAATGATGATTTTGTGATAGCTGGTGATCCTGTTTGGCTTACTGGTCAGAAAGACCAGTAAGTATGGTCAATGAGATTTAGACTTTTAGATAGTAGCTTTTAATAGATATTTATAAGTAAATGTCTACAACTTGAATGCATAAGCATCTCTCAAATGCAGGTGCAAAGTAGTTTATAAACGTAGGTACTTTTGAAATGTTATTCTTAATACCTACTAGACATGGAATTATTCAAAGTCATGCCATACTACTGCTACAGAGTACACATTTTTTTAGCCATGACAAAATATGGAACTAAACCAGACCAAAAGTAACTAAGAACAAATTGGGCTAAACCATGCCAAGACAGTCACGGTTTGAAAATGACTCTGCTGAACTACACAGAGATCTGGCCCTGTCATTCATCCTCCTGCGCACACCCTTAAAATTCAGTGGATGTAGGAAAATAAGATGATGCTATTCCTTGTGAAAGAATTAGGACTTTGCAGATAACTGAGGTTTTATTTCAGTTCCAAGTTGAAGGATTTTATATTTTTCTTGCACTCTATCTAAAACTAACTCTATCTAAAATATATTTTCTGTGTCCTTTCTGTGTCCTAAAACAACAAAGCTCTCCAAATGCAAAATCACCAAAATGTTTCACCCAAAGCAAGTTGTTCTGGCTTGATTGATGAGATTGCCTTCCCTTTAGTAAAAATTCCCATACAGCTAAATTTCTAACTGAACCACATGACAATGAAAACTCAGAAATGCTCTGATTTTTCCATATATTTTCACCCATTCTTCTTTTGACAGGAATTCACCGCTAGCCTGGAGCATCCTGAAATTGGATATTTGGATTAATAAAATCGAGATACAGTTATCACCCTAAATTTCAAGAGTTCTAGGTCCTAGTTTTCTTGTTGTTCCTCCACTACCCGCTTCATGCAAGGAAGTGCTGTTTCTGTAGAAACAGTAGCTGGTTTATTTTAAAAGTAATTACAGGACACATATCCTCAAAACTGTCTAGAAAAATATGCCTGCTCACAGCCAGTCCAATTTCTCCAAGGGTTTTAGACTTCAGAATAAATCTAAGAATCACCATCAAAAGCAGCTCAGATATTTTTAAGATCTTGGCTTATCAAAACTGCACTTTTCTTTGAATTCTCCAGCTCTAGGTTTATATTTGGCTTGTCATGTTGGGTAACATCAGTTGCAGTAGTTTATTATTGGATGTAACACAATTTGACTGATGCAATGTGATGTGATAGGTCATAGTCTGATGTTTCATCTCAGTTATTAAAAATGGTTTGTAAAGCTGCAGCAAAGGAAAGCCTGGTTTGAAAACGAGGAGTGATGTCTGGACTTAGCCTGTTCTGTTTTTATTTTTAAAACCCATAGCATAATACAGATTCAAGTCAGGTTTTGCTTTCCATTAAACACCGCGAGCCCAATGGAAGGACATGACATGTTTCAACCCACTCAGTGGCTGAAGACACTAAATCGGGGTAATAACACGTCCAAAATTCAGAACGTTTCTGGCTCCTTTCTGAACATGGCTGCTTAGTTATATCTCTTGGTACCAGTAGTGGGCATTTCACAGAATAATCTTTCCCTGCATTATTCTATTCCTCCAAATCCTCTTATCTAAGGACATGGGTGGGGAGTGTGTAACACGCAGAAGGTCCACAAGCACTTCTTCTCCTCTCTTTCTGGGAAGGGGCCGTTTGCCAGCCCTGCTTTGGGCAGGGAGGGGTTGATGAGTGGCACGGGTGAGTTATTTTCTCCACTCACCCTACAGTCAGCCCAGGCTCCTTGGAACAGCGCTGGTCCCTTCCCCTGGAGGCGTTCTCAGCCCCCAACTCATCACACATGGACAGAGCTCCTGGCCAGGAGGGCGTCCATGGTGATGAGAGATTTTGCCACTTGCCAGCAAAGCAAAAGCCACAGAAAAAAAATGCAAAAAGAGGAAGAGGGCAGTTTTTATTCAAGAAAGTATTCCTTTATTTGACTGCACCTCCCCACCCTCCTTTTTTTTTTTTTTTCCAAATGTAATTTCCAGCTTTAGGCTAATGTCTCTGTGGAAGCTGGGATTTACCACAGCATTCAGAAGGCTGTACTTTCTGCATAGGTTTCCTAGGACCAAGTCACAAGGGAACCAGGATTCCTACATAATTAAGAGGAGTGGTGCTTTCCTGCTCAGATAAAGAAACTCCAGGTTTCCTTTCTTATGCAGGTGATGTTCACTTCTCAATCCCGCACCTCTGGCTTTGTTTAAATACATTCTTACAGCAACACTGTAGGTGTGCTTTTTTTTTGCTATCTTTTTGACTGCCTGTGTTGGTTTAATTGGGGGTTGGTTACCACTGGTTGGGACATACAGTAAGTCGGGCTCTCCTTGAGCTGGGAAATATATATATATATGTGTGTATATATGTACTCAACCAAATCTAGTTCTTGCTGGCACTGTACTACCACTGACCTTAATAGAGTCCAAGTTTTAAAAGTAAGCTAAACTTCTCTTTCTCAGACATATTAAAAGTCAAATCAGATGAGTGGCATGGTTTAAACAAGAAGGGGGAGATTTGGGAGATGGTAAACTTATTCAAGGAGAATGGGAAATTTCAGCATGGATAAACTGGTTCCATAGGTCAGTGTCTTAATAAGGCAATCGGCAGCAGTGCTCACGATTGCTCACAAGTGCTTAACTTGCTCAATGGCAAATGCCTTGTTTGCCTGGTAAGTATCATCTATCATTTTGTGTGCGATTTCTCTGGTTTTGGTCAACTTTTCAGATTTTTAAGTGAGGGAATATTTCAAAGTATTGCTTGCACACAGTTGTTAGAATGAAGTTACAGGTTCACTTTGTGAGCATGTCCAAATAGACTCAACAATTTTCTAAAGATGCCTTTTGACTGATTTTTTGGAAAAAGTGGAAAAAAAAAATAAATCCAAAGGACATCCTAAAACCGTTGCCCAGATTGTCTGCATGTCATCCCTGCGGCTGCATTCAGTTCTGCTCAGAGCTGGGCTTTCAAATGCACCTAATGTAGAATTACAAGCCCCAGCTTTTCAAAAGCATTTAGAAAGCTCATTCCCTTCAATTTCTGTGGAATTTAGATGTTTAAACATCTTTGAGAATCACCCTTAGGCATCTCTGAATAGCAGAACTCCATCTCAAAACAGGTATTACAGAAAGAGAAGGGATCTCTTGTGAAGACAGACTTCAAAGATGGGGAGTATTAAGTTTTGAAGCAGACAAAAAAAGTGGGGACTAGGTAAGGTAATGGGAAATAATGAACGGTCTAGAGGAAAGAAGTAGTTTTCTGATTCATTATTTCAATATTTGGAACACCAAAGAATATTCTATGAAGTTGAATGACAGGAAATTTAAAAATACCAAAAGAAAATGCAATAAATGATCAGTCTGAGGAACGCTGTCACAATTTAGCCTTGAGGCCAGAATTTTGGCAGAGTCTACAGTGCAAGAAGTAGAACAAACTTTTTTTTTTCTTTCTGTCTTTTTCTCCAAGGAAGAAGAAAAGCCCCAAGAGTTTATCTAAAATGAGGAAGTGGGGAAAAAAATTCTTCGTTCTACCTGGAAAATACCTAAAATTTTCTTTTGAACTGTAGTGAACATTGCCAGCGCAGGAGCAGGCACACCAACAGAACACCCAGATTGCTACTGACATTTCTAAGTGCAAACCGAGACATCGGTGCAGGAACCCATCCTCCCTCCATCACCCCTGCACACTCCAAAGAGCACAAGGGAAATCCCAGTGAAGCCCTGTGGGACTGACCTGACCTTCCCATAGGTGTTTCCAGGAGCTTTGTGCATATTCTGTGCCCAAAAGTGACTCTGTTCTTGCTGGAATATTCCATGTGTCACCCACAGTTGGCAGTGCTGGAAGCAAATGCAGTCAGAGAGCAAGAGGGAATTTTCTATCAGGATATTCCTAACCCAAGAGACATTCGCGTATTTGTCATCCGTTGTATTTTAAAAGAAAAAAAAAAAAAAGAAAGGAGCAAAAATTTTCTTTCCTGACTGTGAACATACAGATGCAGTTTCCCCTTCAAGGCAGGGATGTTGGAAGATCACCTATTGTTTGGAAAGAAGCAGGAACAAAGAGCATGAGTCAGCATATTCAGCAACTTTCCAAAAAGAGTTGATTTATCCTGAAATCTGTCTAGCTGCCATTTTAATTTCACCCTACCCAGGCACCCAGCTCAACACGCCATGCCACCTGGCCCAGAATTTCATTTTTCCCCTGTGACCATCCACACACCTTAGGGACAGCCCTGCAAACTTCTCTGTCCCCATCTGCTCTTCAGAAGTTCAGGAAACAGCACCTCATTGCCCTCCATCCATTGTCATTCAGTGCAAGGGTGATGAGCCCTTGGTTGCACCTCATCTACCCAAAATGCTCAGCTCTGCTACCACCTTAGGGCTCTTCCAAGAGCTGACCCCAGTCTCTACATCCCAACCTAGCCCTACTTTAAAGGCATGTGTACATTTTCTAGCTGTACTTGAGCCTCTGCAGTGGGTGGACATTCAGGAGTTACTCCTGGACATTGTTACTTGAGCTTCTTCATGCTGTAACTAGAGCATCTGGCTACAACAGGGTTTTTGTAAAGAGTGAACACCAAGGGAATCTGTCAGCTGGTGGAAATACCCCTGCTGATGTTGATAGACTCTAGATTCATCTTCCCTAACATTAACATCTAAGATGCCCATCTCCAGCTGAAGTCCACAGAGAGATAAAAGCTTCCTGGAGAAGGTTCAGCCCCCACCTCCAGGCAAGGTGGATTCCCCTTTGAGGGTGCCCAAGTGTCTCTGCTGACTATAGCGGCAGCCAGCGTTGACTTCTGAAGCAAGAGGAGATGTATCCTATCATGACATTATGCCTGCCCTGCCAGGGGGTCTTGAGTACTGTGTGCTTGTATGGCTGAACACATTTCTGTAAATAACAGCAAAAGAAATAATCCTGTAGCTCAGGTGGGACTCAAGCTCACCAAGCTTCAGCAAGGTGCATCCAGCTCCTTTGAGAACCACAGCGCAGCAAATTGACACAGGTATTTTCAGAGGCAGTTTTGTGATAGCAGAATGGGGTTTCATACGGCATGTCCCAATATGCTGGACTTTGGAAATAATTGGCTTTTACATTGCAATCAGGAAATTGTGTCATTTAGACATATCCTAAAAATGTGTAAAAGAAATGCTAGCGTCCCAAATTCAGCTGCTACAGTATGTTAGTACGTTTGCTACACACATTTTTCACAAGTAATAATGACTGACAAAAATAACTGACCTACTTATAACTCCGCAAATACCTGTACCTCACATTTGGAGGCAGTGAAATCAGCATGGAGACATTTAGAACAAGTCTATTCTTGAATACCCTTTTTTAACTCTCTTTAAATTATTCCGATTTGGACAGTTTTTAATGTAATTTTTTTGTACACCTTGCAACTCCCTGGAGCTCTTTCTGTAGTTCCAGGCACATCTGTACCAAGTACAAACCCCTGACAATCATTAATATTAAAAGAGTTGGGCTCCCCCAGTAGAGGAGAGTCCATTCTTGCCATCAAACCTTCCTCGATGGAGCCCGTGGACCTGTGCCATGCCTCAAACCAAGCCTACCCATTTTGTTAAAGGCAGATTTTCCCCCCTCAGGCTTCTCCTAACGATGGAAAGGTGGCCTCTGAATCGTCCGGTGCTGAGCTGCTGCTCCATTTTGAGGACTTTCAGGGTCTGAGTTCTTGCTGGCCTTCTCCATCACATTGGCTTTCACTCTGTAGATGGTGGAAGGTAGGTGCAAGACCTCCTGCGTGAAACTGAAGATCAGGTGATGTCCTCTTGTATGGGTACAACCCCAGCAGGACAGGAACCACTTCCAGTTTAGTCAGCACAGGACCCATGAAGCGGAGCAAGGACCAAACCTGTGATGCCCACCAAGTTGTACAATACACAGAGGACTCCTCATCAATCGTCGCACCTTCTCTGCCCTCCACCACAGGATCCTTTTAAACTTCCCCACATTTCTTCTTGGTCTCATTACTATTTTCCATCAGAAAAGCAAATGTAGATTTTTATTGGTTTTTGTTTTGTTTAGGACAGCTTTTCCTTCTCCTTGGTTCTTGTGTGGATACAATGACACAGAGCATCTATTGCTAAAGATTTTTTAGGCCTTTTAACTGAATTATCCCAAGCCTGCAGATAGCTACAGACAGAGCTGAAATGCTTTAACTTTGTTATTGTTTTCTCACACAGATGAGTCCCAGATCCCACATTAATTATCATTGCCAGGTCCTTCCAGTCTCCATCCTACTTAAAATTCCTACACAGCTGCAAAGCAACTGTAATAAAATGCGTCTGGACAAGTGGTAGATATAAAACTGATCTCCCTCAAAACCCCCTGATGTTTGCTGCTCCCAAACCTGTCTGGTAGCACCAGCCAGTCAGTCTGCCGACCGCTGTAGAAATGGTTCCCCACAGGTCTGAATCTCTGTGGAATAGCAAAAAAATCCAGGTCTTACATCTAAGTCCATCCCGTATGGCATGATTTGATCCACTTTGAAATAATTATTCCTTCAGGACAGATCTGACCAAGGCAAAGTCCCTGAGGATGTTTCTATACTCAGTGCGTAGGGACTGATATGTTGCATTTCTCCATACCTGTCTCTAGGGATCAGTTCTTCCTGGGGAAGGTTTTGGGGACACAACGACAGAGTCCAACAGACCTGAAAACATTAACCAAAATCTTATTAAGAATGGACAAACCCAATCCTCTGATATCATAAAACACTGATACCACTAAAATCATAAATAGGTATATCAGTGCTTCCAATACTGTTCAAGGATGGTTGGAAGAGGAAAAAATACCATCAATACTATTACTGAAGGAAAATACTTGAGTGAGGGTGTTCTTTTTCTGTTTTGCTCAAGTTAAACATTGTATGGAAGGGTCATTTGCAGCAACTTGGTTTGGTTTTTCTGAAAAATCAGACAAGTTATCCAGCTCTGACTTCTCATTCTTTGTCTAAAATCTGCTGAAATTTGGTGTTTCATTCTTCTGACAAAAGCAAGAATTGCCCCCGTACATATGTTCCTCAAAATTTTTTGACAAAAATCTTCTGTTCTCTGGCGATCTCTGAAACAACAGGACATTGATGCTTGGGCCATAATCGGATTTTAAAGGACTATTGAATATGTCTGGCACTGAAGGCAGACCCTTCAAAACTCATGTAGTGTGTTTCAAAAACTTAAGAGCAAAATTTTTTAATACAACTGTGGACAGCTCTGCTCTTGAGTCCCTATTTTCACAAGAGCTCAGCACTGGCAACCCCAGGTGAAATAAATGCCAGGTCCTGTGTTCAAATGACGTTATTGACGTGTGAACTGAATTTAAAATCATTGTTTAAATGCTGAAAGGCAGACATCTTTTTAGATGCTGCATTTTTAAATCACTGCCTGGCAGTTTCCAAATAAAAGTTATATCGGAGTCTGTGCCATTAATATTTCTTCTGATATCACCTTAGCTGTGGCTTTTGAGTCTGGAAATGTGCTTCTCAGCCATTCTGGCTGGACGCACTGCCTATCCAGTCAACCTTCTCCAATACTTCACCCCCGCACCTCACAGAGGCTTGTTTCGGATGCTGATGGAAGTGCACATTTACATGGAGGTTTTGGGAAATGCTAAGGGACGAGTTAGCATTAGCTAACTCGCTAAAATAATTTTTAAAAATTATTCATTTTTGTTAATAGATCCTTCAGGAATAGATAAAAGAATTTTGCAGAATGAGAGGCACCTACTTAGAAACAATGAACAAATGCATTCAATGCCACAGGACACAGAGCTCAGTCTTTTGTATTTTGGCTGAACAAAGCTTGGGTATTTTGCATTACAAGGGGCCTTTTAGGACAGATACCTTGCAGAAAGTATACAAAAGTCTTCATCATCTAAAAACATTCAAGCTCGTTCTTCCTCAGGATTTCTGAGGTAGACCTGGCCTGGGATGGGAAGGAGCCTGGCACAGAGTGGGTTAGGAGCATCCTCCAGGACTGTTTTTCGGTGGGAGCCAGGAGCGCCCATGACAGCAATGCAGCTTGGTTCACAGATCCCACCCCTCTCTTCCTGGCTCATTAATTCCACTTTCATACACAAAATTGCTCAAGCAAACACTAGCATAAAAAATCCAAGATGTCACCACCATCAAGCATTTCAAGCCCAATGCTCTCTTCACAGCTCAAAGCAGGAAGACTTGCAAACATCTAATACAAGTAGGAAAAATGAATAATATATGAAAGAAAAAGCAAAAACCAGGAAACAGTCAGAAGTCTGAGCCGCTAATTGCCGTACATTCCCCATAACAAAGTGACAGACAAGGAAAGGCTGGGCTGCTTGGATGGATGTGGCAGGCAGCACATGAGAGCAGCACCATGTTTCCCTCCCTGCACCTTGCACACGCGGGGCATGCACGGTGACAGTGACACTGTCCCATGGCGGAGGGGGTAAAGTACTGAACAGGTGGATTCACATGAGTATGTACAGTTTGATAAAACTGGGGGGCAGATGCTACAACAGGAAAATTCATTCCCCACAGCAGTTTTGAAATGTGAGACTTGTTCTCCATACGAACAAGGTGTCCTTGGCCCACCTACTGCACCACTCTTTTCTCTTCCTCTTCTTTCTCAGCTTTGCTGCACTCGAGGCTGGGAGAAATGCAATTGCCCAAATAATTTTCCTGCACATGCTGCTGGGTGAGGTTCCCGCTCTGTCCCAAACTGAGAATAAACCAGAACCGAGCCAACAGCCCATTTGCTCCCACAAGTTGACGCAGCCCCGTAGTCATCTCGTAGCTCCCCCGCCACCCCATGAGCCCACCCTGCAGCCTTGGGGGACAGCTTTGCTGTGATGTCTTGGGGGATGCAGGTAGGAAAAGGCCTGGTGTTTGGAGGACTCTCGATGCTCGAGACCATACACCTGACAGAGAGTGGAATTTACAGAGCAATTTCTGGGGATTTGGCACCTTTTCTGTTTAAAATCCATCTCCCTTCCCATCTGCTTCTGTGGCACGCTCACCCCCAGCTCCTTCTCCACCGTCACCCAGCAGCAGAGTTGTGCCCACAGCCTTCCCCTCCTGTGTGATTCCTTCGATAGCTCTCCATACCCTCAGCAGCACATTTGTTAGTTGACAGCTTTTATTTTATATTTCATTTCCCATTTGTCAGCCCAGTAACATGGATTCAAGTTCCTTTTTGATGTTTTCATGTTATCTACAAACACTTTAAAGTCGCAGCGCTTGCTGGGCTCCGGAGCTCACATCAGCACAGGCACCTCCCTCTAGTGGTCCAAAGGCAACCAGAGTTTTTCAAAAAGTGAAGCATTTTCCAGGTGTTGCGGGGCCATCCAGCTTCCACAGGCACCCGTGTGTGGGGATGATGGGCAGGCAGCATCACCTGTGAAAATGCCCACAACTCCATCCCTTGGGTACAACCCCAACCCATCCGGCTGCTGAGCCCTTTGCGGGGAGACTGCCACACCGTCTCCCTCAAATATTGTTTCTTTCCTCGGAAAATATGGAAATAGGCAGATGATATCCCGTGACGAAGCTGGATTCGGTTCCTGTTTCATGGTTCTGAGACCACAAGGCTCAGTAAACATGGAATAATAATCTAATTCTGTTTTGTACTCTGTGATTGTAGAAATCACTAGGCTGTAAAGCTAAAGTGTTATTTAAAATACTGTTAAGCTGGGAAAACTGAAATTAAGAGTCAGTTAAAATTACACAGTCACTCTACCTGAACTTTATCTTCCCCTGATACTGCTGCTAATAAATGTCATATTTAGAGACACAATACCAGCAGAGGCCAGCGGCTGATTCCTGCCCAGCTGTGCGCGCCGCCCTTCCTGTACTAACATGCTGTGTATTCTCCTGGAGACTATGTCCGACACAAGACAATACAGGCGAGTGTTTTAAGCACAGGCATGTTTAGTTTAAGCACTGCACTGGAGAAGCACTGCAGATTTCAGAGTCTAAAATTATGATTTATAATTTTTCAAAGCTATTGATGAATGAATTGTCTTTGCAGATAAGCTCATCTGTAACCATCTATCTCATTGCAAAGCTGCAATAGGGAGACAGGTTATTTGGGTGAATTTGAACATGCTTTTTAGTAGTTTTCTAGTACGAACATTGGATAGCAATTGTAGATCTCCTTAAACCTGTCTTCCTACATAGTTAGAGTCAACATAAAATGCATTCAAGATTCTCTGTAAAGAGAATTATGGAGCTCAGTCTGAGAGCTGAAAAGTCAGGTAGCAAGAACATAGCAGTAAGCATCATCTTACAGTCTACAGATTGGAGGATAAATGGTCCTATTAATAGAAGGAGCCAGGTATTCCTGGATGGAAGAGTGACCGCTTTCTTCATCAATTAGTCATGGAAACAATAAGAGGTGGATGCTATTTTAGATGTGGTTTTGGCAAGGGATGAAGACTCTCTAGAGGAACTGGTTATAGAAAATAACCTTGGATTGCGTGATCAGGAGTTGATTCAGTTTGAATTAAAGGGAAGGAAAAAACCCAAACAACTAAGACTGTAAGTGGGATTTTGGTTTCAAAAAGAGCAAGTTAGGAGAAACTAAGAAAACTATTTAGGGAAGTCAACTGGGCACAGAGGCTCAAGGAGTTAAATGTGGAGGAGGTGTGGGATTGAAGTCAAAGGTCCAAAAACATTGAATTTGCAACTCAAGGGAGCAGGGAGGAAATAGTAGGGAAGACTCCCAGGTGACTCCACAAATAACAGCCTCAGGAAGGATATAAGCAGTGAGTGGTGAGGTCTGGGGATGGAAGCAAAGGGCTGAGAAGCAAAGGTGGCTTCATGGGAGAGGTGGGAAGAGCAGACAGCAGAGGAGGATTACATCATGCCGTGGTGTTATGAGATCGTAATAGAAAAGGTGGTGGTAGGTTTATGAATAACAGAAGGATAAGGAAAGATGTGGGACTACCAGACAGCAAGGTTGGATCAAGGCTTAAAATAATGAGGTGTAACTGCTCCATGCTAATAGATCAACTTTTGATTAGAAAAGGCTGACGAATGAGAGTTTTGAACCGGACATTCCCGTGTCTGAGGTGAAAGCCTGAATCAGAGCTCTTAATACACTGAATTTCTGTGCTGAACTGAACAAGGTAGTATGGAAACTGCAGGACCAATGCCGTTTGACCCCCATGGTACATGGGAGTTTAAAACAAATTTCAAAAGATGAGAAAAGTGAAGGTAGAGACTAGGAGGAAAAGGGACAGCTATTTATCCAAGACAGCTCAAGAAAGACTAACCCAGTACCCTCTTTCAATTAGATACCAGATAGTCTAGGCAAAGGAAATGCAGATCTCATCTGCATGGACTTCAGTAAAGTATTTGATATGGCGCCTCCTGGGAAATTATTATTTAAGCTGGAAAAGATGAGGATTAGTGCAAGAATTGTAAGGAGCTAAAGACTTAGCTAGAAAAAACACACAGGCATTGTGCTGAAAGGGGAGCTGTTGGGGAGGGGAGTGGTGAGGTTTCAGGACAACTTTGGAGCAGATCAAACTGATCTTCTACTCAGTGACCTTGGCAGAGGAAGGCAGGAATGAGTTAATGAAATTACTGCTGACACAGAACTGGAAGGCGAGGGTGGTTCAGTGGAGGATCCGAAGAATTTGGTGACTTTGAGGACTGGAACAATAGAAATGTAATCAAATTCCCAAGTAAGGCTTTAGGTCATGCATTTGTGGGCTCAGTACCAGAATTTTGCTTTATTATAGGGCTTCCAGCTGGAAGCAAGAGAATTACTCAGATACAGTCATTGTATTGCCACTGTCGTGATGTAACTGAAAACTCTGAAAGGTATGAGGCAATAACAGATAAAGTGTTTCCACAGGAGGTTTCACATGTTAATATTGCTGCACAGGCTGTTGATCAAACCTCATCTGAAATACCATGTACAGCTGTGGTTCAAAAAGGTGAGTAGAAATTGGAGCAAGTGCAACAAAGGGGCACGAAGAGTCTGCTTTCCAGGAAGAGATTAAAAGCTTGGCTTGTGAAGCCAGGCTGGAAGAGAAGTGATTGATCTTTATAAATTAAGCAGCAGAGTAAACTTTAGGGAAGGAAGGGATCTCTAAAGAGCAATGATAGTGCAAGAACAGAGCTGTATAGACAATCGTGAACAGATTTGGCTAGGAGTTAGAAGTAGGTCCTGAACAGCAGCAGTCAAGTCATGTAAGTCTGTCAACAGGAGCCACGGTGATAGGACACACCATTGTTTTCAAACAGGTCTATTAAAGGGATAAAGGTGATGGCTAGAGACAGCGCAGGCGGGACAAAGCAAGCTGTACCTTCTTATTCTAAAAAGCACTGTGAAAAGTATATGCACCTACTCCAAAAAAGCAAACCAAAGCTTTGTTGTAACTCAAATGCCTGACTTTTGCACAAGAGATAACCAATTTTAAATGGACATTTTTTGATGAATATCAAGAAATATTTTTTTTGTCTCCTTGAGGAGGCCACAATCCAAATGGTCTCTGTACGTTGGGACTTAGAGAACAGCTGTCGCTGAATCCAAATGAAAGATCGTTTTATCGACTCTTGCAGGCTTTTATCTGATCTTCTGCTTTCATTGTTACATTAACATTATTACCATATCATAAAAGATGCAAAATGGCCCATACAGGCATGGATCCATGGGTGCAGTGTGGTGCCTGGCCCCTGGAGCCCAGCAATTTGCCTCAGGTCTGCTGGGCAGCTGTGGGCCAGGCACTGCCTTCCACAGCAGCCCTCTGTGCCTGTCCCAGCCCTTCCACCCGACCCAGCATCACCTGCCAATATCAGGCCAGGTCTGAGAGGCACCAGAATACCCAAAATGACAGTCTGGAAAGGATTTTCTCTTGAGCCATTGCTGAGAGCTGA